>NC_044911.1:20800915-21146749 GCF_001633185.2 Quercus lobata | reverse complement strand
TTTCAGACCAAATCAGCTTTTATTTAGGGTTTCATTATTTAGTACATTTTTATATTTTCTATTTTCAGTCATGTCTTATAAATAGCATGCACTCATGGTAATAGAGGATTATTGGATAAAAATCAAAAAAAGGTGAGGCTTTGCTCTTCTTTTGGTTCTTCAAGATCTGTGAACTTATCAGGGATTCTTCCTTGTGGCTTTCAAACTTTATACCTTCAGTTTGTGATTCAATTATAATCATTGGGTCAAGGTCTACTACTTATACTTTTGGTTCACGTTTCACCTATAAACGTTGGGTCAATGTTCTATCAAATATGAATTTTACCTTTCTTGGGCAAATATTCCAATATTATTTGTTGGGTCTCAAAGCGTGTCGATTGAGGTTCGCATCATATTGTTAATGTTATCAAACAAAAATAACATTTTATTAAGCATTTTCTCACACAATAACAATCTCAAAAGAAAAACTTCAACCCCAAAACTTCCATCTCAAACCGATTCCCCACAATCTTTCACATAATAGTTCCACAAAAAAAAAAAAAAAAAAAAGCAGCAAAAACAAGAAGCTAAGCTAAAAAAAATCCCTGAATTGAAGCAAACCTGCATAGCAAGAGCATCCAATATCTGCTCAAACTGCAACAAAAGGAGGTGAACCAGTCCCTATGTATCCACCAACACCAGTTTCAGCAACTAGGTATTTGTAAGGGATGCGTCTTTTAGCCAATTCTAGGAAGTTGACTGGAATTTGAGGCAACACTTCAGGCCAAGATAAGGCTGTGAAAAATGGCATAAATGCACTTTTAGTCCCTACATTTTGGCTTTTTTCCATTTTGGTCCCTACATTTTCATTTTACCACTTTTAGTCCCTAAACCAATTAACACGTGTTATTTTTGTCCTTTCCATTAGTCAACAGATGAAAATATCTGAGGTGGCTAACAGAGGAATTAAAATAATATTAAAAATCCACCATGGCACTCATCACCCATGCCACATCAGATTATAATTTTAAAAAAATTAATTTCTCAATTTTAACAAAAGAAAAAATATGAGTTAAAATAATAATTTCTCAATTTAACAAAATAAAAAACATAATTAAAAATTAAAAGTAATATGAATTAAGATCTAAATTTAACTTGAACAAGAACACAAACCCAATTCAATATCATCAATAAACCCAGCACATACCCAAATGTTAACAAACTCAAAATACCCAAATATGAACAAAATACCAAACTGATTTACAACTGCAATATTAATCAATTTTAACTAAATAAAAAAAATTGAAAACAAAAAATTACATAAATTGAGATCTAAGAGTGCCTAACAAGAACAATAAGAACACAAACCCAAATTTAAGAACAAGAAGAACATTTTCCTTTATTTGGCATTTTCTCTCTTTTTTTTTTTTCTTAGAAAACAAACACAAGATTAAGCAAGAACACAAACACAAATCCAGTAAGAACACACCATTGTCAGCTTTTTCATCATCTGTTAAATCCACTTCATCCAAAGACTTTTCATCATTTATTAAACCCACTTCATCCAAAGAGTTACCATTGCTACTCTCTACCACATGTTCATCAACAAAATTTCGTTGATTAGAAACCCAATGAGATTGTCTAAGCCCTACAATGCCCTTATCACTACCATTCAATTTTGAAGCCTCCCTCAACCCAAAACTCATTCCCATGACTACTCAACCCAACATTAGATTTCCTTGTTTTCATTGAAACTTTCTCCTCACAATCTACACATGCATCAACCATATTTTGTTGATTAGTAAACCTCGGAGACCGTCTAAGACTCCGAAACACTTTTACGAAACTGTTCAACCTTGGAGATCTTCTCAACCCAAAACTAAAATTCTTCAAATTTCTTGATCCATAAGTCGATTTATTCAATTTATTTGAAGATTTTCCTGAGAAACCAAACTCTCTTCCGCTTTCCTTAAATTTTCCTTTTTCAGTGGGCCTCTCTCAAATGGAGGTCGTTGATCGATGGAGGTTTGGGTTTGGAGGTTTCAGATCATTAGGTTTTGCTGATGGGTTTCGAATCTGGGAATTGGTTTTGTCGTTCAGATCTATGATTTGGTGGTTTCAGATCTAGTTTTGGTGGTGGGTTTTGTGTTTGGTTTCTCTAGTTCAGCACTTTGGCCTCTTGATTTTGCTTCCACTAGAATTGATTACCCATATCTTTGGTTTAGGATTTGGCATTTGTTATTGGGTTTTTTTTTTTTTTTTTTTTTTCCATTTGAGCTTGTTTGTACTAGGAGTTTGTGTAGATGGAGGTAAGCGAATTGGGTTGTTGCTGGTTTTGCTGAAGATGAATTGACAGGTTTGTGTTTGTATTCTTGTTGGATTTGTGTTTATGTTCTTGTTGGATTTGTCTGCATTTGTGTTTGTGTTTGTGTTCTTACTGGATTTGTGTTTGTGTTCTTGCTTAATCTTGTATTTGTTTTCTAAGAAAAAAAGAGAGAAAATGTCAAATAAAGGAAAATGTTCTTCTTGTTCTTAAATATGGATTTGTGTTCTTATTGTTCTTGTTCAAGGCACTCTTAGATCTCAATTCATGTAATTTTTTTGTTTTTAATTCTGTTTTTAATTTTTTTATTCAGTTAAAATTAATAAATTAATTTTTTTAATTTAGATGCTGATGTGACATTTTTTAATGCCAAAATAGATTTTTTATTATTATTTTAATAGTACCGTCAGCCACATCAGCTTTTTCTGTTAGTTGGTTGACGCCAAGGACTGATATGACACGCGCTAATTGGTTCAGGGACTAAATATGGTGAAATAAAAATGTAGGGACCAAAATAGAAATGAGGCCAAAATCTAAGGACTAAAAGTGCATTTATGCCAAGAAATTAGTAGAATGGAAAATGAAAGCCAAATAGAGACATTGGGAGAAACCATTAGTTCTGCAAAGAAAAACATTTAGGATTTGTGACTTTTAAGGGTGCTTTCTTTCTTTCTTTGACCGACTCACTCTCTCTATCTCTCTATTTCGCTCAAAATCAAACCCAAATGCTTTAAGCTCCTCCTCTCTCAGACCGATCTCTCTCTCAAATCGGTAGGTCTCTCTTAATCAGATGGTGATTGCTGGGTTTTGCTCTCAATGGGTTTTGGTGTTTTGGATTTGAGATGTTTTGGTGTTTGGGTGATGGCTGGGTTTTGGTCTCAACGGATTTTGATGTTTGGTTGCTAAGAAAATGCAAGAAAAGAAACAAAAATATTAATTTTTTAATTTTGTGGCTGCCAAACATGTTATTTGAGGAAGAACATGTTCTTCCAACAAGATAATGAAAAGAACAAAAACTAAAAAAAATTTACTTATTTATTTATTTTTCTTAAAAAATAGTTTAGAATTTGTTTTTTTAGCTTTTTTTTAAATTAAAATACTGACAAGACATTTTTAAAATGCTAAATACATTTTTCTTAATATTATTTTAATGGCCACATTAGCATTTAGTGTGCTAATAGTGCACTCTGTCTGCCATGTGAATAATTTCCATTGGTAAGATAACAGTAAGAACAAAAATAAAACGCATTTTTCATTTTAGGAATTAAAAGCGGTAGAATAAAAAATTATGGGCCAAAATAGAAATGAGACCAAAATATAGGGGCCATTTTTCAACATTGCAAAAAAATGTTGCAACATTGCAAAAAGTCAAAACACACTTTCACATTCAAACAGTCAGTCTTGAATTCCAGGAAAATGAAATTTGACTTATCCACGTTGCAACCACCAATTGGAGAACCCCATTGCTTGAAATATTATTATTATTATCATCATCATCTATATATATATATGAGAAATGATATGTCTACAATATTTTTACAACAAATTCTAAGTGGTAGGTTGTTACTAGTTATTATTGTTAGGGCAAAAAAGTAATCTTAGTGTTAGTTTCAAATTTGAATCAATAACAACTAACCACCTGTGATTTATTGTAAAAATGTTGTAGACGTAACATCTCTCTCTCTCTCTCTCTATATATATATATATATATATATAAAACCGAAACTTTTAAAGCTCCCACAATTTTCCACGTCATCGTTATTTAAAAAAAATTAAAAACTATTTTTATTTCCCAGTCCACGTCATCATTATTTTTAAATTATCAACATTATTTTTTTAAAAAAAAATCAGCTAAAAAAAGCTATTTCTATTTCCACGACAAAACCAAACCCGATACCCAAATTTTTGTTCTCCTTCCTCAAAACCCAACTCTTAATGCTATTCCTCTTTGTTCTCTATTTCTCTCCCTCATCTCTCTTCTCTACCCTTTCAGCATCCTCTGATTTGTTTTTCAATCAAACCCGATAAAACCCTAAACCTCTTCAAGAACTGACCACCACCGACTCTCACCATTACAGTTTGCACACCCAGGCCAGGCCACAATATGTGTAAAGATATTCTCTCTGATTCGATACCCAAAAGTGAGTGTTGCCCCAAAATCTTCCAGTTCAATTTCTCAAGAACTCCTTGGTAAGATCACCTTGAATCCTCAATCTTCCTTATCTTCTTCCTTTTTTGTTGTTGTTGTCCTAATCTATTTGCTTATAATTAACTTGTGGTTTTTGTTTCCATAGTTTCTAAACATTCTTGAATTAGGATGAAATCAAGATGACTTTGAGGCTGAAGGATTGATTTGGGGTTTTTATTAGTTTTGGGATTTTGGGGTTCCTAATTAGGGTTTGTTGCAATTATAGATTTCAATTGCTAATATGTTTCCTCTTTGTTCTTTTTTGTTTTTCCCAGGGGAACACCATAGAAGATCAAATTCTACCTAGGCTTTGCCTCTTGGCGTTTATGGTTAGTGATGTTTTTAATTTAATTTAGGATTTCCTCCCTAACCTGTTCTCTTTATTTATTTGTTAGTAGGAGTGAAATTGTGGTTTTTGGGTCCAGTTTAGCACTTTGGTTTACTAATTTGTGTTTTTTTAATTCAAAACTTCTGAATAAGGTTTTAAATATATTTTGGGTTCTATTTGTTGTTATCCATATAATTGTAGACAAGCTATGAGTCTTCCATGTTTGAAAGACTTAATCTTCATCAAAATATATGAACGCTAACAAAAATATTTTTAATTTTGCATTTCGTAGGGTTTAGTTTTCTGTATTTTGGTTAGTTGGTTTTGATTTAATTTATTGGGTATCAAATCTGTGAAGAATTCTGGAGAGCAAGCTTGATCAACTTTGTGGAGGCTCTTTGTGTTCTAAACCTGCTTGTATGTTAGTTCTCAGTGCACCAATGAGCTCTAGCAAATCACACATCATCTCCTTGTAAGAGCAAAGTGGATGGTGAGATCTTGGGTTCAAGATCCAGCCAATGATGTGTAACTTACTTATAAAAAAATGTAGGTTAGCTCAGTCTTTAGGCTTATCATAGCAATTTCTGTTGTAATTTTGTACAATATCAGCTCTGTTCCATTTCAATTCTTTTTATACATTGTATAGTTTCTTCTTATAGTGTTATAATTTTTTCAATGATATGATTGTGATTTAAAATGGTATGGAGAGCTGCAAAGATATGTTTGATCTAAATTCCAAAAGGAGCAGCTAGGAGCAGCTATGCTAATTGTTACTCCCTATAAGATGCATTTAGATTTTATTTATGCTGCCACTTCCCTTATTGTTATATCACTGAATTATCCTTTAGACTTATTATATTTGTAAATGCTCTTGACCAATTTCTATCTTTGAAAGAGACCCGAATAATGGTAAGTGGCCTACTTTGCAAATCAAATTCTTTTTAAAGCTATTGGCTGAATTCCACGTTGATGATAGAATATTGAAGGGTTGATTTGGAACCATTGTAATGTTTGAACAGTAGATCTGCTAGGCAATACTACCAAAAGAGCATAATCAGCCCAACTTAGAGTTATCTAATCTAGAAGAAACTTGAAAGTCTCAAATTTTGGAAGCCTTGAACTATTTAGAATTGATTTTCAAAAGGATCATGTTGTTAGTCATTTGTTGTTATTTTAATGACTTAATTTAAAAAAGATTGCATTAAACGACTTCATTTTAGGAGGATTAGTTATTTTGGTGTTTTAGAAGGTGTAGAGGTGGCGGAAAAAGTTCTGTTTACATAATGTATATTTTTTATTTTGAAATCTTTGTGAACATGTACTTTTTTTTCCCCTCCTATCCATATGGCTGTGGCATGTTCTTTTTGATTTTAGGGTAATTCTATAGATTTCTTAGAGTAATGCAGGATGGAGGTTGTCTAATCTTGGCTTTTGAGTAAAATTTGATGGCCAAAATTGCACCATATTTGTCACACAAAAAAAGATATATGTTGCAAGTAATAACGGCAAAATTGCTGATTGATGTGCAATCATTAAAATGTTGAATTTTGGTTAAAAGGTTGATATCAACCTAATTTTTAGCATCTTTCACAATTTTAAGTGAATACATGTAAATTTGGTCAAATGTTAATTTTTATGCCTTATAGGGCTTTGAGGAGTACATAAATTTGATTTTGGAAGATGTTGGAAAAGTCAACATCAAGAGGGAGAGCAAAAAACTTTAGGTGGGTTCATTTTCTCATTTTAATTTACTTTTAATCTCCCAAAGGTGCATACTCTAAATGTGGTACATCTATTTTGTTATTGGTCGATTACATATCAAAAAATGTACAGGGTAAATTCTTCTTAAGAGATGCAACACAACAGCCACCCCTCTCTCTCTCTCTCTCTCTCTCTCTCTCTCTCTCTCTCAATAGTGGAAATAATGATTTCAGAAATTGTGTAAATTGGCATTATGTTGCCTTTTCAATCCCATTGAGGTCTAGCATCTTTGTTTACTGGCAATGTTAGAATTTAGATACATCTTGGACATCAAGAACGATTAATGTAATTTATGAAAGATACTTGATTGAATGAGTATGGAATTAACTATATTTGTGTAATTAATTGTATTGGAGTGTACTTATATCAGTTATATATTTTCTAAATATGACCTCAAGCTCTTGGTTATCATGATTTCTCATTGTATGTGATAGATTTTATTACTTTGTAAGTGATAGATTTTATTGGTTTGGTATATAATTTATACCATGATATTGATTTTTTTTTTTTCATATTAGGGAAGTTATTAATAGCTTTCCCGTGCATCGCACGGATTAGCGACTAGTACAACTAAAACTTAAGCCAGAATATTTTTGCAATTCCCACAAAATTTGCAAGGCAACTTCGAACTCCTAGCTATTACATATTCTGTGACGTGGCAATTTGGAGTACAGAATTTAGCGTGTCCGCTTTGGTTTTTGAACTCTTCCCAATAATTAATAATATTTGTTTTTAAGAAGAAGATTGGAAGTATTATTAAGAAAATTAAGGGTCCATTTGGTACTTGTGTTTAGACACATGATTTTAATTTTTAAATAATATTACACGTATTTTCACACACTTTTTCACCCACACGTATTTTTAAAAAATACAAACAAGGTTACTAGAACAACATTACCAAACAACCCTTAAGAACATTACCATCAGCTCTTCTATAAATATACCAATTTAACACACCAAAAATGCTATTTTATTATTTTAACACATCACTTTACAATTCACCATTTATCACATCTTCTATTCTTCAATTTTATACATTAATATAATATATACAAATATTAAAAAAAAAAAAACCAACAATATATAAAAATACAAAATAAAAAAACCAACCACCCTTACCTCAACCCACAGCCCACCCCCACTGCCAACAACCATCAACGCTCCACCCACCACCGTCTCACACTAGAACCCCCACAGTAGAACACCAAAACCACCACCACAGAAAAACAAAAACAACAACAAAAAACGCAACCCAACCGCATCCCACACACCCACCCACTGTAGCCGCTAACCCACCCACCACCAATCCACCCACCCATCAACACCCCACATCCCACCCCACCACCGTCTCACACCAAAACCACCACAGCAGAACACCAAAACCACAATCACAAAAAAACAAAAACAACAACAAAAAACTCAAAGATTGGCATCAGGTGGCGCGGCATCAGAGATCGGCACCATTTGAACCCACCCATTGCCGAACCCACCCATCAAATCACTTCAAAAAAAAAAAAAAAAAAAACCACAGCAACAGAGATTGGCATTAGGTGGTGCGGTGAGGTTGAATGGAAGAGAGAAAAGCAACAACTATGAGAAGAAAAAAGAGTGAAAGAAGAGATGGGTTGATAGGAATGTCTGAGGAAGAATGAGAGAAGAGAGAAAAAAAAAGGAATAAAGTGATGAAAGAGGAGAGAGAAAAGAGAATAATAAAATAATAAAACTTTTACAATTGTTGTCCGTACCGTTCTATATTTGAGATGGTACTATTCACTCATGCCAAATATTTTGGCATTTAGAACACCTCATGAGAGTGATTTTTTGGTGTTTGGTGTGTCAAATGCCAAATATTTGACATTTGACACACTTGATGGTAATGCTTTAATTTAAAAACGGCTAAAGTTATAGAGGTGAGGTGAGGAGGTTGAGAACTTGTTTGGTTTGGTCATGACCCAGTTTTTATAACTCAATATTCATAGCTTAAACTCGTTTCTAAGAAATGACCAAGATATCCTAGGAAAACTTTAAAGCAATCACAATATGACTCAAAACTTTGGGAATTGCATTGAAATTTTTTTAAGTCATACAAAAACAACTTTCAAGAGTTCCTTTGAAATTCTCAAAAAAAAAAAAAAAAAAAAAAGTGTTCCTTTGAAGGTTTCAAGTGTTTTGTAATTATCCAAGCAAAAGTGTAATTAGGTGAATGAATAGTTTGGGTCTCATCTAAAATTAAAAGTTGATAGTAGTTTGTGTGTGTGTGTATATATATAAAAATTAGTTTATTTGTTAATTTTTATTAATTGTTTCTTTTTTTTTGTTATATATTGCACTATTATTTTGATTGTACTTGTTAGTGTAATTTTAAATAATTTTATTTTGATTTTCTTACTTTTTAGGATGATTTTATATGTCATAGATTAGTATTTTAAAGTGGTAAATTAAAGTTGTAATTTAATATCATATAAAAAAAAATATAGAAAGTTTTTTAGTTTTTCGTACAAGCCAAATGTCAAAATTGCTTTTGGGAACATTTTTTTGACAGTCTGAATTTAGTAAGGGTAGAGTGTAAAACCTATGTTTTACATCATCCAATAAGAGATTATCACATCAACATTTTACTTAAAATTCAATACATCTTACCACACCTAATAACATCTCAATAAACTCCTAATTTGATTGGATTTATATATGAGTATTAGAACTGATTGGGTGTAGTTGTGGGTGTGGGTGTGCTTATTCTTAAATATGCAATAATATAATATGGTATGTTGGAATTGGAGAGGTAAAACATGGGTTTTACACATCCTTACAGAATTTAATCTTTTTTTTTTTTTTTTTTTAACATAGCTAAACACTAGAAAATAAACATTTTTCCCCAAAAATGTTTTCTACTAAAAAGATTTTGAGTAGGTGAAAATTTTTTGAGCTAGGATCTTTTTCTCCTAATGGGAGCTCAAACAAAAAAAGATATGTTGGAATATGGTCAAATCCATTGAACTGTTGCATGGTCTGCCAATCAAGACAACCCATTTTTCAAGAATTAATGGTGTTTTTGCAATTGGAGAAGATAAAATTATAAGGTATAGGATGGAAGTGGGAATGGTGGGTGTGATTGGTTGAGATTGTGGGCCATATTTGTCAATATAAATGAAAGAAAACCATAGACATCTTTGTGTCATTTTCCCTCATGTCTATCTAAAACAAATTGTATCTCATACCCATTTTCCTAAGGAAAGTGGTGTGTGTATGATTATAAAAAGAAGTGGGTTCAAACGATATATAGTCCACCAGTAATAACATCCTTTGTCACCACCCATGTCTATGATTCGAACTCCATCTCCCATCCCCCCCCCCCCCCCCAAAAAAAAAAAAGAGAGGAAGAAGAAGACATCATATATCTTTTTTATTCTATTTCTCTCTCTAACTTAAAAATGTATTTTTCCATTATTTTTTCGAAAACATATTCTTTCCATAGTTCCATCTCTCTCTCTCTCATCAACCAATCACCTACAAACCATCACTCTTTTACTCTCTCACATGTCAAATTTAAGGTAAATAAGTTTATTTAATTTCTATGATTAATTAATGTGAAAATTTCTATTATTAATTTGCTTTGAAGTGATAAGTTGAAGCTATTAAATTATTCTATTAAGTAAAGTTATGATAGATCAAGAGTTTTGTAGCTCAACTTGCTAGTGCTACCAACGGTGAATTTGAAATAAAAAGTAAAATTATTAAATGACTCTATTATTAAGTAAAGTTATTATTGGCTAAACCTTATAATTAACTCAACTAACTAGTGTTACCAACAAGAATCAGTGGTTGACCACAGTGGTGAAACTGTGAGTTTTCTCATATACAAAATTGCAGATTATGTCTCCACCCATAGTTGTTAGTATCCAATAATACTTATTGTATGGTACACAAAATTTTTTATATAGTAAGGGCATATTGCAAGTACTCATGAATCATATGATATATAGCTAGGTACATATCGTATGAATCGTATCATATCGATAATTGTATCTATCTTACGATGCATCAACATGTGCATTTAAAATGAGTTTTTTTGTTTGTTAACTCCTCCTCTTCTCTTTTTCCTACAAAATTTGGACTATACACTTGACACTTTATTTTTATATTTGCAAATTTCTTTTCTATGCTAAGAATAATGTATTAAATGAAAATATAATTGTTTCTTTATTATTGTTATAAGTCTAAGAAGCAAGAATGCCAAGAAGAATATAAAGAAAAAAAAAAGAATAAAAGAAGAAAATAGATAGTAAATGTTGATGATGACGAAGAAAATGTTAATGAAGAAATATTTTTTCAAGATAATGAACATAATGATAACATTGACTTAGATGAAATAGACTAGGCAACATTGACTTAGATGAAATAGACTAGGCAAAATAATTAAAAGTAACTATTATTTTAGCTTTTATATATATATACATATATATATATTTATATTTATATATATATCATGTATTATTACTTTTGAGTTTAGTATATTTGAATGTATACGTTATAAACATGTGTTAATTTGATTATAGTTAATTTTTTAAAATATTATTCCATAAGTGATTATTAAATTGGTTATTGGTTAAATATATTCCAAATTTATTGTGAATATACCTTTTATACATGTAATATTATGTATATTTATAATTTAAAAAAAACATTTATTAGGTGTTATTATATTATACTTATATGATACCCAATAAAGATAAATTAAAATCGTTTTATAATATCTTATAAAAAAAATCGTTTTATAATATTAATTCAATTTTGACTAGTACATATATCTCTAAAAAATTTTGACTAGTTCATACACATATTTTTGACAACTATGTCGGCATGTATAATTGAGTGGCACTTTTCTGTTTGTTTTTTCTTCAAACTGGCTAAGTTATAGTGCAAGTTGCAATAGTTGATGGTGACACCGAACGAACAAAGGTCGTATACCTTTAATTTCGGAGACAATAATGTCTTGTCAAATAATGAATTCTGAGGGAGCAATTGCACGACGCATTAGAGAAAGCGAATGAGATAGTAATGAAAATGAAACGAACGGTGTGGCCCTCAATATTATTCCTCATAGCTTTGTGTAATTTGTGAAAGGATATAGAGTTTGTCCACAAACTTTTTTATTTTTTATTTTTAATAGAAACCTTTATTGATACTAATCATCACAACACAATTCAATTCAATATCATAAAAACATAAGTTTAAGGAACAAATAGTAAATAACATTTGTTGACTCGAAATTTGATATGTGTGTTAAGAACATACAAAATATGCAATTCAACTATTAAACTTTTAAAGTATATACTCGTGTTAAGATTTTTAGTAGAATTTGTAGCCAAATTTTATTATTTCTAAAATCCCCTCATCCCATTATTGTAATTATCAAATTATAAAAAAATTAAAACAAAAAAATGCGTTGTAACTGATAAGAGCATTTCCATTTATTATGATTAAACTAGCTAGCTCTGGTACATGAGAAGATTATCTTTAGAATTATTTATGAGTGTAACTGTAAGTAGGACTCACTAATATTTGTTTATTAATTAGAAGAAAAGAAGAAGGTTTATTCTGGCAAATGGAAGGTGTCTGTATATATAAAATTTGTGGGACATGTAGTTTACAATTTTTATTTTTTGTGTGGAGAGAATCTAGGTTACAAACTTACTCCTTAATTGGAATGTGTACGTTGGAAATGGTTGTGTTGCGCAACACTTCCCCAAATTAGGGTTATTTTGGAAGGAAAATGTAACTTTTTCAGAAATTTCATTAATATAACGATGCAAGACCCCTCCTCAAAGCTGTTTGAAAAAAGTCCAAACTCCTGATTGGAGTGGTGAAAAGTATGTTATTTATTAATATCAAACTATTTTGTTGAATAAATCTTGGTGCAACAAAATCATTCATAATTTATTTTACATCGGTTAAGATGGTATATATATAATTTATACATAGAAAAAAAAATAGTGTAGCAATGCGTAACTATATAAAAATATGGTTATCGCATTGTCACTTCAACATGTTTTTATTTTTTATTTTTATAAAAAACTATGTTCTTAACATTTTTGTATATTATTTTAGCTTTGCAACTTTTTTTTTTTATTTTTTTTATTTTTATATGAAGAACTTTGCAACGTATTAAGACAATAAGTTATAACTCGTGTAAAATTATTTTTACATGATAACACTACTTTTATCCAATATTATGAATTTCGTTCTGTTCCGACTGAAATGGATGAAAAATACTGTATTGGGGTAAATAAAACAGAATGGTAACCCTCCTTATTTCACCTTGGAGAAAATTCCAAGCCATTTTGGATCATTTCCAGTGTTTTGGATCATTTCAGTAAATACTAGCCAAAATTCAAGATTCGATCGGCATGAAATTCGGACTTTTAAAAAAAAAAAATTCTTAAAACCTTAACAAATCTGTACACATAAAAACCTAAAAATAATAAAAAATCAAATTAAAAAAAAGACGCTACAACCTTTAAATAAAAAAACTGACAATGAGGCTATAATGCACGATGACTTTAAAAAAAAAAAAAAATTATAACAATAATGCATGATGAGTTTATTTTTGGTGAGAATAATGCACGACGAGTTACTGTTGAGGAAATTGAGGTCGAATGTAAAGGAAAACAAAACATAAATAAAAGAAGGATCATGCTAATAAGTGCTTTTAGGACATTGATTGATGATGATTTGATCGTTAGTTGATTATGATCGTCCAGATGGAAGTCGTTCCTTACCCAATCAATCCTCTGCAACCCGTGGACGAACGAAAGTGAGTGATTCGCCGGCGTTGTGCTTGCAAAAAGGTCTCCGATGCCAAAGTCAGGAAGATTGACAAAGGAGAGCAATGAGAGTATTATGCTAGAATGTTTTCTTACCCCACCCCTTTTGGGGTTCAGTCTTTATATATGTGTGCTTGCAGTTCCTTTCTTCTAGCCGTTGGTGGAGTATTGATGGAGGCTTTAATTTAGCCTGGTAACGTTCTCGTTGAGTTGTTAATGATGAGCGGCCATCCCCAACGGTCCGAAGGTTGATTAATGTCCTGTAACCGTTCCGCGAAGGGTGGGAACGAGTGTTCGGATCTTTGAGAGACGACGTTTTCCTCACTGGACGATTTTGGTAAGATCGTCTTTATCTCGTATTGCATGGACGATTACCTTTTTTTGTCGGGCTTATCAGCTGCCCCCTATTCCATGGTCGTCCATTACTTGGACGATCATTGGAATATGAAAAGATTGTTATTTTTTGATTTATTTATTTTTCAGTAATGACGCTTGGGGTTCTGCTCCGCATTGATTGCGTAGTGGCGGCTGTGGCTCCTCTCAGTGCCACGTGTTTGATTTCTACTGGTGGGAGTACCTCGTTTCCGGTGAGTGCCTTTTCAGTTTTTCCCGCAATTTCCAAGGCAGAAACCTTTGGTTTCTTTTGGCTTTTCTTTTTTTTTTTTATTTCCCCCCTCTTTGTGCAGTTGATCATCTCTTACGCGTATTTTGCTCCTCACCTCCTCAGTTTTCTCCCTAATTTCCAGGTACGCCCACCCTCATTTACGCTTCTATTTCCTTTTCATTTTTTCCTTGTACTTGTGTCGCTTAAGTTTCCTTTTCTTTCTGCACTGGTTTCTCTGAGTAGTGGCGTTAGTTTTCCTTTTCTTTCTTCTTTAATGGTGGACACTTTCGAAGTTAGACGTAACTTCCCTTCCGTAGCTTTTCTACTTGCCCGCCTAGGTTCTTTGGTAGAGCTTTCCGGTGATCTATTAGGTGCGCCTTCCGCCGCCGGTTCGTACCCAGTAGTTGAGGAATTTGTTGATAGGGGTACCGGGTTAGGTCCGGCGTTGGGTGTTTTATACCCTCTTCTGTTGGAGTCCCAGGCTTGGTTTCGTTCTATTAGAGGGCACTTAAGAGAGGAAAATATGGGTTTAGAAGAAGGGTTGGGTGATTTGGAGAGAGGATCGTCCTCAAACGTGGCCGAGGGAGAGGCCGGGATCAGTGCTACGATCACTACTCCTTCCCGTGCTCCTTCGTCCTCCCATTCCCCTGCTCCATCGACGGCTCGTCGATTTCATGCCTTGAAAGAAAATTGCTCATTGAAAGTTGAGGTTTTTAGTAAATTTAAGGACAGATTCCAATTCCCAGAGGGAACTAAGGCTCGTCTGCCCAGGAAGGGTGAAAAGGCCTGTGCTTTCGCCCACGGAGAAGTTTGCTTCTATGAGGCTGCTTTTTCGTGTGGCCTCCGATTTCCCGTCCATCCATTCATAATGGAGCTTCTTTACCATTTTAACCTTGCGCCGGGGCAACTTATGCCTAACTCCTGGAGAATAGTGATTAGTTGTATGGTGATCTGGACGACCGTTGCCGACAGGGATATGATCTCAGTTAATGAGTTCGTCCACTTGTATCGTCTGAAGGAGTCTAGAGAGTTTGGGTACTATGAGTTCGTACCCTGGAGTAGGAAGGCTCGCCTGATAGCTGACCTTCCATCGTCCTTCCGCTATTGGAAATCGAGATATTTTTTTGTGTCTGGGGACGGTTGGGAAACGTTGCCTGATGATTTGTGGGGGAACGTCCCTAGGTTGCTGCGACGATGGGAGACCCCTTTGATTGGTGCGTGTATCCACTGTTGTTGGACCCTTTTCTTTTTTTCTTTTTTTTATTTTTATTTTTTATTTTAATGATCGTCCTTTACAGTGAAAGAACGTCCAGAGCTAGAGGCCAAGTTTGCTGAGCGAGTGCAGGCTGCCATCAGGTACGCAAGGACGATAGAAGATTTTGGTGAGTTGATTGATCCGCGCACCTTAGCTCGTCATTGTCTGGGCCCGGAGCCTTCCCTCTACGTACTTAGTACTCTTGATCGTGAGGAGAGAAAACGTAAGTTGCACTTTACGTCTTTTCTTCGTGTTATCTGAGTTCTTTTTTATTCGTCCTTTCATTTCTTTAATTCGTCCTTTCATTTCTTTAATTCGTCCTTTCATTTCTTTGTAGAAATGACGTCGAAATTCAACAAAGAGATGTATGACAAAATTAAGGGTAAAAAGAATGAGCCCTTATCCAGCATAGGCCAAAAGAGGCTCAGAATCACGGATAAAGAGAAGGAAAAAGAGGTGGTGGAGAGAGGGTCGTCCACACCTACGCTTGACCTGGACGAGGGTCTGGTTGCGTCTCTTGGGATTTCAATTGAGGAGGTCGCTCGTCCTTCAAAGAGGCAGAAGGCTGCTAGCAAAGGGAAAGGGAAGGTTGACGCCAGCGTTTGGTCGGACGCAGGGACGGCCATGGATCGTGCCACCGAACTTTTTACTCCTGGTGAAATGAGGGAAGTCACGAGCATTCCCTCACACGAGATGGTGAGCCGCCACGTCCACAAACTTGTGCAGGTGAATCTTTATATACCTTATCCTTTTCTTCGTTTTTATCTGCCTGACCATTTTCGTTTCATTGAGCTAATTTTTACTAACTCTGTGTTCGTCCATAGGTGTTGGGGGAGACCATGCACATCACCACTTAGTATCTAGCAAATGAAGAGAAGGCCGTCGTGGCCAACTCGAAGGTAGAAGCTCTGGAGGCTGAGGCTTCTGGCTTAAGGAAGGATCTGATCTCGACCATGGACTCTCTCAACGCTTCCAAGGAGCAAGTCCGTGTGCTGACGGAGCAATTGGACGTCGAGAGACAATCCGTGAAGCAGAAGGACGAACTTCTGGCGGCGGCTGCTCAGAAGATGAAGGTGGTAGTGGCCAAGGCCGTCACTGCTTTCCAGACGACTGAGGAATATAACACTATTCTCTTCCAGTGGTACTTTAAAGGATTTGAGCTGCTGCGGAGGTATTTGATCAAGCACGGAACTGCCGTGAGTCTCGATGATCTAGACTTTGAAGCCGTCGATAAGGAGATCGAGGAGGACGAGGCGGCTCAAGCAGGGGCTTCTACCGGCGGTGATCCACCTCAGGCCACTCAGGACGATGACATTGTTCCTCCAGCATAATTTGCCTTAAGAAAATTTCTATTTTTTTTTTTTATGCACCAAGTCAAGAACAGTTGTTATTTGGATACCCCTCCTGTTTTTGGGGCCTCATATTTTGGTTCTAGAACAATTTAACTTTATGCTTGATTTTATAAACGTCTGTGTTTGCGTTCGCTCTTTTGGTTTTGGAAAAGTTTCCCATAATCTAACTTTTTGATCGTCCTGTTGATCAACTTGAAGGATTTGGCCTTCTTGTTCTTCTGTACAGACGTGATCATGTTGCGTAATGCATATGGCCATCAAGGAAATTTATTTCTTGATACGGCGTGCACCTACACAAGGAGCTTCTGTCGTCGTTAAGCTTTAACGCAATTTGTTTAGAGAATTTTCTCCGTCACTAATCTTTAGAGACGATGTACATCCAGTTAAGCTTTTCAGTGACGATGTTCATTTATTTGAGGAATTTTATCGTCGTTAAGTTTTTCAGGGACGATGTACATCCACTTAAGGAATTTTGTCGTCTTTAGGCCTTTAAATGGACGACGAACGTCCATTTAAGGAATTTTATCGTCGTTAAGCTTTTCAGGGACAACGTTCATCCATTTAAGGAGTTTTATCGTCGTTAAGCTTTTCAGGGACGATGTACATCCATTTAAGGAATTTTATCGTCTTTAAGCTTTTCAGGGACGATGTACATCCATTTAAGGAATTTTATCGTCGTTAAGCTTTTCAGGGACGATGTACATCCATTTAAGGAATTTTATCGTCTTTAAGCTTTTCAGGGACGATGTACATCCATTTAAGGAATTTTATCGTCTTTAAGCTTTTCTTTGAAAATTATGTCGAATGATTTGCTCAATGACACTCAAGGGATGCTGGATAATTCTCATAATTCGAACAATTGCTTACATAAGATAGAAGAATCAAATTTGTTTTACAATGAAGTTCATGGTTCCTTTTCGTAATACCTCTTTAGATGTTCGACGTTCCATGGACGAGGTAGTCTTTTTCCTTCTGAATCCTCCAGGTGGTAGCTGCCCTGACGCGAATATTGGACGACTCTGTAGGGTCCTTCCCAGGACGGTCCCAATTTACCATGTGCTGGGTCCTTTGTCGCGGGGGTGACTTTTCTAAGGACGAGGTCACCAATGTTGAATCTTCTCAGCTTCACTCTTTGATTATAGTATTCTGCTATCTTCTGTTGGTATTTTGCCATTCTTTCAGCTGCCTGATCTCTAATCTCGTCCAGGCTGTCTAAGTTTTCCTTCAATTGATCGTCATTGGTTTGCTCGTCGAAAAATTCCCTCCTCAAGCTTGTGAGACCAACTTCGACTGGTATGACTGCTTCTGTGCCGTATGTCAGACTGAACGGCGTTTCTCCAGTTGGTGTCCGTGCTGTCGTCCTATACGCCCATAAGGCGCTTGGCAGTTCTTCAGGCCACATTCCTTTTGCCCCCACTAACCGGGTCTTGATGATCTTCAGCAAGGTCCGGTTGGTTACTTCCGTCTGTCCATTGGCCTGGGGATGGCCTGGTGATGAATATTTATTTTTGATGCCCAAGCTCGAGCAAAATGACCTGAAGCTTTGGCTGTCAAATTGCCGACCGTTGTCTGATATGATCGTCCTTGGTATACCGAACCTGCAAACAATATTTTTCCAAACAAAACTTTGTACCTTTGCTTCCGTGATTGTTGCCAGAGCTTCTGCTTCCACCCATTTTGTGAAGTAGTCGATAGCGACGAGCAGAAACTTCACCTGTCTCTTTCCCTGAGGTAGGGGACCCATGATGTCGATCCCCCACTGTGCGAATGGCCAGGGAGACGATATTGTGGTCATTTTCTCCCCGGGGATTCTTTGAACATTCCCATATCTTTGGCAACTGTCACACGTCCTCACGAAGTCAGCTGCGTCTTGTTGCATTGTCGGCCAAAAGTAGCCAGCTCTTATGATGTTTCTGGCGAGGGACTTTGCCCCCGTGTGATCTCCGCAGATCCCACCATGCACTTCTTCAAGGATGTACCTAGCTTCCTCCTTTTCAACACATCTCAAATACGGTTGGGAGTAGCCTCTTTTGTATAGTTCGTCATTGAGCATCGTAAATCTGGCTGCTCGTCTCCTTACCTTTTTAGCCTCCTCCGGATCGTCTGGTAGTCGTCCATCTTGAAGGAAGGTGACTATTGGGCTCGTCCATCCCTGGTCGGTGTGGACGGAGGAAATCTGAAGTTCCAGTATGCTGGGATGGTTTTGTTCTTCCGTCTTCCAATCGAACCTCTTACCTGTGCTGCCCGTTGAGGCACTTCGGGCTACCTCATCAGCTTCTGTGTTCTGGTCCCTGGGGATCCGGACGAACTCTACGTAATTGAAGGAACTGATCAATTGGTTCGTCAGCTTGAGGTATTTTTGCATCCTTGCCTCTTTTGCTTCGTACTCCCCTCTTACTTGTCCAATGACGAGTTGGGAGTCGCTCCTGAGCACAACATTCTCAGCTCCTAGTGCTCGAGCTACTCTCAATCCTGCCAGTAATGCCTCATATTCCGCTTCATTATTGGTCATCGGGAACTTAAGTTGAACTCCATACTTGACGACATTCTTTTCGGGAGAGGTGAGGACGATTCCAGCTCCACCACCGTGTTGAGTGGACGATCCGTCAGTATTAACCGTCCAGATGTTCTCTATGTTTTCAGGGACAGTGAACTCTGCTATAAAGTCTGCCAGTGCTTGTGCTTTTATCGCTACCCTTGGACGGTATTTTATATCGAACTGGCTGAGCTCGATTGCCCACTGCACCATCCTTCCTGCTGCTTCGGGTTTGTTCATCGCCTTTTTTATGGGCTGGTCCGTCATCACGACGATGGGATTGGCTTGAAAATATGGACGAAGTTTCCTTGAAGCCATGATCAGGGCGAAGGTGATCTTCTCTATACGTGGGTACCGCGCCTCGGCGCCCTGGAAGGCCTGGCTAACGTAATACACAGGAAGTTGCAAACCGCCATCTTCTCTGACTAATGCCGCGCTGACAGCCGTGATTGAGACGGCTAAGTATAGGAATAGCTCTTCACCTTCTTTGGATGGGCTCAGGAGAGGCGGGTTGCTGAGATACCTTTTCAGTTCTTTGAACGCCGCTTCACATTCTTCCGTCCATGCAAACGCCTTCTTCAAAGTCTTGAAGAACGGGAGGCATTTGTCCGTTGCCTTCGAGACGAATCGATTGAGGGCTGCAATTCTCCCTGTCAGGGACTGTACTTCTTTGACCGTCCTGGGCGAAGACATTTCCAGGATGGCCCTGACTTTATCGGGATTTGCTTCAATCCCTCTCTGTGATACTACAAACCCGAGGAACTTTCCCGAGGAAACACCAAAGGCACACTTGGACGGGTTTAGTTTCATGCTATACCGTCTAAGAGTATCGAACGTTTCCCTGAGGTCATCCAGATGGTTTTCTTCTTCCTTACTCTTGACGAGCATGTCGTCAACATAAACTTCCACATTTCTCCCGATTTGTTTCTCGAACATCTGGTTTACCAATCTTTGATAGGTGGCTCCTGCATTTTTGAGCCCAAAAGGCATGACCCGATAGCAATAAAGTCCCTGGCTGGTGATAAAAGCAGTCTTCTCCTGATCTTTTTCAGCCATTTGTATCTGGTTATATCCTGAAAATGCGTCCATAAACGTGAGAAGTTTGTGCCCCGCTGTGGAGTCTACTAGCTGGTCGATCCTGGGCAGCGGGAAGCTATCTTTTGGGCATGCCTGGTTTAAGTCTGTGAAGTCGACGCACATCCTCCATTTTCCATTTGACTTTTTGACCATAACTACGTTGGCCAACCATTCTGGGTAATGGACTTCTCTGATGAATTTCGCTGCAAGCAGCTTATTTACCTCGTCCATCACTGCCTTATTTCGTTCGGGAGCAAAGACTCTCCTTTTCTGCTGGACAGGTTTCTTTTCCGGATCAACATTCAGATGATGCTGGATGAGGCTTGCTGGGATTCCTGGCATATCCTTGTGGCTCCAGGCGAAAATGTCGAGGTTGCTCTTCAGAAGGCTGACGATTTCGCCTTTCATCTTTTGACTCATGCTCGTCCCTATTTGGGTCGTCTTGGGAGGGTTTCCGTCAGCCAGGTCTACAGTTTCAAGTTTCTCCATAACCTCTGGCGTCTTTTCCTCAATTGTCCATGTATGGTTTTCTTTTGAGGCCAGGACAGCATGGTAGCATTCCCTGGCCAGCACTTGATCTCCCTTAATCTCCCCGACTCCATATTCTGTTGGGAACTTCACTTTTAAGTAGTAGGTGGAGATAGCAGCCTTCCAGCGATTAAGCATCGGTCTACCAATGATCACATTGTAGGACGAGGGTGAGTCTACTATTAGAAAATTGTGTTGGTTGGTTACCTGGAGGGGGTATGACCCGGCTGTCACCGTTAAGGTCGTGATTCCTCTGGGGTACACCCTGTCCCCGTTGAAACTGACTAGGGGAGACTCAAAAGGCCGAAGCCTTTTTGAGTCCAGCTTTAATTGTTGGAAAGCAGGGAGATAGATTATATCTGTTGAACTTCCGCTGTCGACCAGGACTCTTCGCGTGTTGAACCCCTCGATCATGATCATAATGACGAGCGGGTCATCATGGGGTTGCTTCACACTTCTGGCCTCTTCCTCAGAGAAATGCAAGTCTTCGCTGGTGCGTCTTTGTTTGGACGGTGGTACATTGTGGACGCTGTTTACCTGTCTTTGGTATGACCTCCTGAGAGACTTGAATGATCCTCCGGCGGTTGGTCCCCCAGCGATGGTCTTTATCTCCCCGAGGGCGTTCTGAGGTCTAAGTTGGGGACGATCTTCGTCTCTTCGTGTGCTCACGGGCTGGCTTTTCTGTCCGTACTTGCCGAAATCCCCCCTTTTTACATACTGTTGTAGCTTCCCATTGCGGATGAGCTCTTCAATCTGCTCTTTTAAGTCCCTGTAGTCTTCCGTGTAGTGCCCATGATCCTTATGGAAACGGCAGTATTTCCTCTTGTCACGTAATCCAGGTGCTGAATGGAGTGGCTTTGGCCACTTTAGGGATGGTTCGTCCCTTATCTCTGTTAGAATCTGATCTATTGGCATCACTAGCGGGGTGAACCTTGATGAACGATTGTTTTTATCGTCTCTCCTTCGGTTTTCATCGTCATTCCGTCTGTCAGCCCGTTCTCGTTTTAGCCCTCTTCGATCGTCCTCCTTTTCTTTCTTCTTTTCCCTATTCTTATCTGCCCCATCAATAGCTGCCAGGGCTTCCTCCGCGTTCATGTACTTCTGAGCCTTTAACAGTGCCTCGGCCATTGTCTTAGGGGGGTTCTTTGCCAAGGATGCCACAAAATCTCTGGACTTCAATCCTGCTTTGAAGGTTGTGAGATGTACCTTGTCATCTGTCTCGTCTATCTCCAACATTCCTCGGGTAAAGCGTGTCACGTAAGACCTCAGTGGTTCCTTCTCTCCTTGTTTGATAGTAAGCAAATGGTCAGCAGTTCTCTTAGGTCGCTGCCCCCCCACGAAGTGACGGACAAAGGAGTTGCTCAACTGCTCGAAATTGTCAATGGACGATGTTGGCAACTTGTTGAACCATTCTCGGGCTGATCCTTTGAGGGTTGTAGGGAATGAGCGACAGAAGATCTCGTCAGGGGGCTGTTGGAGGCCTAGGGTCGTCCTGAACGTATTCAAGTGATCCAAAGGGTCTTTCAGCCCGTCGAAAGGTTCCAGCTGGGGTAGACGAAATTTGGAGGGTACAGGGCATTCCTGGACGGCTATGGTAAAGGGCGAGTCCGTCTTCCGGACGATCCTCTCCAAATTTTGGTCAGTCTTTCCTTTTATGGCGTTTCTTAGTTCGTCCATCTCTTTCCTCATTTCTCTCAAGAGATCTGAGCTTGCTTCCTCCGGAGTGCTGGTTCGCCTTCTGTTGCTGTCTTCGTCGTCTCCCCTTTCTGCACGATTGCTTTCTTGTATTAGTCGTTGTTTCATTTCTTGGTTTTGTCTCGTAAGTTCTTCCACGGTTGCTGATAGCGACTGGATTTGTAGGGCCAGCGCAGCAGGATCTGGGTTTGTACTGGATTCCATTTGGACTAGGGACAGTTCACGTTTTGAATCGTCGTCCCCACAGACGGCGCCAAACTGATGATGATTTGATCGTCAGTTGATTATGATCGTCCAGATGGAAGTCGTTCCTTACCCAATCAATCCTCTGCAACCCGTGGACGAACAAAAGTGAGTGATTCGCTGGCGTTGTGCCTGCAAAAAGGTCTCCGATGCCAAAGTCAGGAAGATTGACAAAGGAGAGCAATGAGAGTATTATGCTAGAATGTTTTCTTACCCCACCCCTTTTGGGGTTCAGTCTTTATATATGTGTGCTTGCAGTTCCTTTCTTCTAGCCGTTGGTGGAGTATTGATGGAGGCTTTAATTTAGCCTGGTAACGTTCTCGTTGAGTTGTTAATGATGAGCGGCCATCCCCAACGGTCCGAAGGTTGATTAATGTCCTGTAACCGTTCCGCGAAGGGTGGGAACGAGTGTTCGGATCTTTGAGAGACGACGTTTTCCTCACTGGACGATTTTGGTAAGATCGTCTTTATCTCGTATTGCATGGACGATTACCTTTTTTTGTCGGGCTTATCATTGATTAATAATCTATTTTAGAAAAATTTTGACACCATTTTTATAGAAAATGAAAAAAATTATCAAAATATTAATTGCTTTCTTTAAATGAATTATTAATCAATGTCCTAAAGACATTTTTTAGAATTTCCCAAAAAAAAAAAAATGATATAGATTGATGAGAAGATATTTAACAATGAGAAGTGGATAGGTGGGAGGGTCAAAGACTTGGAAGATATGTGTGGAGGAGAAAAATCAAGAGAAAAATAAAATAAAATAAAAGAAATGATATAGATTGACGAGAAGATATTTAGGGTATGTTTGGAAACTGTTTTCTCTCATTATTTTCTGTTTTCAAAAATAATTTTTTACTTTTGAGACTAAAAAATTTGTTTGGTAACCCAAAATTGACAAAAAACAAAAACTGTTCTCAAAACTCAATTTGTGAAGGAAACCGAAAACATGCAAAATGTTGTTTTCAGTTTCTGATTTTCAAAAGTAAATAAAAACATGAATTTAATTTAATAAATCTATCTCATTTAATGAGTTAGCATTAGAGTTCAAATCCTAGTAAAAATATATTTTAGTATTTTCTATTTTTAAAAAAATATATATATATTTTTTAATTTTAGCTAACCAAACATGCTTTTTATTTCAAAAATACAAGAAATTTGGTTTTTCTTTATATTCTCAGGAACAAGTTTTTGAAAATAGCAAACAAAAGCCGTTACCAAACATAACCTTAACAATTAATGAGATGTGGATGGGTTGGAGGGGCAGAGACTTGGAAGATGTGTGTGGAGGGGAAATATCAAAAGAAAAAAATTTAGATAAATTTGAGAAGAAAGTGAAACAGGTGGGTGGGAAAAAAAAGAAAAAGAATAAATGTGTTGGAGATAGAGTTGTTGCATTGTTGCATAGCCTTAATTAGTATTTTAATTAAAATAATAATAATTTCAATGAATTGATTAGGCCAATTTTAAAATAATAAGTTTTATAAATTTATTAAAAATAATAATTTTTATGAATTTTTTCTAAGGTAATAAATATGAAATATATTTGGAATTCGTATATAAATGATTGGATTGATCTTATATTTGGACAGGAATCCCAATTTTGTGAGAAGAATTATTATTTTTTGTATTATTGCACTCTGTTATTTTTTGTATCGTTGCACTGTTATTTGGTGTTAACTGTGTTGAATTGGGACATTCAAGTATAACAAGGTAAAGAGGCCATATTGGAAAATATTGGATTCTTTTATGTCACTTATGGCTCTTCAATTTTTCTGTTTCTTAAAGGTAAAGATGTTAAACCCAGTAAATTTTATTTTGCTGTGCCACAATGGCTCTTCAATTTTTCTGTTTCTTACTTGTGTTCTTTTTGTTTTCCTCTTTTGGACCAAAAAAAGGTACAACAACGCACTACACAAGCCCATCAAGTTGGGTTTCTATTTGTCTGTTGTACACTTTTATTTTATTTTCTCCTTGGCATCTAGATTTGTTGTCATCTCTAGCTATTTTTGTAGTTTGAATGGAAGCTTAATTTGATGCGAAGCATATCTTTTAAATATTCAGCAAAATAATAAAAATAAACCTAAGATTTCTTTAAATCTCATTTTCAATAGTTTTTAGTGCGTTCAATTTAGCATTTTGTTATTGGCGAAAAACACATTTTGGTCCCTACATTTTCAGCCGATTTCCGTTTTAGTCCCTAAGTTTTTTTTTTACCGCTTTTAGTCCCTCTCCTGAAAAACGCTTCCATTTTAGTCCCTGCCGTTACATCAGAAACGGATATTGCAGACGTGGCAAACGGCAAAGTTAAATAATAATAAACTAATGTCCATGTGGCCTAAATTAATAATAAAAAATATTTTTTAATGCCACATCAGCATCTAAATTAAAAAAAAATTTAATTTATTAATTTTAACTAAATAAAAAAATTAATTTATTAATTCTAACTAAATAAAAAAAATTAAAAAATCTCATAAAAAAAAATCAAAAACAAATTTAAAACTAAACCCAGCAAGAACAACAAATTTAAAACCCAGCAAAAACAAGATCAACAAAACACAAACACGACAAATTTAAAACTCAAAAAATTAAATTCAAACCCACGTTGTTTTTGTTTTTTATTTATTTATTTATTTTTTAATATTCAAAAGCAAATCAATCCTTTCTCTTATTCTTTGCAAATCAATCCTTTCTCTTATTCTTTGCAAGCAAGGGAACGGTGAAACCACAAATACGGTCCAAATCAAATAAAAAGGGGAAATAATAATTAAATTGTCTAGTAACCCAGAAATGATGATCTAAATCAACGATGCAGATATTATTGAAAAAAACATGGAAGGCGGAAAAATACGTTGATCTATCAAAGAAGTAGATCTGATAATTAATAATAATCAGAGAGAGAGAGAGAGAGAGAGAGAGAGAGAGAATCGGACCGTCACCATCCTTGTCGAACAAGCTGAAAGCCTCCTTGAACTCAGAGATCTGGTCGTCGGTGAGTTGGTCTGCCATTTTCAATTCTTTCCTTTCAAAAAAAAAAAAAAATTATTTGGCCTTTTTCTTTTTGTTTCTCTTTGTTTTCTGATTTTCTTTTCTACGAGAGAAGAAGAGATATCATATGAGAAAGGATTGATTTGCAAAGAATAAGAGAAAGGATTGATTTGCTTTTGAATATTAAAAAATAAATAAATAAATAAAAAACAAAAACAACGTGGGTTTGAATTTAATTTTTTGAGTTTTAAATTTGCCGTGATTGTGTTTTGTTGATCTTGTTTTTGCTGGGTTTTAAATTTGTTGTTCTTGCTGGGTTTAGTTTGTTCTTGCTGGGTTTAGTTCTTTCTGGGTTTTGTTGTTCTTGCTGGGTTTAGTTTTAAATTTGTTTTTGATTTTTTTTTTATGAGAGTTTTTAATTTTTTTTATTTAGTTAGAATTAATAAATTAATTTTTTTATTTAGTTAAAATTAATAAATTAATTTTTTTAATTTAGATGCTGATGTGGCATTAAAAAATATTTTTTATTATTAATTTAGGCCACGTGGACATTAGTTTATTATTATTTAACTTTGCCGTTTGCCACGTCTGCAATATCCGTTTCTGATGTAACGGCAGGGACTAAAATGGAAGTGTTTTTCAGGAGAGGGACTAAAAGCGGTAAAAAAAAAACTTAGGGACTAAAACGGAAATCGGCTGAAAATGTAAGGACCAAAATGTGTTTTTCGCCTTTGTTATTTTGTTAAAAGAGAACAAAGATTGTTTTTAATTGTAGCCCAATAAAATAAATTGTTGTCTAAAAAAACAATATCATGAAAATTGTTTAATAACCTAAGCTTAAGATCAATAGCATCATTACAATTGACCATTCCTATGCGTAAGCATGGGTTATATACTATTATGTATTTATAGCCAAAGCTTAAAGAAAATTTGATTAGATTTTAATTGAATTCTCAGTTTTGTGCCACATGTCCCATATAATTTTTTATTTTGTGCCAAGTAAATTATTGAGTGTAGAAATCAAAGAGTCCAAATCTAATTAGATTCTAAATTGGAGTCCAATTTTCCACCATGTGTCCATCTAATTTTTTAATTTTTGTGGCAAATGAATTATTAGGTGTAAAAACAGAAGAATCTAAAACCAATTAAATTTTAAATCATATATATATATATATATATAAATGAGAAACTATTACATATTTTAGAAATGTATGATTTAAAAAAAGTGTAAGCTAATACTATGTATAATTTGAACATTTTTTCAAAAATAGTATAATTTAAATTGTATAACTGTGATTATTTTTAACTGCACCCGTGCATATGCATGGGGCTACATATTAGTTGGTAATAATGAAGGAAAAAATTGAAATAAAAAAATTAATGAAGGAAAAATTTGAAATAAAAAAAATATGCTAAGAGTTACAAATTAGTGCAAATCTGCTTTCATTTTCTTTTAAAAAGAAAATGGTAGAGGTGGAGACGCAATTGACTTGACAACTGGTGTTTGGAGTTGGCCATTGATAATGGATCCTATCGCTGAAGATTGAAAGTGAAAGAGGAAGAAAGGGGAATATTTGGGTTTTATCGTGAATGATTTGAACTTTTTATGAGAAATATTACAATTTTTTTTTAATGTTTTTGCCAGTGGATTCATGACATGGCATAATCTTATTATTTTAAGTGGATGGTGAGGATTTGGTAGAATATCTTCAGAACTTTAGAAGATTTTAATCCAAAGTTAATACAGATGAGAGCCCTTCAATTGCAACTAGTTATGGGATTAGAACTTCTGAACTTGGAAGCATCCCGACTATCATAATCTTCAAAAATGGTGAGGGGAAAAAAAAAAAAAGACAAAAAACAAAACAAAATAAATAAATAAAATTATAGGTGCTGTTCCCAAATTTACCTAGATTACCAGCATAGAGAAATTCTTTTAGAGGATGTAAGTAAAGACTAAAGACTAAGGCCTTGTTTGGTTTATTTTTTTTGTCACTCAATTTCCGTCACTTGTCACTCATCACTCATCACTCTAAAATGCCATGTTTGTTTGGCACCATCACTCACTTCCTATCACTCAATATTTTTCACACTATTTGTGGGCCCCATAACTGTCACCCAGTGCAGTTTTTTTTTTTTCTTCAGTACCCAAACTCACCGAACCTAGTGAAAAAAAAAAAAACCCAGAACATGAAGACTGAACCAATGAAAGAAGAAGGAAAAAAAAAAAAAAAAGAAGAAGAAGAAACCCAGAATAGACTGAGAAAAAAAAAAACCAACCCAAGAGAAGAAAGGAAAAAAATAAAAATAAAAAAGTCAAAAGGTGGTCAAAAGTTACGGCTGAATACTGTTTGTGGGTCCCCTATGTGTGTTTAATTAAAATATTGCCATTGAATTATGAGTTATGAAAATTGAAAACAGCCAAAATATGTTTTCAGTTTCCATAACTCATAGCTCAAAAATCAGAGAATTGAGTGATGGAAACAGAGTTGTGGGCTTCCCAAACAATCTTTTTGCTATCGATCCCATCATTTTTTAGTTATGAGTTATGAAAATTGAAATATGAGTTATGGAAATTACTAAACCAAACACCCCCTAAAGAATGCTTTTACTGGAATAAATAAGCTGTTTCTAGTGCTTCTTCCTTTTCTTTTAGCTTCTGATGTCCCAAGTTTGGATACATTGCTCCCATAATAAAGTCATATTCCTCCTGTGTGTAGTTATTAGATGCAGTTGTTGTTGGGAAAAATTCTATATAATTGTGAATAAATTTTAGCAGGTATAGTAAAAGCATAACCATACAAGAACACAAAGATTTACGTGAAAATTCTTTTTCCTTGTAGGAAAAAATCAAGGAACAAACTTTAAATAATTTCACTATATTAAATAGAAATATAACTTGAACAAAGAAAAAAAAAATCTCTTTTTCTTTTCACACTGCTCTCTTTTTCACCGTATACCTCTCACAATTTTCTCTTACTCTCTTTATTTTCTATTCTCTTCTGCTTGCTCTCACTCGTACAGTTCTTCATGACCGCACCGGTCCTCAAATTCTGGGACTTCACGCTTTCACTCTTCTCCAAATGGCCGAATGGCCTTTGTTTATATTTCTTTACCCTTTTCTTCCTTTCACACTCTTCATATCAAATCACAATAAATGCAAGCCACTGACTTTGACTTTGCCTCAACCAAAATCTCTTCCTTCAGCTCTCATTGGCCGAATGGCCTTTGCTTGTTTCTTTTCTTTTTTCTTTAGCATGTCCAACACACTTCGGCTCACTTCTCATCTAGAAGTCAGACTTCTCACAAGTCATGGAGTGACATGCTCATTAAATGAGCTCTTAAAAAGGCATGTGGGCTGGACCATACAGTGCACCCAACAGCTGTATGATAGAAGTCAGACTTCTCACAGGTCATGGAGTGACAAGCCCATTAAATGAGCTCTTAAAAAAGCATGTGGGCTGGACCATACAGTGCACCCAACAGCTGTATGATCAGACTTCGGTTTATTTATTTATTTTTATGGAAGATCAGACTTCGGTTATACTTAGAACATGTACTTAACGATAATATATACTTGTTATTCGAACGTCTATCTTACAGTTTTCTTCCCGTATGTGATTATATAATTTGGACAGTATTGGCTTATGTTTCTTTGTATCATTATTGAAGACCCCTTTATGAGTGGCAGTGTGAGTCAGTGCGTGTATGTTATTATCTACATATTTAATTGGGAGATATTGGGTACAATTTCAAATTTTTCAATAGAATTTGTTATTTTCATCATAATTTGCAATATTGCAATTATTGAATCAATCAGGTGGGAATAGCTTGACTTAATAGTTGACCTCCAAGTGTCTTAAAGGTCTCCCATTTCACACCCTCTTTTGAAGAAGAAAAAAAAAAAAAAAAATATATATATATATATATATATATATAGGAGATTCTAGCCTTTTGCCCTTAATTTTTAAAAAATTTAGCAATATGCCCCTGTTTCGAAACTATATAGGGATATGCCCCTGTTTCGATACTCGATTAACTTAAAATCGAGTTTCAAAGAAATACTCGATTCATAGAAAATCGAGTTACGCCAAATAAAACTAAAAAAAAAAAAAAAAAAAAGCATGGAACTCAATTTTAGGGAAGTCGAGTTCCAAAACGTCACTATAGGGCTTAAAAAACGCCACTATAGGGCTCCCAAAACAAAGCGATTACACTTACAAAAATTTTTTGCAGGAAAACGCCGCTATAGGATTTTAAAACGTCACTATAGGGATTAAAAACGCGACTATAGGGCCCCCTGAATATGGGGTGATTATACTTATAAAATTTTTTTTCGCATGGAACTCGATTTCCTGAAACTCGAGTTCCATACAATTTTTTTTTTTTTTTTTTTAAGTTTGATCGGTCATAACTCGATTTTCTAAAAATCGAGTATTTAATTGAACTCAATTTTAGGATAATCGAGTATCAAAACAGGAGCACGCTCCTATATAGTTTGCAAACAGGGGCATATTGCCAATTTTTTTAAAAATTAAGGGTAAAGGGCCAGAATCTCCTATATATATATATATATATATATATATATATATATATATTCTCAACTTTATTGTCTTACTACTTTTATCTCCCATGATCTCTCTCTAGCATATATAACAATTTTACACCATTTTGGACACCGTATATTTTTGCCTTCAAAAGTTAGGTTTATTTATTTATCCAAAGAATTCAAGATGTTCTTCATTCGACTTCTCCTTGCTTCAGCTGTCACCTTTTGCTTCACAAGTTTTGTTTTAGCCACTGTATTGGTAGATGATGAAAGTATGTTCTCACTCTCTCACACACACACAGTTGTGTATATGATAGCTTGAGTTTCTTCTTTTCTTTTTTTAATCTTTTCTTTTCTGTTTTCTATAAAATCTTTGTTTCCATGTGGATGGAATGTAACTCATGCAATTTGGTAGAAAATATTACAAGTATGATTGATTTGATTTTCTTTATAACCTTACTAATATATAAATTTTTTTTTTTGGGTGACGATAACGCTTTACAGTACAAGCTTTACGTGATATAGCGAAGACTTTGGGGAAGACGGACTGGAATTTCAATGAAGATCCATGCAGTGCACAATCTGTATGGGTCAAAAATTTAGATAATGCTGTTAACTGCAATTGCAGTATCCCCAATACCACCGGCTGCCATGTTGTCAGCATGTATGCTCTCTCTCTCTCTCTATCTCTCATACTTACGAGCACCAAACATTTATCGGCCAAACCATTGAAGTACTGTGTTACTGCCAAACCGTTAGAGTTGCACGCGTGGTCGGATGAATTTATTTTGTCAAAAAATAGAACTGTGCATATAAAAATGTGATTTTTAACTTCATCCAAAATAAATAAACAAATGTGTTTTTTAATAGTTAAGAACAGTTTGGTGCATGTGTTTAAAAACTGAAAATGATTATTTGAAAGTATTTGTGAAAATACGTGTTGATGAAAAAATGTGTGAAAATACGTATAATATTGTTTAAAACTAAAAATTGTTATGTGTTTAATGTGTGAAAATACATATAATATTGTTTAAAATTGAAAATTGTTATTTGAAAACACAAATCAAACACTCCTAAGCATTTTATTTCAATACCAATCTATTTTGACATATCCTTTTGGGCAAATAGATAGATATATATATATATATATATATATATAATATTTCATATCTTATTACTATAGATAAAAATTCGTAAAAGTTATTATTATTAATACATTTATAAAAATTATTATTTTAAAATTGGCCTAATCAATTCATTTAAATTATTATTATTATTTTAATTAAAGTACTAATTAAGCTTATGCAACAATGAAACAACTGAAATAAGACTCGGCGGTGGTTTTAATATTTCAGCTAGGCTGCTACCCAAGCCAACTCCATCTCTAACACATTTTTTTTCCCACCTACGTGTTTCACTTTTTTATCGTATTTATTACTATTACTTTTTTCTTGATTTTTCTCCTCCACACACATCTTCCAAGTCTCTTACCCTTCCACTTATCCACTTCTCATTGTGTAACATCCTCTCATCTATATCATTTCTTTCATTTTATATTTTGTTTTTCTCTATGTTCATCCACAACCCAGGCCAGTACTTGTACCAGACAATACTTGTACCTCATTTTTCACTCAGTTTCCTCATTAGCAACTTGCCATGCATTATGGTCTCATCGTCAGCATTTTTTTTTTATTTTTTTTTATGTGTATAGATTTGTCTAGGTTTTAAGAAATTATTTTTTGAGTCCAAACTTAATGCCAATCAAATCTTGCATTTTGGCGGATATTTACCGAAACACCCGAAATGATCCAAGACAATTTGGAATTTTCTCCGAGGTGAAATGGAGGGGGGTTGGGGGGTTTACCATTTCGGTTTGTTTACCGTATGGTATTTTCCATCCATTTTGGCCGAAATGGAACAAAATTCATAACATTCGATAAAAATAGTGTTATTAGTGATACCATGTAAAAATGATGTTACATGAGTTATAACTTATTTTCTTAATAAGTTGCAAAGTTCTTCATATCAAAAAGAAAAAAAAAAAAGTTGCAAAGCTAAAATAATATACAACAATTTTAAGAACATAATTTATAAAAAATAAAATAAAAACTTGTTGAAATGACAATGTGATGTGTACCAACCTTATTTTTATATAGTTACTCATTGCTACTCTACTTTTTTTTTTCTTTCTTTCTTTCTATGTATAAATTATATATATACTATCTCAGTAGCGGAATTAGAATTTTATGAATGGGGGGCAAAACAATAATAAATATGAAATTGAACTAATTTATTAGTATCATACAAGAAATATGAAGAATTGGAGGGCTAATCATATTTCTTTTGAAAATTTTAGGTAAATTTAAGGCTAAAAATCTAATTTTTAAGAAGTTTGGGGGCCAACCATTTATTTTTTGAAAAAAATTAAGAAACTTTAGGGGTAATTTTATAAAATTAGAAAAGTTTGGGGGAACCATGACCCTCCATCCTTCCAAGTGGGTCCACTCTTGTATCATCTTAACTGATGTAAAATAAATTGAGAATAATTTTGTTGCACTAAGATTTATTCAACAAAATAGTCTGATATTCACGAGTAACATACTTTTTCACCACTCCAATCAAGTGTTTGGACTTTGTCGAATTTACATCCAATAGAAATATATATATTAAATTGAGTTGTGGTGATTAGTTTCAATCAAGTCTTTAAAAAAAAAAAAAAAGTCTGTGCACAAACTTTATATCCTTTCACAAATTTTATATCTTGTCTTCACACAAACTTTATATCCTGTCTTCGCATATGAGGAATAATATTAAGTACCACACCATTGGTTTTGTTTTGATTATGATGTGTTTGGATATCGTTTATTTGTTGAAAATTGAAAACTTATTGTTAAAAATATTATAGTAAAATAATTTTTAAATGTGTAAATAGTGTTGTAGGACCTAAATTTTGTTAAAAATCTGTGTTTGGATGACTTTTGTGGATTCATAAACAGTATCTATAGGACCACAAACAAAACGCGTAATGCAGGATTAGGTAAAATGCCCCATCCAAACGCATGCTTACTGTCCCATTTCTGTTTTTCTAACGCGTCATGCTATTGCTCCCTAAAGAATTCATTATTTGACAAGACTTTATTTCTCTGAAATTAAAGGTATATGACCGTGTTGGTTTGGTGTCTCCATCACCTATTGCAACTTGCAATATATCTTTGAGCATTAGCATTGGGATTAGGGTGCAAGTTTTTTTTAGCATTTGTGAACAATAAGGATATGATTGATAGATTGTAATGGGTACTGTAATATAATAGTCATTCCTTATGAATTTTTTTTTTTTTTTTTTTTTTTTTTTTTTTACAAGATAGAATTCTACTCTAACATAATCTAAGTGTATATGTGTATGAAGCTCTCTCTTGGAGACTTAAACCTCGACTCTTACCCCCCACACCTCACAAACACTTATACTTATGGAGTGACCATAGCACCAAGGGTATGCGGTGGTATTCCTTATGAATAGTTATTTTTTAAAATGAGGAATAGATATTCATTTATAAAATGATTGTAATAGCTATTCTTTAGTAGATGTATTAATTTCTAAAATTAATATATTTCTAAATAAATAAATTTTCCATATGCATATAATAATTATGAAAATAAAAAATCATAAAAAATAACTAATCTCTCTTTAAAATTTAAAAAATATTATTTTTTAGGATATATAATTATATGAGTAAGATATTTCCTAAAATATATCTTAAGTTTGATTTAAAATATTTTCATTCCATTGTCTTCAAGGTTCTATTTGTTACCAAACAAATGAATAGTAATAAGTATTACAGTACAATATCCTGTAATCATTGTAATACCTATTCCTATTCCTATGTAATTACCATTACAGTTTACCAAACATGCCCTAAGAACACTAGCATCCAGGGATGCAAAGGAAAATATATTTTACATCTTCAAATACTACTTTATTTATTTTACCAACTTATTTCACAACCCACCATACATCCTAGATTTTTATTTTTACATACAACCCAATAAATTAATATAAACTATATAATAAAATAATAAAAAGTACTGTCTCTCTCTCTTTCCTCCGAGTCTCTTTTTCTCTTCATCCACTATCGCAAACACCACACCCCAACCACAAATATAACCAACCACCACACCCACGATCAATATTAACCGCCTCCACCACAACCAAAGCCAACCTCCACTGCCACCACAGTTAGCATCCATCCAAAAATCAATCCCATAGAAAAAAAAAAAAAAAAAAAATCCACAGCACAACCACCACCCACATAACCCACCACCAACACCACCTAAAATCCACCACCACCACCAACATCAACAACAACCACGGCCAATCCATACCCACAAACCCAAATAAAAAAATAAAAACAAAAACAAAAATCAAAACCAAATCAAAACCACAACTCACAACCACCAACCACAAAAAACATAACAACCACCACCGCTAAACCCACTGCTGCAATCTACCACCACACAAATTAGACTCTACCACCTCATGACCCACCAAAACCTAAACCCATACATCCACAACCCACACCCACCACGGCCCCACGCCCACTGACAACCCATAACCTGAAACCCTCCACTGCCAAGGCCGATCTACAACTACCCACCCAAGGCCGATTCAAAGCCCACCCACCCAAATCGATCTGAACCCACCCCAAACAGCCAACCAAAATCTTTAGAGAGAGAGAGAGAGAGGCAAGTGTCACCGTGAGAGGAAGAGAGGAGAAAAGAAAGAAGAGAAAGGAGTCTGAAAGTGAGAGGAAGAGAGAGAGTGTGAGTGATGAGGAGAGGCATAAAACATGATGAAGAAAGAGAAATATGAGATATTTGTGAATAAAATAATATATATTTTTTACATCCTAAGCTACAGTTGGTTCTCATATATGAGAACTAACTGTTCACAGATGGTAAAAAAAAATTAAAAACCCATCCTTGGATGTAGCTTCTTTTTGCCTTGTTGGTTGCTAAAATAGCAACTGAGGGGTTGTTACACCCTCAATGCTAGTGCTCTAAGGTTGTATACATACAATCCTACTGTTCATAGGTTGCAAAAATAAAAACACATATTTTAATGGAGTGAGAGAGGAAGAGAGGAATTGAGGGAAGAGAGAGATGGGAGAGAATTGATTTGTTTATATTATTTGTTGGTATAGTTTATATTATTTTAATTAGTTGTATGTAAAAATAAAAACTTGGATATTGGGTGAATTGCAAAATGGGATGGTTAAATAGATAAAGTAGGTTTTGAGGACGTATAATAGACATTTTTTTTTTTTACATCCCTGGATGTGAATGCTCTTAGCTAGTTATTAGAAGGAAAAAAAATAGGATAGTGCTACTCAATTATATATGCCTTTTTCTCAACCAAAAAGAAAAAATATATGTGCCTACATAATTGTCAAAAATCTGTGTATATAGTTGTCAAAATTGAATTAATATTATGAATGGATTTTTAATTTTTTGTATAGTATATTATATCATACCATGTATAGTAAAATACACAAACACCTAATAATTTTTTTTAAAAAAAATTATAGATATACATAATATTACAATAAAAGGTATGTTTATTATAAATTCGAAATATATTCAACTAATAACCAATTTAATAATCACTTATATAATAATATTTCAGAAAACTAACTAAATTAATCAAATTAACATATGTTTATAACATATAAATTCAAATGGATTAAACTCAAAAGTAATAATACATGTTATATATGAGTCAAATTAATAATTACTTTTCTTCATCTTGCCTAATCAACTCCATCTAAGTCAATGGTATCATCATGCTCATCATCTTGCAAAACTATTATTCATTAACATTTTCTTCATCATCATCAACATTTACTATCTTTTTTCTTGCTCTTTTTTCTAATTTTTTTTCTTTATATTTCTTCTTGGCATTCTTACTTCTTAGACTTATGACAATAATAATAAATTTTTTAATTTAATACATTATTCATAGCATAGAAAAGAAATTTGCAAATAGGAAAGTGAAGTGTCAAGTATATAGCTCAAATTTTGTAGGAGAAAGAGAAGAGGGCAAATTAACAAAAAAAAACTCATTTAAAACCCACATGTCAATGTATTGTACAATGGGTGTTGACATATTTTGCAACTTTGTATATGAAAAAACTCACAATTTCACCACTTGGGTCAACCACTGATTAGTGTTGGTAACATAGCTAGTTGAGTTATAAGGTTTAGCCAATAATAACTTTACTTAATAATAGAATCATTTAATAATTTTTACTTTTTACTTCAAATTCACCAATCACCATTGGTAGCGCCAACAAGCTGAGCTACAAAACTCTTGACCTATCATAACTTTACTTAATATAATCATTTAATAGCTTCAAATTTTCACTTCAAATCAAATTAATAATATAATTTTTCTTATTAATTAATCATAGAAATAGAATATAAACTTATTTACCTTAATTGTGGCGTGTGAGAGAGTAAAAGAGTGATGGTTTGTTGGTGACTAGTTGGAGAGAGAGAGAGAGAGAGAGATGTTTGATGGAACTGTGTGAAGATTTTTTTTAAATACTGGAAATAATTTTTTAAGTTAGAGAGAGAAATAGAATAAAAAATGTATATGAGTGTCTTCTTCTTCTTCTTCTTCTTCTTCTTCTTCCTCTTTTTTTAGGGGGGGGGGGAGGGGGAGATCGAGTTCGAATCATAGATATGGGTGGTGGCAAAGGATGTTATTACTACCGGAATATTGTTTGAACCCTCTTCTTTTTATAATCATACACACACCACTTTCCTTGGGAAAATGGGTATGAGATACAATTTTGTTTTAGATAGAGACAGGGAAAATGACACAAAACTGTTTATGGTTTTCTTGGTCATATTTGTAAATTAGTAAATATGATCCACAATCTCAACCAATCACAGCCACTAGTAACGCTGCCCACTTCCATATTATACCTTCATATTTTTATCATCTCCAATTGCAAAAGCACCATCAATTGATTCAATTCTTGAAAAGTGGGTTGTCCTGATTGGCAAATCACACAACAGTTCAGTGGATTTGACCAGATTCCAACATATCTTCTTTTGTATGACCTCCCATTAGGAGAACAAATCCTAGCTCAAAAAATTTTTACATACTCAAAATGATTTATAGTAGAAAACATTTTTGGGAAAATTTGTTTATTTTCTAGTGTTTGGCTATGTTCATAAGAATGTTTCGGAATGCATTTCTGGCAATTGGCTTATACGAAAAAATAAAAAACTTTCTATATATTTTTTATATGATATTAAATTACAACTTTGAATATTAATTCCTAGCATATAAATTCATCCTAAATAGTAAGAAAATCAAAATGAAATTATTTAAAATTACACTATCAAGTACATACAATCAAAATAAGAGTGCAATAACAAGAAAAATAAAAATAAAACTATCAACTAAACTTCTTTATATATATACAAACTAGGCTAAAATACAAAGTGCATCCTCTAAGTTTTACTAAAATTTATTTCAGTCCTCTAACTTTACTTTTGTTCAATTGAGTCCTCTAAGTTTCAAAGTTATTTAATTTAGGCCTTTTGACCAATTTAGTTTAACAAAATTGCCATTAAGTATGCAATTAACTAATGAAAAAATAATTTGAAAAAAAATTCTCACATAAAAAATCTATAAAATATTTTTATTAATTTTATGTGTTTTTATGTGAAAATAATATTTTTTTTAAGGGCAATTTTTAACAGAATTGACAGAAGGCATGAATTAAATAAATTTGAAATTTAGAGGACTCAATTGAGCGAAAGTAAAGTTAGAAGACTAAAATGAATTGCAACCAAACTTAGACAGTGCAAATTGCATTTTAGCCTACAAACTACTATCAAGTTTTAATTTTAGGTCATTCTCAAAAAAAAAAGTTTTAATTTTAGGTGAGACCCAAACTACCCATTCACTGAATTACACTTTTGTTTGCATAATTACAAAACACTTGAAACCTTCAAAGGAACAATTGAAAGATGTTTTTGCATGACTTAAAAAAATTTGGAAGCAATTCCCAAAGTTTTAAGTCATATTGTGATTACTTTGAAGTTTTCCTGGGGTATCTTGGTCATTTCCATGGTTTCATTTTTTTGTCATTTTAGGGGCATTTATGTTACATTTAAGATTTTAAAGATATTTAGTAATTTTGAAGTGTTCAAGGTTATTTTAATCAATTTGTAATTTTGAGGGTGTTTCGATCATTTTGGAGATTTTAGGTTGGGGAGTGCATTGGTCAAGTTGAGAAATTCTTAACCAATTCATTACATGTGTGGAAACCAACCCAACCAACATGGGTCGGGTTTGGTTGGGTTGAGTCAATCGGTTGTGCATACATATTTTACGCCTTGTAAAAAAAAATTAGGCCTTCTTAATTATTTAAACACTTTTTTCAATAAATTGTTACAATTCATATAATATACTTAGATTATATCAAATTCATCAAAATTAATTCCTATAATACCAAAATCTATAAATTAAAAAATTAAAATAAACTTATATAAATAATGGATTAAATGGGTTAAAAAAAACTATCCACCTAAACCCTACCCAACCTAAGACTCAAAATAGAATTCAAACCTAACCCAACCCACCAACCCATGAAAACCAAATCGAGGCATTGGGTTTGGTCATTTTTTTTTAGGTTGGTGGGTTTGATGCACACCCCTAATTTTAAGTGTATATTTGTCATTATAGATGTTTCCAAAGTATTCTAGTCATTATAGAGGATTTTGATCATTTTGAAAGTTGAGTGGCATTTTGGATGTAATGATGGTATTTTGATTATTTTGGAAATATTGGTGGATATTTTGCCATTTTGAGGGTTTTAGAGGTGTTTTGGTTATTTTAAAGGCCTGGTTGTAGTCAATTGGGGGGTTTTGAGGGTATTTGTATTATTTTGGAGATTTTTAAGAATATTTCTATAAGTTTAGAAGTTTTGTGGTATTTTATCGGTGAAAGTGGTGAGTTGAGTAATAACTGCATAACAAAACTAACCACAGGTGATTAAAATAATACTTTTCAAACTACAAAGAGGCAACATAAAATTAGTCCTAACCAATAACCATAGGCTGGTAAATTCTTATTAACCCTTAAAAATATTTTAAATTTCCAATCCCCAGGTCCCTTTTTAGTTCTGCCCCTGGTGGTAGATGTCATCTTGGGGTCACTCCAATAGATACCTCCTTATAGTTGCCCAATATAGGTGGGGTGGGGGATTACACACATATGATAGAATAATCAAGCCTTGAAGAGTTATGAACACCTATGTTAACAATAAAAGAAAAGAGTAGGTACTCTGTTTGTTTTGACATTAACAGTTTTTGGAAAATGAATAATTTTTAAATTTTTTTTTTTTTAAATTATCTCATTTTTCTATGTTTGGTAGCATTCTTAAAATGAGTTGGGAAAACATCATTTTACTTTCCTTATTAAGCTTGGCATAAAATAGAGTTGTTTTTTTTTTTACAACTCAATTTCACACCAAGCTAAATAAAAGAAATGAGGAAATTATACTTTACCACCCTAAACTATACCCCTGATTACACTTTGCATCATAAATTTTTCGAATGTACGTTTTGCACCCTAAATTATAGCTCTTGTTACACTTTTCACCCTCAACGTTAAGTTTTCTGTTAACTTGAATGGAAAAATATGGCATCATGTGAGAAGACCTAATTGTCATTCTTCTCAATGCTTTAAAAACAATAAATAAATTATACTTTACCGCCCTAAACTATACTCTTGATTACACTTTGCACCCTAAATTTTGAATTTTTATCCAAGTTAACAGAGAACTTAATGACAGAGTGCAAAGTGTTACAATGGTCATAATTTAAGGTGCAAAACGTGCATTAGAAAAATTTAGGGTGCAAAGTGTAATATAGGGTATAGTTTAGGGTGGTAAAGTGTAAACTATCTTATGACTTCTTTTCAAATTTCTGTAAGATTCTCTTTTCAAAAGTTTAACCATAGTTAGTATAAACATAGTCGATAAATTTTAGAATAAAAAAGCAAAATTCTCCACCACCCATTGAAAAAGAAAAAAAAAATGAAGCAAAACTCACATTTAATATTTTAAAATACACTTTAATTAAAAACTTAAAACAATGGATTTTAATTTAGGGAAGATAGTTTGGAAACCTGCCTTTAAGTAAAGGGCATGTTAGTATACAATATTTTCAACATTAACTTAACAAAGTTTGGTTAAACGGATGTTAAAGGGGGAAAATATTTTCCCCCTCAGGTAAGGCTATAAACGGGCAGAGTTCTGCCAAGTTGTGCATGTTTGAAATTGGCTCATTAGTAAAAGTCAAAAGTTCAATCTTGACTCAAGCTTGAGAAAAGCCAAAAATAATGTTTGAGCTTTTACTCTTGGGAAAGTCAAGGAGTTTGAGTTTGGCTTAACTTGACTTAATTAATTAGTCAAGCCATGTTCAAGTCAAACTCAAGTCAAGCTTTTGAGCTTAAGATCTATAAAAGCTCAGATTTGTGCTAAAAACAACGAGTTTGTTTAGACTCCCAATTAAAAATTATTGTTAGATTGCTTTTACTCTAACTTATCTAAATGCAGAATAAGAGTAAATGAAGCGCAATCATCGGATCTACTCTAGTGCATACACATGAATAATAAACAATAAAAGTAAAGCATAAGAGTAAGGGAAGAGAGATACAAATACAAGATAACACCAAGACGTGTTATCGAAGAGAAAACCGAAGAACTTGGCGAAAAATCTCTCCATGACTCTCCAAGTCGAAATCAATCCACTAGTGAATAAGTTGGAGTACACGAATAACAAAAGACCTTCCAAGCCTAGTCTACCCAATATACTTGAACCCTCCAAACTCCTATTACCAATAGACTTCTCGGAGTCTTGTGTTTACTAGCTTTCTGGATCCTACAATACGCCCGATTGCATCCGCCAAGCGTCACTGGCTTCTTTTGGCAAATCCCCAAAACTTCCCAAGTTCTAAAACACTCTTTACACTTTGAATATGTGTGGGTTGTGTTTGAGTACAAATCTCCTCTCAAGGTATGACAATAAAAGAGGAAAGTAGAAGATGCTAGAATGATTTCTCACTAAAGGATGAGTAACTCTCTTTCTAAAAGATGAGTGTGTTGTGTTGTAGAAAACCTATCTAGAGTTTTTTTTTTTTTTTTTTTTTTTTTGAATAGCTTCCTTTACTTTTGTGGGTAATGAGGGTATACATAGTATGGGTGAAGGGTAAGAAAGTCACATTTAAAATCCTCTAGACAGAGAGTTTCGCGGGTACCTCGCGAAGTACTCGCAAAATATAGCCTGATATTTGACTCTTTAGCTTCCAGCATATGCATCTTACGTGCCCTTTTCGTGGGAACTCTTCTCGTGAACTTCTTGCGAGCTAGTTGTGAAATTGCACTAATCTTCAATTCATGTTCGATTTTTCACTATCTTAATACTAAACCCAATACAATAAAATCCCACAAAATACAAGGAAATAATTAAAATAATTACAACATTTTTTGTCATGGAATAAAGCTAAAATAAAACATAGTTGTAAATCACAACTTTACAAGATTAACAAATTTACATTATGAAATGCTCAAATACCCAAAAACCAAGTAAATAAAAATAAGAAAATAGCATACTCATTTTATCATGTTTCTGGTCCCACCTATGATTAGCTATTGTTCAAATTACAATTTTACATTATAAAACCCATCCATTCATCCTTAGTTGTCTATAACTACAATTGTTCAAAATATAATTTTTACATCTATGTTAGATGGTGTAGAACTAGAAAAAATTTATTTGTAACTATTGTGGATGAGAAATGTCTAATATGTTTTATAACTTTACATTAAATGATGGATGAAGAAAGACTATACATGGTCCACTTAAATTTATTTATTTATTTTTAAAACATAACTAAAGTATAAAGTGGTGTTTGGTGAGCAGAGGTAAAGGGAAAATTTGGTGGTGATTCTATATGGACCATATCATTATTAAAATATGTAGTAATGACATAGCCCTTTTTTTCTTTTTTTTCTTTTCACTCTAAAAAAAGAAAAAAAAAAAGAAAAAGAAGAAAGAAACTAATGTATTGGTATGACTTCTTATTAAAAAAAATAGTTTGACTTACTTCCAGTATTTTTTTAATTGAAATCTTCTTTTATTTTAATGAGAAATTGCCATATCACCCACTTGTTATTGTGTATTTAAAACAAAAAGACACTTTCAATTAAAAAAGTATAGGAGGAAAGCAAAAAAAAAAAAAAAAAAAAAAAAAAAAAAAAGAGTATCGGTATGAGTAAGACTAACCATATTTATTTGTGTCTTCTTTAATTGGTATGAATTTTAAATTTAATTATTTTATGGGAAAAAATAAAAATTAAAAGAAAAACACATTTTTCTACTGCTGGAAATACAGAGTTCTGAAAGCACAAAATCTCCCGGGCACTCTGCCACCAGAACTGGTGAACTTGCCGTATCTTGAAGAAATGTAAGTACTAGTCAATAGCAAATAATTAACCTGTCTGTGTTTTTGTGGTTTTCATCTCTTATTTATAATTTGTGGCATCTCCTTATACAGTGACCTGACCCGTAACTACCTTAACGGCACAATCCCTCCAAAATGGGGCTCCTTCACAAGGCTTGTCAACATGTACTCTCTCTCTCTGTCCCTGTGTGTGTTTTTGTTTGTGACTTTCATATTGTTATTCATGGCTTCTTCTGTATTGCAGTTCTCTTCTTGGAAACCGGTTGACCGGTTCCATCCCCAAAGAGCTTGGAAATATCTCCACTCTCAAAAGTTTGTGAGTTCTTACTCTTACTGCGCACCTCCACCATTTCACTCTGTTTCTATACAATGTATGATGCCCTCTTACTGATACTGAATTAGTTGAGTGGGTGTAGTGTGGATGTGTGATAAATCCCATGTCGGGGCAAATTTTGCCAAATAATATTCTTTTGATAATAATGATTTAAATTGGTACTGTTTTGAAATCATTTGGGTATTTAGCAAAACCCAATTTTGAAGTGTTGAAAAACACAATCGCTTAAAATTCAGTCAAGTCAGCTGAAATCATGTTTTGAAAACATGATTTTAAGTGTTGAAATTGTATCTCTAGAACTTGATTTTATATTAGAGGCTAGATTCTCAAATAACTCCAAAACGGTACCAATTTAAATAAATAATATTTAAAAAGTATTGTTTTACAAAATTTCTCCCATTTCAGGCATATACTAAACTAGTAATTTTAAGGTATAGTGCAAATGTGACTAGCATTTTTTTTTTTTGTATTGTTACACAATGTTTTGTTATAAAGGAATTCCAATTTGTTATCAACAGGACCCTTGAGTTCAATATGCTTTCTGGAAGTCTTCCTAAAGAGCTTGGGAACCTAATCAATATAGAAAGGCTGTAAGACCCTTCATTTGAATTACTATATTTTAAAAACTTATTGCATTATACTTTCTTTTTTCTTTTGGTTGGCCTCCCTCCCTGTAGGAAGATGTAAAAATGTCATTATGATCAAGCAAAATTGATTTACATTAATTTTTTTTTACTTGTATAAGTGTATTGATGCATATCTTTTTTAGCTTATTGGCTTTTCTAAATTGGTATTGTTATTGTCATAGACACTTTACTTCAAACTATTTTACTGGGGAGATACCTGAAACGTTTGCAGGGCTAACGACAATGAAAGACTTGTAAGTTTCAAGATCTTTTTTTTTTTTTTTTAAAAGAAACTATCTTGAAGATTTTATACATCTATTTTACCTTCTAAATTCACATATTTCTCCCCCCAATACTGCAGTCGGATTGGTGAAAATAATTTCTCTGGAAAGATACCCGATTTTATTCAGAATTGGACAAATCTCGACAAACTGTGAGAATTTGACTGTTTTCTTTTTAAGAAAAGAATTGAACTTGATGTATTATTTACTTATTAAATCAAAATTTCTTAACAACAGGGTGATTCAAGCAAGTGGTTTGAATGGGCCGATTCCTCTCCACATTGCTTTTTTGGAAAACTTAAGTGACTTGTCAGTGTGGCTTTATAAATCTGTAGCTATTTATTGTTTTATAGGCAGCTGCATTTTATTTTATTTTATTTTTTGTTTTTTTAACTTTTTACTCCTATTCAAATTTCAATATTTAGGAGAATTAGTGACTTAAGAGGACCTGAAGCAAAATTTCCACCACTTCAAAATATGACAAAGATGAAAACTCTGTGAGTTATATACTTCAATTAAAAGTTTGATTTTATTATTGTTATTATTTTGCAACTCAATATAAAATATTTGGTTCTGTTTCAGGATACTAAGGAGTTGCAATATTACTGGGCAACTACCTGAATACCTTGGGAAGATGAATAAGCTGACAACCTTGTCAGTATATAATTCTTTTTTACTTTCTTGTTTGCTGTACATTTTTTCCTACTAATTTAAGGGTCATGTAGGATAGGCTAAATCAAATTATTGACTCTGCATTTTGGCTGTCTGATGGTAGCAATTATCCAAAAGGCAGTTTATATGCGTGTGTGCATGCACTCTTGCAGACAGTTTTAAGTTTTAATTACCAACCATGGATATACATGAATATATGGTAGCATAAGTACAAGACATCTATATATATGCTGATGGACTATAAATCCAAATGTCTTTTTCCTTTTTATTCCTTCTCAGAAAAGAGTACTAATTTTTTAGAAGAATAAGGAAAAAGTGAATCTGGTGATTAGCCAGTCAGAGGTTATGAAAATGTAGAGAAAGGCTTCTATGGTAAAATCATATCAGGAACCCACAAGAAGTGACTTTTTTGAGAATGGAAATAAAATTTTTCTTTAACTTAGTGAAAAAAAGAAAGAAAAAGAGTTGTATCTTAAAACTTTTGAGTTTCCTGTACCCCTGGAGCATTACCTTGTAAGCAAATGATATCTGAATGCCCATGTGGAACACAAGCACACGGTTTTCTGTGTGTATTTGTCTAAGTCATGTGCATGTGTTGTGTCTCATTCCATCTCAAATGAATTAGATGCTTGATACAAGTACGTTTACTCAGTAGTTATTGTTGGTACATATTTTGTGAAGTGATATGCATGAGCAGGAAAATGACAAATTTGAATAGCCATTTTGGCTCAAAGTTATCACTGCATATAAATCAAGTTCATTTTTATTTTCAGCTTCATTGAAAGAAAAAAGAAGAAGAATTTTTTTGTTCTCATTTATTTAAAATCCAAATCATGCTTAAGTCTACGGTAGGATTTTTTCCCCCCCCAGCTTGCTTGAAAAAAAAATTAAAAAAAGAGATAATTATATATATATATATATATTTATATAATAACCAAATCAAGTACAAGTCTCCAATAAATACTTGTTTATGAGATAGTTATGTTAAATAAATAGTCTTTTAGTTTGTGTATTTTTTATTTTATTTATTTATATTTTTTCTTACGTTTCTTTCAATTGCAAACTTCAATATGTTATTTGCATAATACAATTTTTAGAGTAAATGATTTGGAAAATTTTTTCCCTTTTTTGGAGAGTTTTCTGTTTTACTAAAATTTGATTATAGAAGTTCTCTTGCAGAGACCTCAGTTTTAACAAACTAACTGGAGGAATTCCAAGCAGCTATGTTGGTCTTGATATAAATTTCATGTAAGCGTTTTGACTTTAGATGCAGATTTCCTTACACTGAAGTAAAGGAAGCTGTCTAAGAAATTGTGTGAAAATGTTTGATTTTATTCCATTCTGAACATACCAAGTAGCCACTACATCAATTTGATTAATTGCACAAATCCAAAATTTTGGCCTTAAAACATCTCGAGTAAGATAAACAAATCAAGTAATGATAACCTTTTTTGCCTTAAATTAAAATGCAAGATGAATTTTAGGCTTAAAGTTGGCTAGTGTGTGCCAAATCCAACAATATGCTTTAAGGATAGAGTTATCAAAAAGCCTTTAGAGTAAAATCTGGCCATCCATAAAATGATTACTGAAGTTAAATGTAGACCATTCTTGGGGTTCAAGTGATAGTCCAGTAGTGATGGCATCCTTTATGGAGCCTCATGCCCATGGTTCAAACCTCCCTCCCCCTTTCCCACTATCATCTACCTATATATATGTGTATAAAAAATAAAAATAAAATGTAGACCCTTCTTTATTGTCTTCTGAGTCAGAGTTCCTCTGTCATATGGTGGATGTAATTAACAGTCCTACTTCTATTGGCTAGAGGTCCCTTTTATTTTTCCTTCAATTCACCACTGTTAATATATATTCCAAAATCATGAGAATGTGTACATGTGTGTGTTTGTATTTCAAGTTAGCCATTTCACTGAGCTCAAAATTTGTGTCACTGGCAAGTCATATCAATGTGCTGTGTAACTACATAAGTTGTTCTGAATCTTGTAGATTGAATTTGTTTAGGTATCTAACTGGGAACTTGCTAAGTGGACCAGTGCCTCATTGGATGCTAAACAGAGGCAGCATGTAAGCTTCTCTTCCAAATTAATGTGAAGGAGTTTGTATCATTTGCATTAATTCATTAAAGGGTAAATCATTAAAATTCATGCATTATTTGTTCCCCTTTACTTTGCTAACTCCTGTGGAGAATGTCTTGTATAATGTAGGCAATCTAGGTTTAACTGTGTTCTCAACATCTGTTGATAACCACTGGTATTAAGTAGTTATTTGCATGTTTGGATATAATTTCTTCCATCTGATTTGTTGTGGATGGTTATATATAAAGGAACCTTTTTTGCAATGAATATTGTTTCTTTAAAGGTTAATTTACAAAACCATCTTTGATAGTTAATCAATTGCAGCATAAATGAGTGCATCAAAATATATTAAATAGTAGAGTCATAGGAAACATGTTGCCTATACACTTCCCTAGCATTTTGCAGAACTCATAAAACTATTGTGGGGATTCCAAAAGTTTCTAAATGTTTCCTACTCTCCATAGTCTTCAGCTATTGTATATTCATTAAAAAAAAAAAAAAGAAGGAATCATTTATTCGATAAAATTTTAATCACTTAATCGCTTCAGGAGCCTATCACTTGAAAAGCCTAATCTTCTACTTCTACATGGTCTTATCCTTTGCACTGATGCACACAAATTGTCCTATCCCTTACAATCCCTCACCCATGCACACATCAATTATCCTATCCCTTGCAATCCGCCCATGCATCATCCAAGAATCGAACAGTGATGAGTCGTAATACTTAGCTCCAGCTATCGTATTATATCTCCTTTTTAACTTCAAACTTTAAATTTTAGTATCTTTGTATAGTTCATAGTTTAACATGAAGGAAGGAGTCTCCTTATTTTAGGTTAGCTCTTATGATCTTGATATTTGCATATGGGGTTGGTTATTTACATTATCAAAAACACAAAGGTATATTGGGCTTAGGTAATGTAATGGTAAGCATCTTTCCCATATAAGAGTGGTTTAGCTTATATGTGGGAGTTTGGATGAAATCTTTATCTCCTAAAATATGTAGGATTGAGTTTCACTGAATGAAAAATGAAATATTATTACCCCTTCCATATACGTTATCAACTATCCTGGGTAAAATAAAAGTTTATTATTCATGCTTCATTCTGTTAGGTAATGAATTACATCATAATTTTTATGTGCAGCGATCTTTCGTATAACAACTTTGCCAATGGAAGCTTAATTTGTGAACACCAAAGCTTGTAAGAATGCTTTTGTCCGTGTGTAAGTGTGATCTTTTATTTACTAGCTAAGCTTTGGACTTGGTGATATTTTATGTAGGAACTTGTTTACAACCTCTTCAAAGGGGAGTGACACGTAAGTTTTTTAAGTTCACCTTTCAAAACATGCATTACAAGGGTTTTTTGATATTAACTTTCTGGTATATTGTCTTGATTCATTTTTTATTTATTTATTTATAATCTTCAATGTAATATTGTCTTGAGTCACGTAACAAATATTCAATCACAATGTAATATTGCTGACTTGCTTTGGTGGATTGGCTTATCAGTGGAAATATTTCGTGTCTGAGAAGCTCTTCTTGTCCAAAAAGTAAGTTCTTGTTTGGGCTATTATAAAATTGATTTAGTATAAAATTCTTCAAGATTTACCTATCAAAAAAAAAAAAAAAAAATCTTCAAGATTGTTACTTGTAACCATACTGAATAATGAATCTGTTTTAAGAGATCCTCATTTACATCTAAGTTTTAAAATTCTTCTATGCTACACAATTTTGCGGTTGCTAAATCATTTTACAGTTTCAAGTCTTTCTTACAAACTTGCAGTCTTTAACGTGACTAGGCACTAACCATGTTTTAATTTTTTGTGTTCGGAATTGAGGGCCCCTCCCTTGCTTGTGGCCCCCAAGATTGGAAATTTATTGTAAATGCTTCCAAGTTTATGAATCTTTCTCATCTAATTTATGTCTTACTAAACATTTTATTTTTTAATAAATCTTCCAAATTTTTTCTTTCTGAAGTCTGCAGAATAATGCTAATGCACTGGGATTGAACTGGTCCTTCAACTCTTTCTTTAAGGCTTCCTATGAGTCAATCTTTCCTCTACTAGCATCTGCATCATTCTCCACACGGGTTCTCCACCACAACTTGGCATCTCCTAAAAGATACATGCTAGTAATGGTTAACATCTCTTGATCTGGCACCCTTGCAGCCTTGAAGTACTACTTCATGTCCCAAAGGAAATTCTCGAAATCCTTGGCACTCCTAACACCATTAAAGGGCTTTAGTTCAGGCACCTTCACTTTAACAAGGCAATTTCTATCTCAAGTTGGCTTTGGGCCTTTCTTGCTGCACTGCCCTAGGCATCTAGTGCAGTAGCCAAGTCTTCAACACTAATTAACATTGGGCTAATCACTTGGCTTCATGTTTTCTAAACACACTCATGGCTCCTCATGCCTGACTAATGATGCTCTTAAGGGCTCTTTGAGGGAGACCTGCCAAGTCTCCCTACTCGAGTTGGATTGATGAGCAGTGATGAGGGGTAGCATGTGGAGGCACCTTACTCCACATGATGCCCTAAGGCCATGGCAGAGGAGAGCCATGGTGGGCAGAGATGATTATGATGATGGGCAGCAGTAGGTGGTGTTTACCCTATATGGTAATGCATGGCATTGGTGGCTTGGTTGTTGGTTCCTTATGTGTGTGGGCTTGGTGGCTTTAGAGTGTAAGGCGGGGCTAGGCTGCTGTGATGATTAAATGATGTGTGCAAGGCATTGGGCTGGTTGGGGCTGGCTAAATGCATGGACAAGTGCTAGTGGGTTGATGGCATTTATTTGTGTGCTGCATGTGGGCATGCTGTGTGGGCTGTAGTGTTGATGGGAGGTCTTGAGCATGGGCCAAGCCTCTCCAAAACGTGTGGGAACATGTTGAGTGGGCTATTAGAGGATGTGCATAGGCCTCATAGTCTGCTGAGACATGGGTTGTGCATGTGCAGCATGTGCAGTGGCAGTTATCAAGCAGTTACCAAGGAGTCCCTAGATTTCCTGATGTTCAGACTTGCTGTGTAGGGGCTAGAAACGTGGAGAACATGCCAAGACAGCATCAGTTGAAGGTGTCCTAAGTCAGAACACATGTGGCAGATTGTCCAAGACCCAGATTGTTACTAGGTAGTAACTGCTATAGAAGTTAATTCTGTGTATTTAACCCTAAGGCTGTTGGGTGTGTCAACAACAGAGTGTATTTGGCCTTGAGAACGTTTTGTGTAATTCTCTAGGGTTTGTAAAAGGGTTATATATATCTCGTTATCAGTACCATAGTAATGAAAGCAATTTATTGACTTTATAATTGTGAAAGTTTGTGTTTTGAATACCACATGCCTTATGTCTTTTTTTTTAGGCTAAAATGCAAAACTGACCCTCTAAGTTTCTTTAGATTTCATTTTAGTCTTCTAATTTTGCTTTCATTCATTTTAGTTCTCTAAGTTTCAGATTTATTCAATTAAGGTCTTTCCGTTAACTTTTGTTAAAATTTTATGAAAAAATAAATTTGGAAAATATTTTTCAATCATTAATTGAATTTTTTTAATTAAAAAAGTTTGAAGAAAAATTTATAAAATTGAAAAATTAACCACAATATATAACAAAAGTTGATAGAAAAGCCTTAATTGAATAAACTTGAAACTTAGAGGATTGAAATGAACAAAAGCAAAGTTAGAGGACTGAAATGAAATTTAAAGAAACTTAGAAGGCCAGTTTTGCATTTTACCCTTTTATTTATTTTTTCTAAGTAATTCGTAGGGAAGTAAAAGGTGGAGTTTGAACTCAAGTATCGGGGGCGCGCGCGCACACACACACACACACACACACACACACACATATATATATATAATTAGCACCATTAAGTTATAACTTAAATCCTAATAAACCTATCTTCTTTTTATTCATATAAATTCTACCCACACACTTTATCTTTACTCTAGTATTGTTTCATAAATTTTTATAGTAATCTTTTTATTTATTTTAATTGCATTGTTTGTATTTCTCACCAATTGTATGCTCTATCACATTGCAGAAGGTTTCCTTCTTCTTCTTCTTCTTCTTCTTCTTTCCCCTAAATTCCTAGTTCAATTTTTCTCTATCCTAGCAATGATTGCTCCCCAGCCTTGATGAGGAGGGCCATCAACATAGACACAAGTTGCACAAGTGTTGAGCAAAGTTTGTTCAAGCAAATTGTGACTGGAGACAGAGTTTTGTCCTAGTTCATCTTTCTTGTGAACAAGTTGCTCTGTTTGTGCTCCATAGGGTTTTGTGACCAAGCATCTTCTGGATCTTCATCGTATGATGAACTGAAGAACTTTGCAGCCAACAATTTTCTCTAGTCGGTGATTGAAGTTGCGTATTGGGATCCGCGCAATTAATTAGTCACGTACTGGGAGCCCTGCATTACAAGGAGATATTGTTACTACAGAATAAGTTCAATTGGGTATTGGGGTAAGAGTTCAACTGTAGATTGCTATAAGGTACTAGGATTCCTTTACTTATAACCACTTGTTGTGATAATAGTGGATTCTCGAGAGTGGTGACCTTAAAATCACCCGGTGGGGTTTTTGCTGTGTTGGTTTTCCCCATTTGTAAACAAATCACCGTGTTAATTTATTTTCCGCTGCACTTAGTTTAATTGGTGATTTGTTTGTGCTACCGCACGTTTGCATATTAATTTGATTAATTAATAATCTTGACTAATTAATCAATTAATTCATCACAATGGGTCAATTCGTTTTTGGCCTATCAAAAACACTTTGGTCTTTTAGCCAACTGGAATTTGAGGCAACACTTCAAGCTAAGATAGGGCTGTGAAGAAATTAGTAGAGACAGGAATGCATGGAAAATAAAGTCAAATAGAGCCATTGGGAGTAACCATTGGTTCTGCAAAGAAAAACATTTAGGATTTGAGATTTATAATTGTGCTTTCTTTCTTTCTTTGACTAACCCACTCTTTCTATCTCTCTATTTCGCTCAAAGTCAGACCCAACTGTCTCAAGCTCCTCCTTTCTCAGACCGGTCTCTCTCTCAAATTGATAGGTCTCTCTCAATCAGTGATTGTTGGGTTTTGCTCTCAATGGGTTTTGGTGTTTTGGATTTGAGATGTTTTGGTGTTTGGGTGATGGCTGGGATTTGGTCTCAATGAGGTTTGATGTTTGGTTGCTAAGAAATGCAAGAAAAGAAACAAAAATATTAATTTTTTAATTTTGTGGTTGCCAAACATGTTATTTGAGGAAGAACATGTTCTTCCAACAAGATAATGAAAAGAAAAAAAAAATTACTTATTTATTTTTTTTTCTTAAAAGATAGTTTAGAATTTGTTTTTTAGCTTTAAAAAAAAAAAATACTGACATGACATTTTTAAAATGCTAAATACAATTTTCTTAATATTATTTTAATGGCCATATCAGCATTTAGTGTGCTAGTAGTGCATTCCGTTTGCCACGTAAATAATTTCTGTTGGTAAGATGATGGTAAGAATAAAAATGGAACGCGTTTTTCATTTTAGAAATTAAAAGCAGTAAAAATACAAAACTGATCTTCTAACTTTCACTCTTTTTCATTTCAGTCATCTAACTTTCAATTTTGTCAATTTGGTCCTCTAACTTTCAATTTTTATCAATGTAGGATTCCATAATATAAAAAAAATATTTAAGGGGAACGATGTCGGCTCTCCTTTTCCCGTGACCTATAGCCTCCATTTTCACCGTAATAGAAAAAAGAAGAAACTGGTTTCTGCTTTGGTTTTGGATGGAGTTGATCTGATGCTTTTTGTTTTCAGCTGACCTTTTGATTTCAGCTTTTAGAAATGAATCATTGATAATATTTTTTTTGATCATTTCTTGAAAACTGAAAAAGAGAGAGGGAAAATAGTTTGGTGGAGAAAGACAATGAAGACGCTAGTGAATGGTGCCGGAGCTGCCTCCGCCACGTCAACATCCAATTCCTGCGAAGGTAATCTCTCTCTCTAGCATTGAAAGAATCAGTGGACCTTGGATCAGATAGTATTTAGTTTTTTTTTTGTACGGACTATCTAAGCTAAATACAGTCTATTCATAATTTTTTTTTCTCTTTTTTGATTTTCTCGGGAAACAAACCGGAAGCTAGTAGTACAGAGAGTTAATTAATAAATGATGAGTGCAAATTTTTTTTTTGAATTTTAATTTTTTTGGGTAGGTACTGACGAATGGGATTTGGGTGTGGAGTGATTCCTCGGTTTTGATTTAAGGGGACATCGTTCCCCTTGAATGTTTTTTTTTTTTTACAGATTTTTTTTTTAAAATTTTAATTTCGAAATAAAAAAAAAGGGAAAAATGGCATTGTTTCAGTGACATTAACGGCAGCCCATAACTGGGGTTTAACGGAATCCTACATTGACAAAAATTGAAAGTTAGAGGACTAAATTGACAATACTGAAAGTTAGAGGATTGAAATGAAAAAGAGTGAAACTTAGAGGGTCAGTTTTGTATTTTTATCAATAAAAAAATATGGACCAAAATAAAAATGAGCCCAAAATGAAGAGACCATTTTTCAACAGTGCAAAAACATGTTGCAACATTGCAAAAAGTCAAAACACACTTTTGCATTCAAATAGTCAGTTTTGAATTCCAGGAAAATGAAATGTGACTTGTCCACGTGGCAACCACCAATTGGAGAACCCCATTGCTTGAAATATTATTATTATCTACATATATATATATATATATATATATAAAACCGAAACCTTTGAAACTCCCACAATTTTCCATGTCAGCACAATATTTAAATAAAATTATCATTTTATTTAAATAAAATTATTTTTGTTTAATCCAAATTTAACAAAGAGTAAAATTTTATCTTTTTAATAAGTCCAACTTAAACTCAAACTCATCATTATCATTAATATTTAAATAAAATTATCATTTTTTTTTAAATATAAAAAGGCTACTATCTCTCCCCTCCTAAAAAGAGATTGTCTATCATTCAAATTTTAATACATCCAAGAAAGATAAATATTGAAAAAATAAAAAGAGGTTGTCTATCATTCAAAGTCTAATACATCCAAGAGATAACATATAAATACTACTAATTTTCGACTCTTCGTCCACAACACAATAGTTTTATGATTTATCTCCCAATCTCCTTTCATTCTCTCACTCTCACGCTTTTGCACAAACAGAAAGAAACCCAGAAACCGATCTCCAATTCAGCCTAGACTACGATTGCATGAATGGGCAGTAAGTTTGAAAAAAGGGGGAGATTCTGGCATTTTACCCTTAATTTTTAAAAAAATTGGCAATATGCCCCTGTTTGCAAACTGTATAGGGGCGTGCCCCTGTTTCGATACTCAATTACCCTAAAATCGAGTTCAATTAAATACTCGATTCATAGAAAATCGAGTTATGCCCGATCAAACTTAAAAAAAAAAAAAAAAAAAAAAAAAAGAAATTGCATGGAACTCGAGTTTTAGGAAATCGAGTTCCATGCAAAATTTTTTTTATAAGTGTAATCGCCCCATATTCAGGGAGCCCTATAGTAGCGTTTTTAAGTCCTATAGTGACGTTTTAAATCCCTATAGCAGCGTTTTCCTACAAATTTTTTATAAGTGTGATCGCCCCACATTCAGGGGGCCTTATAGTGGCGTTTTAAAGCCCTATAGTGACGTTTTAAAGCTCTATAGCGATGTTTTGGAACTCGGCTAAAATTGAGTTCCATGCTTTTTTTTTTTTTTTGTTTTAGTTTTATTGGGCATAACTCGATTTTCTACAAATCGAGTATTTTATTGAAACTCGATTTTAAGGTAATCGAGTATTGAAACAGGGGCATATTGCTAAATTTTTTAAAAATTAAGGGCAAAAGGCTAGAATCTGCGAAAAAAGGGTCATAATTGATGGCCAAGTATATGAATATATAGCAAAGCGTGAAATGACTGATGAAGAAATCAAACGCTATTATGATCAGTTTAATAAGAGCGGGGTAAGTCTTTCTTTCTCAATTTCACTACAATTTTACACATCAATATTATTTGAATAAATAAAACAAAAAATTCTGATAGGACTAAAAAAAAAAAAGGACTCACATTGAAAATAGGACTGAAAAAACAATTACCACCTTTATATTATTATTAATAGAATTTCAATTCAACATATGTGGATATTTGTTTATATTGTTAGTAATGAATTTTATCTTTTATGTCAAATTTCTTATTTGCTTTCACATGTGCATTAACTTTTCTTTCTATCTTATTCTTTTATTATGCTTAGAATTGATTTTCTTTTGAGCATTTGGGTTAATCTCCACATTTATATTTACATTGTTTTCATGGGTTTGGTTTTTGGGTTGGAATTTCTATTAATTATTTTATATTGTATATGGCAGATAAAGCATCTCTAATTTTTTGGAGAAAAATCAAAGCTACAACCTATGTTTTCCGATAAATTTTTATTTGGTATATTATATATAAATTTGTTGAACTTTGTTGGTTTTGAAGTAGAATTTGGGGATTCTATAAATTTTGAAGTTTTAGGTCTGAAGTTTTTAGTATTTGCGTTTCAGTAGGTTGATCTTAATTCTTCACCTTAAATGTTTTTTATTTAGGTTCATGTGATTTTTGGTTGATTAATTATTTGTTTGGATTAATTTTAATTAATTATTTTTTTGAATTCAACATAAAAGATAATGAGATTAGGTATTATAATTTTGATATTGTTACATGTTTTGAATTGTTTATATTGTTATTACAACAAGAAAGTCATATTTCTATTCAAATTTGAAATTTGATATGTCTTCCTCATAACATGGTATTTGTTTATATCTTTGCAGTTTATATTAGTTTTGAGTGTGTCTATATATATATACATAACTATTGGGAGTTTTGCAAAAGTATAGAAGTTAAATATTTCTTCATTTTTCAAAAAATGCTAATTAGCAAAATGTCTAATTACTCATTGTTGAATTTTTTTTTTCATAGTTAATAACTTTTCCGTGCATCGCACGGGTTAATGACTAGTTATTATTATTATTATTATTATTATACAACTTAAATTTAAGCCAGAAGATTTTCGCAATTCCCCTAGAATTTGCAAGGCAACTTCGAACTCCTTGCTATTACATATTCTATGATGTGACAATTTAGAGCATAGAATTTATCGTGTCAACTTTGGTTTTTGAACTCTTCCCAATAATTAATAATCATTTTTTTAAGAAGTTTGAAAATATTATTAAGAAAATTAAGGGTCTGTTTGGTAGAAGAGTTTGAGTAATATTATTTGTAGTTTTTTGAAATACGTATGAGTGAAAAATATGTAAAAATGCGTATAATATTGTTTAAAAACTGAAAACATGTGTTTAAGATGCAATTTTTATAACTTAATATTCATAGCTCAAACTTGTTTCTCAAAAAAAAAAAAAAAAAAAAAAAAAAAAACTCATATTCAAAACTCAAACTCATAACCCAAACCTCACTTTCTTACAAAAATTCCAAAATCCATGTTTAGTTGTATAACCCAATCACCTTATCTCAAAATTTAAATTCCGCTTTTTGTCAAAATGGTGGAGTCCATATCACATCACATCACACAGTTTGCTTAATTAAGAAAATTAAGTTAAAAACGGATAAAGTTGTAGAGTTGAGGTGAGGAGGTTGAGGACTTGTTTGGTTTGGTCATGATCCAATTTTTATAACTTAATATTCATAGCTCAAACTCGTTTCCAAAAAAAAAAAAAAAACACTCATATTCAAAACTCACAACTCATAACCTAAACTTTACCATACAAAAATTCCAAAATTCATGTTTGGCTGTATAACACCATCACCTTATCTCAAAATTTAAATTCCGCTTTTTGTCAAAATGGTGGAGCCCACACATCACATCACATCACACAGTTTGCTTAATTGGCCTTGTATTAAATCGTTAGAGTTCATTGGCCTTGTACCTTAATTGCCCCTTTTAATACACTAAATAATTAAATTTTATACATAAAGCATGAGTTTATGGATCAACTAGTATATGACATTCAAATTAACACAAGATTTGCTGTGCATATTAAGAATAATGAGAACATATAATCCAAAAATATCTATAAATTATTTAGATTTTAAGTTTTTTATATTTTAGAATTATACATAAAGCATGAATTTATAGATTAGATAGTACATCATATCCAATTAACATGAAAGTAGGTGTGCATATTATTAAGAATGAGAAAATATAATCCCATGGTAGAATCTTTAAAATTTTAATTCAATAAGAAAGAATTATAGTAGGCGTAACTAATTATGATAGTTATTAACATACATATATTATGATTGTGCTTGCATATGATATGATATGACAAAATTTTATTGGAGGGTTTAAATAAATAATAAAATTTGGGCTCAATTAAATGAATATATATATATATATATATATATATATATATATTAAAATTATGACATGTAAAATTATGAGTTTGAAGAGCTTATAGGACAAAATATTGTGAGAATTAAAAGCTAAACATTATCATGTGTGTGTCTATATATATATATATATATATATATATATATATATATATATATATATCATGCAAAGACATATGTACTTCAAAGGAAGATTTTGCTAAAGTGTTGGCTTATTGGCAATATAAGCTAATTTTATCAAAATATTAATGTTACTATATCAACTTCAATTGGCCTTTTATCAGGGAAGCATATCAAAATTCTAAGGAGGACGATATGGGAAACTGCTTTTGCTTCAAGTATGTTAGTGATGTAACACCAAAACCTTTGGATCCCAACGACATACACCAGCAATTTGAGATTCATCGGATCGAAAGAGGATGTCAAGGGGGTGGTTTTGTTGCCAAACCTATAACACCGGATGGGTTTCCTCCAAAGTTCCTTGGAAGAAAAGGGTGGGAAGTGCATACCTCAACTCCTAGCAATTTTCGATTAGGTAATGCACTAGGCCTAGATAGTGCCCTCCGTGCTCGCCTTCCAAAATTCAACTTCCCGCTATCATGTACGAGTTCTCAACCAGTGGTTGTGGGAAAGTGGTATTCTCCTTTTATGTTTATTAAGGAAGGAACATTGAAAGACCAAATTAGTACATCAATGTATTACGAGCTGACGCTTGAGCAAAAGTGGGAACAAATATTTGCATGTGAAAATAATGGGAGCCAAGGCAATGTTGTTGATGTGGATGTTGTTCTTCCAAGAGAAGTGGTTTCAGTTGCTGGGAGGGAAGTTATGGATGTAAAAGTGGTCAATGGAATAATGTGGTTCAAGGGTTGTAGTATAGAGGGACAAGAAAGAAGTGTGGGATTGAGCTTGGAAGTTTTTGAGAGAATGAAGTGGGAGCAGGAAAGGGTTGGATGGGTTGGGGGGAGTGACATACAAGTGAGCTTGAAAAGAGTAGAGGGATTTGGAGGAACGGGTAGGTGGGGGAAATTTGGTTGTTATATTTTGGCAGAGAGATTTGTGCTAAAGCAAATGGACGGAAGCCGGGTATTAACTTATGAATTCAACCACATTAACAAGATTCAAAGCAAATGGGAATGATTCTTCATATCTAATTAAATATTGTAAAATTCATTTAATTTTTTTCCGTGTGTGATATTAAATTTTTTTTTTGAGAGAGTTTCAACCTATTACGTCAGTGTGTTATACTGAATTTTGTGTGTGTGTATGATATTGAATTGTATACCTATTTTGCTTACTTCTCTTTCACATTATTTGATTTATTGTTTGTTGTTTAACCATTAAATTCTTTTTTTCCCATTGCTTTTAGATATATTCATATATATTTTTATTGAAACACGTGTTTAAAAAAAAAAAAAAACAAGTGGAAAATGTGCTAAAAATATCATTTAGTTAGGAATGATTTATACAAATACCCAAAAAATAAATTAAAATGTCATTCTTTTGCTGTTTACATGAGTCTGGCTGTAAGGTTATGCTAATGATCTTAACCATCGGTTTAAACTAGTGTTCTCATTTTAATATACAACTAAAACACCTTTTTGATCTATGCTGACATTATTTTCAATATGGTCCTTAAGTTTTCTCAACTTTTATTTTAGTTCCTATGCTTTTAAACTTTTTGTTATTTTGCACCCTATCATTGTTTTACTTACTAAAACTACTATTTTTAAACTACATAGCCTATTAGCAATGTAGGTATTTTTTGTCAATGTGACGACGATAATAGCCAAAATGAAAGCTTCAAAAACTTAAGGACCAAATTGAAAACAATGCCAAAATATATGGACAAAAAGATATTTGGCCTACAAAGAAAATAATTACCTTAGCAAATTGAGAAAAATTTTCATTAATGCCATAATTATGAGAAGGAAGTGAAAATTAACCCTAAAAACTAGTTATCAAACAATATATACTTCGCTACTATAATATGTCCTCTAAATAAATTACAACTGAAAGTAGTAGAACTTAAAGTCAGTAAGAATTGAAGGTATTAGAGTTGGAAGTTATCCAAGTCATTGTCATCCTCGTGACCACCTCCATGACCTCCACTGCGTCCACGCCCTCCAGACCCACGACCTCCCCCACCACGGCTTGTGGCCTGTGTGCTCGCCTCAGTCGCCGTGGCACGTGCATTCTCCAATGCCGCTCGGCTCATCTCTTCGACAAGATCCAGCGTCCTCTTCAGGTGGTTGTACACTTAGGAGTTTGGTTCGCATTGCGATAGTAATTCCACATTGGACTCAACCTACGAAATAAAGGAGTCCCGTTAAAACTTCTTTGGTTAGTTTTGTGTTGTGCAACACTAGGCCTTTAAGGGCAAATCGAGTTCTGATTTTTGACTATATCTCATGTTGAGCTTATTCATATATATATGAACATTGAAATGGTACACCAGTACATATTGCTTGTGACAGATGCATATCTAGTGGGAAGAAATGAAATGTTCTCTAAAATGAATATCAAAATATTGATCCAATGGCTCCATAAAACTTAAATTTTCATAATGCATGCAGCAACACACATATATTGTCAATCCATAAAAGAAGCATCGAATTGTTGCCTTACCAGGATTTCCCAATGCGCTGAGTCGCGTGTAATGTACCGTCTGGTCATCCTTCGGTACGACTTCATGTAAGCAGCAAGGTACGTCGTGTCCCCATCCAATGCTGGTGCGTCGGCAATATGTTCCTCTCTATGGGCCCATCGGTCAATGTAGACAGCATGCTCTTGCACCCAATCCTTATCTAGTTTACCTTGGAGGGAGATTTTGTGGAGATGAACGGACGTATCCACAATATCCGGTGGCACTTGCTTCATCCCGAATTGACGAAAGACACGTTCGGGATGATGATCCTCCACTATCCAAAAATAGATCAATGGCACAGTGGCCCTCCATATATGTCGGCCAACAGTACATTATAGGGGCAACAACTCTAGGACATCCCTGTATGGCTCCCAGACAACCTACAGAAATGGTCAACAAAAAAACAAGTCAAATACGTACTTATTTGTGTCAATCCTCAATGTGAGCACACATGTATAAGACCATTGAAGAACCACTTCACTAAAAATCCTAAGACATTCTTGGATTTGACATGGTGAGATGCACCTGGATACTACTGGTTGCACTAGCTAAAACCGAGGAAGAAAATTTAAGTGTACACAGCTAAATATATGTGGAATCAAATTAGTGTAAAATTACTAATGAAGGTACTTTATATTGACTGCCTACCTTTTTCTAGAATTCATAACTAATTCCTTGTATATCTATGGTCTAATCGACCAAAGTTACATTATTAACTATATACATGCAGTAGTTGACAACCCTAGAAAGTGAAAACCAAAAATATGGGGAATTATATCCTTGTGACATGAAGCGGTAGAATACCTGGTGTGCCAGTATACTCGACAGTGACGCACGATACGCAGCTAGCACATGTGTGGCATGCTCTGTCGTGCTCTTCGGCCCCTTCCATCTAGTAAACTTATAATTTCAGACAATGCTCATTTGTTAATATCAAACAACAATGATGCCACAAAAATAAATGCGTACCAAAAATGAAGCCATTAATTAGCTTTCGTATTTTCGGTGATATGACAATACTTATTAGAAATAAGTAAGGAAATACCTAAAACCTTTGCAAGGCTCAAAATTTAAATGGATCTGTAGTTACAATTGATGAAGTGTTGCAGACAAATATTTTCTAGTTGGCAGGTTCAATTCTCTCCTAATTTTATGCCTTTAGAACTGAAGAGATTAATTTCCATATGATAGGGGGAAAAAAGTGAATTACGATGTTGTCATAAACATGAAACTAATATTGGAGCTATCTGGCCTGATGTACCATGATCTACTGCACTACATGTGAGTCAATCGCACACAAAGGACATTAAGAGCATTGTAGTTTAGACGTTTTCTCCGAAGGTTATTTCATTGGTTTCATCCCCACTTGTTACTATTAAAAAAAGAATTAAAAACGAAGTCTAGACTGTGAATTTTTGAGCATATGAATATGCCTTCGGAAAATATAATAAACACAAACAAATTCATTGTTTCATAATAATACAAATTTAGATATAAGTTCAGAACAATGTATATAAATTGTTTAACAAACAACCCGTTTTTTCCTTGTTGAAAAAAATTACCAGTCTACATACACTACCAAATGAAATTATTACAGAGACTTTTTCATGAGTTAGCCAAAATTCAAAAATAAACATCTTCAATATCAATATTATACTTAAATACGATCAGATTATATACTATTTACCAATATTTTGTACAACCTTTTTTTATAAATTGTGGCCGAGTACATATTAAGTACTGAATGACGTGTGTGACTGTGATTCCCATTGCACCAATAGATGCAACTAAGTTTTATGTATTAGCATTATCTATTAAAAAAAAGTATATTCAATTTGTAATTTTCTTCGGAACTCATAACAGTGTATATTGGCATGCTATATCTTGTTAAGTAATCCATTAAATTAATGTCAATTGGACTTTTGGTTTGAAACAGGGTTTACTTCTTGACAGCAGTGTCCTTAGTGAATGTAATACAAGTGGCATAAACTATAGACACATGCACGATGAATGACAAATGGCATGACAATTGTATCAAACTAATCAAATAACATACCGACTGGCAAGGGGACCTGCCTCCACTGGCGGTAGTGGCGACCTCATAATAAGGCATATCAGTGGGAACCTCGAATACGCCCACAGCTACACCAACATCTCTACTCCTCCAATTTGCATTGCCTTCGTCTCCGATGCCCTGCATAAGTGCCTGTACAGCCAGGCTAATGCTCCACTACCCCAACTGTACCTCTTTGCGTTGCTGATTGGGTTTAGGAACTGTAGAGGCATCACCGACACCCGGTTTGCCGACTTGTCCATAAACAAAATCGTCCCTAACCGTTTGAGTACGCGATAGCGCGCATGTTGCTGCACTACCTCATCAGTAGCATCCGCAGCTAGGGGACCACTAAATTGTGCATCCAGTCAGGAGAATCTTAGCCTCGCCCCAGCAAGGATAGAGGTGTTTTCATGGGGATGTGGTATTGGGTCTGGTGGACGATGACCCAATAATTGAAGACACAACGTAGGCCAATCCATCTTGAAAGCCCCAGTCATTGGCAACCCATCAACACGAACCCCTAGCATCACCTCAATATCTTATAAGGTGATGCCCATCTCTCCATGCGGTAGGTGGAATGTGTGCGTCTCTGGACGCCAACGCTCAACCAATGCTGTGATCAACGCATGATCCACTTCCAAGTTTGGAACCTTGAATAACCCTTCAAAACTTGCCTCAATTATGCAGCGAGCAATCCGTGGGTCAAGCCCATGCTGGGGTAACTTGCAACTTTGGCGTCTGCACTTTAGCACGCCTGGCACTACCTGCACACGAAAGAGCATTGTATTAGGATAGTGCACACGGAATAACTATAAGAATGCTACATAATAATAATATGCAAGAAACAGTAGGCTAACTAGTTAGTTACGAACATTTTGCAATACGTTAGTTACAATGTTAACTGCTTATTCGCTCTACCTCAATAGCAGATAGGATCAATTCAAGATCAATGACATTGTTTAAAATTAGCACTAAGGTGATGGGCATCATGTTTTGAAATGAATGAACAAAGTGCCTCACTATGTCAAATGGAGTAGGGAATTAGGAATCAAAGTTGTCAGTTGTCTTATGTGTAGCCACGCGTAATTGTGTGCACATGTTTGGAAAAAAGAATGGCAGCAGATTCATTTTTTAATTGATTACTATAGCTTCTAAATGAGATCTACTGACTTTGAACATTTCTGCTCCATACAATTTTCTTGATTATTTATGCTTCATACCATTTTCTCTTTGGATTAAATACAATTCTACCTAAACCAAAAGATTCTACCATGTCCAACGTCTATTTGCAAATAATCAAAGAACCCTACAGAAATAAAAATAAATGATTTCGACATGTCCAAAGTTCAGTACAACTACGTACCTGACCGGCTGGCGTCTCCCAAAGCACCGTGGATCAATGAACCAGCTGCTGCGTCAACTGTGTACCAACCGTCGGTCCAGGATCCACATTTCCCACTTGCTGCATATCTGACACGCATGCAATCATGTTAGACACGTAGGTCTATGTTTAATAGTGAAGAAAAGCTTGGCTTTTGCAAGTAAACACAGGCAAGTAATTGAATGTTCTACAACAAACTCACAGAAACAAATACAGAGAGAAACAAAGTGAAAGAGAAAGAGAGTGAAATAGAGATTTGACAGAAAATTGAAAACATATAATTGCTCAACTGAATTATACATCATGCATCTATATACACTGATTTTCAATCCATTTAATCCTATCAAGGAAGAGTTAAAGTAAAACACTAAAATATAAACAACCTAACGTTCATGGCTGCAAGGCATAAAAAAAAAAAGACACATAGTTGCAAATTGTATAAGCAACCTAACCAACCAACCAAGGTGAGAATCAATGTCTAAATCAAACAAAGTAAACCAACAAATGAACACAGCAAAATGCAAACCAAACAATCAATTAAACACCACAAAAAACACCATTCTAAAACACTAAAACATAGCTCTAAAATTAAAAGGTACCCAATTACCAATTACCCCTAAACAAGCCCTGCCACCCATCAGTAGTAGAATTTCCCTTCTTTAAACAAAGTGTAAAGTTCTTTCCTTTTGCTTTTGCTTGTTCCTGTACTTGACATCACACTCTAAAAGAAATTTTGTTTAATAAAGCAAGAAGTGAAAAGGGTTCATTGTAACTTAGTGGCTAGTGAGGTGTGTTTTCAACAAAAAAAGGGGGAGACAAACATGGAAGTAGGTAAAGGTTCCATTAGAGACTCTAGTGCAATGGACATCTCACTCACAAGCACAACTTTGGAGGCAACTAATAGTAGTCAAATTAATATTGAGCTTAATTAAATGGATTAAACAACTGTGAGACCTATACCATCAAATGATGGTGTGTGCATAGTTATATATCAAATGAACACTGAATTGGTGACCATAACAGTCCAAGAGCTTTGCTTTCTTCTCTTTTGGTTTTTTTTTTCTTCATTTGTTTTTATGAAGTCGATTATTTTTTTCCTTAGAAGTCAATTATATTTTTATTGGTCAAGTCTTGGTCGTAAATTAGGTTATTAGTAATTCATTTCTTTTCTTCGAATCAAGCAGATTTTTTAAAATCAATAGTTGGCTTTCCTAAGTCAACTAGAAATAGGGTCGAGGTAGTTAAAGGTGAAAGGCAACCTTAAGGTGCCAAGGCCTTATATGGCCCAATGCCCTAAGGTGTGAGGCGACAAGGCCTTTGGTGCAACCAAGGCCAGCCCATTCTAGAAGACCTGGAATTTACCAAATTGTCTTTATTCTGGGAGAACTTAATTAAAAGCAATCCAACAGGGAAAAACAAAAACAAACAATCAAATAAGAGTCAAGTCAATTCAACTTTAGATCGACCAAGGAAGGTCCCAAGATAACTCTTCATCATCTGAAATTCCCAAATTAAAAGGTCTTTAAAGAAAACTGCAATCAAATAAGAGTAAATTCAAGTTTAGACTAAGGAAGGTCCCAATAGAACTCTTCATCATCTGAAACTTCCCAAATTAAAAAAACTCTTTAAAGGAAACCGCCAGTTACATTCCCATCACTGACTCGTAGGTTTTTAATTTTTTATCATTTTTCATCTTTGTTTCTTTATTGCAATTTTCCATCTGCATCAAAAGCCTAGGTGGCAATTCATATTCCATTCCTTTCCATTAATTAAATTGCATATCAAATCCCATTCAAAAGCCTACACTTTATACCCACAAAAATTAATTCCGACACACAGAAATCAATACCTCCACCAATACCCTTGGGAAATAAGTATAGTAGGCCAAACCACCAAAAAAATAAATAAATAAACAAAGCCCTAGGTCCGTCAGAAGCACCCTAGAAGCACCACAACCTGAAAACAGTTGGCTTTTCAGAGGATGTTAAAGATATATTAGCCCATTAGCATAGACCCAAGCCTAATTCTACTTTGTGTGCAAGCCAAGTCTCATACTTGTACTAGAAGTCTATTACTCTAGGGTTTAGTCTACTATATATACACATGTTATAATTCATTATAACACAGGATTTTTTCTACACTCTAATATATTATTGATGTAGACCTTTAGGGTTTCCTCCGAGGATGTAGGCCGTTAGGCTCTCATGTGTTACTGTGTTCTATACTTTATGCTTTCGCTTCCGCATCTATACTAGCATATTCAACATGGTGTATCAATGCTAATACTTAATAGAGGTTATACTATTTCCATTCCCAAAAGCCACCACAAATCTCAATGCTCCCTAACCTAACCCAACCTATTATGAAAGGATTGGGTGACCCTAAAAGGCCACTAAGGCCACTAAGTTCCCTTTTCAACCCCAAATGTAATAGATGATAACAATAATAATTCGATGTACTTAGTCAACAAACATAACCCACAAAAGGCTGCTAATCTGACACAAGACAGAAGCTTGAACGGGCTTTAATACCAAATTTGACGTAGGCTTTTTAGGAATTTCAGCACTAAACTAGATTCTTGATAACATATTGAATGTGTTGATGGCTGTTTGGTATTTAAACAATAAAAAGAACATCAAATAAAGAAAGATAAAACACTGGGCAATCATACCTAGGCTTTCCTAAGTACTCACATTTAGGTAGGAGATAGCAATTGCGATTGAAAAAAGTTGGAATGTTCATTATATAGGCTATTTCTAAATCCTTTCTTAGAAAGACTAGGAATACTAATAACAAAAAAAAAAAAAGTACTTTAAGAACTTCTAAGACAATTCTAGTCTCTTAAGACAATCAATTATGCATCTGTACACAAAATGTAAGTGACTTTCAATTGATGTGGTAAGTAAGTTTATATGTTCCCATATGATATTACAAGGATAATGACATGAAACCAACAAAAAAAAAAAAAAAAAAAAAACAAAACTTAGATGTTGAATAAAAACAATATGGCACAGTTAGTAGGCCTGTTCAACAATTCACCGACGCCGACAAAACCGCCCCAAACCGCGCCGATCCGACCGCTAAAAGCTCCACCAAAGGTTCCCGGCGCGATGATCGGTAGGCTTTTTCCGTTACCGAAGTCGGCCGGTGCGTTGGTCGGCAGCAAGATCTGCAAACTGAAGAGAAACCGAACCGAACCGATATATATATATATATATATTTAACTTATACATATATATATATATATATATATATATATATATATAATATATTAATATATATATATATATATATATATATATAATCATTCATCAGTTTTAAAATAAAAGAAATTGAGAGGGAGAGAGAGAGAGTACCAGTTTGGCGTGAAACTGAGAGATCCAAAGGAAGAAGAAGGAAGTTAGTTAGAATGACGCCGTTTCATTTATTTTTTCTTTTTTTTAATCTGATTCAAAACGACGCTGTTTTGGAACCATTTTAAAATTTTGCTATCAGGTTCAAAACAGCGTCGTTTTAGTGTCAGAATTTAAAAAAAAAAAAAAAAAAAATGGAACGCCAGGAAAGAGGAACAGTATCAGACTTTGAGTGGTCTTGTCTAACTTAGTCTCCCACTTGCATTTTTGAAAAAAATATATTAAAAAAAAAAGTTGTGGCAGTATGGGTTAATGTGTTACCGTCAGTTTTTTTTTTTTTTTTTTTAAATATATTAAAAAAATAAAATGAAAATGATGTGGCCGTATAGGTTAACGTGTTATTGTCAGTTTTTTGAAAAAAAAATATTAAAAAAAAAATGTTGTGGCTGTATGGGTTATTGTATTACCGTCAGTTTTTGGAAAAAAAATATATTAAAAAATAAATTAAAAAAATACCTGTTACTGTTTGAGTGATTGATGAAGCTAGTCACTGTACAAGATATATATATATATATATATTTTTCTGTTTTGATCTCAGCCACACACGTCTTTTCTTCTCCTCTCCTACTCCTGCTCTCATTTCTCCACTTTACTCCTTAGATTTCTGCATTTCTCAAGTCCCACACTCTTGCTTCTCAGACAGAACTCAAAACTCAGTCATCACTCATCAGCTAGAGTGTACCTCCATTTTTCTTCCAAACCCTAATCCCGCCGAACAAAGGCTCTCACTCTCACCTAACCATTTTTATCTTCTTTTTTTGCTCTCAGTCAGCCACATAATGTTTCTTCCAAACCCTAATCCCGCCGAAAAATTAGTAATGTTTCCCTTTCAATCTCAGATTTTCAGGCACATAATTTTTCTCTTCTCTTTTGCACTCAGGCACATAATTTTTTTTCCATACCCTAATCCCGTCGAACAAACAGTAGTTTTTCCCTCTCAAATTCTTAGTCTTAAGCTCCAACCTAACCTTCCCCTATTTAAGAACACAAGCTCTCACTCTCACTGTTAAGACTCATCTCTGATTCTCAGTCTCACTTTGTCACAAAGAAAGGCTTTCCTTTCAAGTTCTCACGAAATTCCTAATACCTGAGACAATCAATCTCCTTTTCATCTCCGTTCTCCACCGTGGCGGCTCTGCCACTATGTAGTTCTGTCTTTGGTAACCCTAACCCCTATTTTGTTTTAGTTTTATTTTATGGTCACTAAATGTTTCTTGATGATTCTAATTTTTTTTTTTTGGTTATTTTCTTTTAATTTTAGGGTTAATTTAAAAGATTCAGCTTATAAATCTCGAAGGCTTAAATAGTTCCTGGGTATTTTCTCATACTATTTATATCTTGTTTTGAGTTCATAATTTTTTTTTCTTTTTTGTTTGATTTTCTTTTAAGGATTTTTTTTTTATATTTATTTTAGTTCACCATGTTGTGTCAAACTTTCATTTTTGTGTTTGATTTTGCTTTTAGTTTTAGTGTTTTTTATTTTTAAAGGTTTACTCATGTTGTTTGCTGTATGGTTTTGTTTCTAGGGTTCAAAGACCTGTAAATTTATTTTTTGATCATCCTATTGATTAATCATACTGTTCTGATTTTATTTATATACATATATAATATTTCTTTTTAAGGTTCACTCATGTTGTTTGTTGTTTGATTTTGTTTCTAGGGTTCAAAGATTGTAAATTTATTTGTTGATCATCCTATTGATTAATTATACTGTTGTGATTTAGTTTATTATATCATGTTAATATGTTGTGATTTTAGTTGATTATCTTGTTGTGATTTTAGCATTGAGAAAGCTGCTTGTACAGTTTTTGTTTACTAATATTTTATTGAAATTAGTGTATGAGTATGACTGTGTGTTTAAGTTAAAGGTTGCTTGCATGATTTATTTGTTGTTGATTCCTTAATTACTATGTATATGTGATTGTTATTTATATTGATGTAATTAGATCATAGCTGCTTGTGCTTCTTCTTCCACCCCCTCTACTGAGCCTACTCTTAATTCATGTGCTGAGGCTAATCAACCGAATACACAATCTCCTATTCCACCATCAGGTGCTGTACCCCCTTAAACACAAACAGAAACTCAACAACCTACTATTAATGGTGGTAAAGAGTCTTCCAAGATATGGGACCATTTCTCTAGAATAGAGGGTTGTGACCCCTTTACCCTAAGTCCCAGTGCAACTATTGTAAAAAGAGTTATAATTTTCACCCAAAAAGAAATGGAACCTCTGCCATGTGGTCTCATATAAAATCTGGTTGTAAGAAGTACCCCTATAGGCGTGATAAAGGCCAAACCACTTTGAGTTACCAAAGTAAAAAATAAAAGGGGAGGGAGTGGGGGGTAATGAGCTGGTGTTGAGAAAGTTTAGTGTGGAAAGGTTAAGGATGGCCTTGGCTAGGATGATAATTGTTGATGAACTACCTTTTAGGTTTGTTGAGCATAGTGGGTTCATTGATTTTATGGCAAAGGTAGAGCCTAGGTTTGAAGTTCCCTCTTGGGTTACTGTTGCAAGGGATTGTCTTAGAGTTTACATTAGGGAGAAGGAGAGTTTGAGAAAAGTTTTAATGGCTGGTCAAAAGGTGTGTTTGACAACTGATACTTGGACTTCAATCCAAAACCTTAATTACCTTTGTTTGACTGCACATTATATTGATGTTGATTGGGTTTATCATAAAAAGATTTTGAATTTCTGCCTAGTACCTGATCATAAGGGTGAGACCATTGGTAGTGTGGTTGAGTCTTGTTTGCTTCAATGGGGGATTGATCATATTTTTACAATTACTGTGGATAATGCAAGTTCAAATGATGTGGCCATAGAATATCTTAGAAGGAAAACAAAGGATAGGGTGGGTAGCCTCTTGGGCTGTGAGTTCCTTCATATGTGTTGTTGTGCCCATATTTTGAATTTAATTGTGCAAGATGGGCTAAGGGACCTTAATGAGTCAATTGTTAAGGTTCGAAATGTAGTGAGGTATGTGAAATCCTCTCCTAATAGATTTGAGAAGTTTAAGGCATGTGTTGAAAAAGAAAAAATTCAAAGCAAAAGTTTGTTGTGCCTTGATGTGTCTACTAGGTGGAATTCAACTTACTTGATGTTAGAAAGTGCACTAAAGTTTGTGGCTACATTTGAAAGGATGGAGGAAGATGATGGGCATTTCCTTCGTTATTTTGAGGATCCATCTAGTGGTCCCCCTCGGTTTTTAGATTGGGAAAATGTAAGACTTTTTACAAAGTTTCTTGGTATGTTCTATGAGGCAACTTTAAGATTTTCTGGTTCCTTGTTTATGACAACTAATGTGTATTTCCATGAGCTTGTTAGTCTTCAAGACCAGTTAAATCAATTGTGTAATGGTAGGGGTGATCCTTTGTTAAAGGGTATGGCATAAAGAATGAAATTGAAGTATGATAAGTATTGGGGAAGTGTTGATAGGATAAATCTGATGTTGTTTGTGGCTGTTGTGGTTGATCCTAGATATAAATTGAAATATGTGAGGTTTTGGTTTAAGCAATGGTATGACAAGGAGAAGGCTGATGAGTTAGGATTGAGAGTTAGGGAAGCATTGAATAGATTGTTCAAGCACTATAGTGGAGCAATGGGGACCCCATGTGGTGCTAGTGCTAGTGCTAATGGGACTAGTGAGTTTGGTAGTAGTGATATTGCTACCATGTCCTCCGTGCTAAGTGGCTTTGGTAGTGCAGAAGAAAGGATGAAGAGGTACAATAACTTTTACAAACAGCACTCAGCAGATGAGGATAGTGTAGAATGCAAATCTGAATTGGACCGATACTTGTTAGAAGCTAGTGTAGATCCGGAGACGGAAGGTTTTGATATTCTTGATTGGTGGAGGGTGAATTCTTCAAGATATAGGATTCTTTCTCAAGTTGCTCGTGATGTTTTGGCAATTCGTGTCTCTACTGTTGCATCAGAATCTGCATTTAGCACAGGGGGTCGTGTCTTGGATCCTTTTCGTAGCTCATTGTCTCCCAATACTGTTGAAGTTTTGATTTGTACACAAAATTGGTTGAGGTCCAAGGATTCAACTGAACCAATTAACCTACGAGAGGCAATGGATGAGGTGGAAAACTATGAACTTGAATCGGGTAATGTGTTTATCTTCTTTTCTAATCTTTTTCTGCTTTTATTATTTATAAATTCTTTTGTATTTATGTTATTTATTTATTTGTGAGTTCTTATTTATATACAATTTTTGTTTTTTTTGCTTTTTTCCCCTTTTAGAGCTTGCACCAAAACCCATTGTGGGTACAGATTTTGTTCTAGACTGATTTGGAAGGTGGGGTTGTTTTTTGGACTTAGCTACCTAAGGTAACTTAAAAATTTTATGTAATTTGCTTATGTTTGTTGGTTGCTGTTTGTAATGGTGTTAATTGTCATGTATTGCTTTATACTTTCTACTTATCATTATTTTTTGGGGATTGACATTGTAGGGATGGAGTTTTTTGTATATGATGACTTGGAGTTGGAGTTGGAGTTGGAGTTGTTGGCTGGCTGATTGTAGAAATTTTTTGTAGTTGAATTTCTTGGGCTGTTGCTGGTTGCTGGCTTGATGCTTTTTTGCTGCTTTCTGCTTTATTTTTGTTTACTAGTTGCACACATGACAACACAATTACTGAATGAAACACTATTAGTCTTAGTAGACTAGGCTGCCTCCATTTTTTGTGAAAAATATGTAGTTGTGTAGTGTACCGGTGTATATTCTGGTCCAACATCCATTATGGATATTTGTATAGTGCTTCTCAAGCACTACTTGACTATTTTGTAGTGCTGCACTACTACTCCTCCTTGGGGTTGTGCTACTGTTTATATTTGATGTGATTACTATAATAGAAATATTAATGTTAATGTTGTTGCCATGTTGGAATGTTGTGTCTTGATATTTTATAATTGTGTTTGATTTGGAATGTTGTGACAGGTTTAGATTTATTAATGTTTTAATGTTTTTAATAATTACATGTTTAATTTGACAGGTTGAATTTAAGTTAAATTATAGTTGAGACTTGATACTCTATAATTGTGTATTTGATTTGGAATGATATGAGTCTGGTGGCAGGTTTGAAGTTGTCTTTCTTGTGGTTGAAACTTGATAAAGAAAGGCTTAGTTAAAAGTTAAAAAGAAGCCAGTTAAAAAAAGAAATTATAATGGGCTCAAAATACTATTTTTTTTAAGGCTTAAAATCCCAAAGCTTGGAATAGGAATCTTTAAAAATCCAGCCCATATAACCAAACGAACTGCACCGAACCGTTAATATTAACCGCACTTTGTGTAGACCGGTTTTTATCTTTCAAAAGTCAAGTGCGGTTAAGCATTTGGTGAAACCGCACCCCACAGGTGTGGTGCAAAAAATCTCTCTAAAACCGACCGAACCGAACCGTGTACACCCCTAACAGTTAGAGCCCTAAGCAGAGTGAATGGCAGCAAAGGTTTTGGGATGTCCATGGTCTGTGTGTAGATATATGCGTGCATATCCATTATACACACATTATATCTATTATAATAATAACTAAACAAAGTGGAAGCTTGTAAAAGCCAGTAAGTTTGAAGCTTGTAAAACCAATAGCTTCTCAATTCAAGATCATTCAGCATTGAATTAAAAAGAAATTTTCCCTAATTCAAAATCATGACATAACTTGTGACATAATTTCTGGAAAAAATAGGGACTGATTTGATACACTTTCAAACTATATGAATTACAAAGCAATTTCCCCTAACAATGAACACCGTTGTCATGCTAACTGTATTTTACATGAATTTTTGCCCTAGATGTGCATCCAAACCCACTTCAAAACCAAACCCAACAAAGCTAAAACAGCAACAATAATTATGAATAGAGATAGAGAAAAATCTAACAGAGAAAAACTTAAGAAACCACACTCAAATCAGATTACATGCAAAGGGAAAAAATTAAAATTTGAACTCAACATTTACAAATTACCTTAATACATTTCTAATCCTTTAACTCTGAAGACAGATTGGGTTAAGCTTCGGCTGTGGTGAGATTGAAAAAGTGTGGGTTTGGATTCAGCTTCGGAAAGGGTCTACTGAACGGTTTGGTTTGGGTGCGGGTAGAAATAGGAGAACTTGAAGATGCGTTAAACTTGGGAATGGTCTACTGAACGGACTGACGGTGGTTACTGATCGGATTGAGGAAGGGAGAGAAACTGTTGAGGAAGGAAGACAAACAGTTTTAGAGACGTTACATTCAAAAACTCCTTCTTATTCTGCATATAAATCGGTTTCCACATTGACGAGTTACAAACAGTAACGCGGGAATATTTTATTGCCCAAAAGCCAAGTTGGAACACCAGCGTGGCAAGAACCTGCCCAGAACTCGGTTTCTTAATAGTCGAGTTATTTAAGTAACTCGATTATCGTATAATCGAGTATTGAAATAGGGGCACGCCCCTATATAGTTTTGAAACAGGGGCATAATGCCAAATATTTTACCCAAAAAGGGCAAAAGGCTAGATCCCCCTTGCAAAAGTCAAAACTCACTTTTGCATTCAAACAGTCAGTCTTCAATTCCAAGAAAATGAAATGTGACTTGTCGATGTGGCAACCACCAATTGGAGAACCCCATTGCTTGAAATATTACTATTACTATTATACAACTTAAACTTTTTTTTTTTTTTTTTTTTGAGAAACAATTATACAACTTAAACTGAAGCCAGAAGATTTTCGCAATTCCCACGGAATTTGCAAGACAACTTTGACCTTATTGTTATTACATATTCTGTGACGTGGCAATTTGGAGTACAGAATTTAGCATGTCAATTTTGGTTTTTAAACTCTTCCCAATAATTAATAATCATTTTTTTTAAGAAGAAGATTGAAAATATTATTAAAAAAATTAAGTTAAAAACGGATAAAGGTGTAGAGTTGAGGTGAGGAGGTTGAGAACTTGGTTTGGTCATGATTCAATTTTTATAACTTAATATTCATAGCTCAAACTTGTTTCTAAAAAAAATATAAATTAAAAAAAAAAACACTCATATTCAAAACTCACAACTCATAATCCAAAGACCTTACAAAAATTCCAAAATTCATATTTGGCAGTATAACACAATCACCTTATCTCAAAATTTAAATTCCGCTTTTTGTCAAACTGGTGGTGGCCACACATCACATCACATCACATCATACAGTTTGCTTAGCTATGGTTGCTACCTTGTTTCTCAAAACATAAAAAATAAAAAATTATGGCGGCTACCCGGGGCGTGATTTTTCTCTTATACCTTTCAATTTTCAAAGGAAATCTTCTCCCGCACGCCTCTCTTCCGTCACTGGTCTGATCCAATGAAATCCATGACTTGTCTGACACGTTGTTTCCTTTTCCACGTATAAATACATGAAAGTTCATATAGCATATGGTGTACAAGTCAAAGAGCAGAAAATAATCTTTGGAAAAGAAAAAAATGTATGTGACAAGGCCTCTCTCTATGTTCCAAAAGAATCCTTCGGCACTCTCATGGCCACCCCCTGAAGGTCCAAATTCTGGTATTTTGGTCATCGAAGATGAAGAAGCCGAGCAGCAGTATACTTGTTTTGGATTGTGTAAGAGTGATGAGCTCAAGGACTTGCCTTTCCCTCAGAACAAGAACCTAAAGCTTCGCTATTCATCAGGCGGTGGCGAGAGCGAAAATGTTTCTTATTTTTACGCAAACTTAATCCCAGTTCTTAATCAGCCGTTGTCTTCCAATCGGTACTATGTCATAAAGAGACGTGGAAGCCATAAAGGGTATGCGTATATATATATTATATATCAAGTTGAATTCAATTTCCAGTATTAATAATTTAATTATTAATTTTAGAAGAGATATAATATTTTCATAGTACTGTTCTGTCTCGCTTTAATATTTGTAGTTTTCTTCTAGAAACTATTTTGTAATTAAAAAATAAATAGTGATATGAAATTTGCATGTTGCACCTTGCTTTAAATCGTTTGAGCTCATTGGCCTTGTACCTTAATTGCCCCTTTTAATACACTAAATAATTAAATTTTATACATAAAGCATGAGTTTATGGATCAACTAGTACATGACATTCAAATTAACACAAGATTTGCTGTGCATATTAAGAATAATGAGAACATATAATCCAAAAATATCTATAAATTATTTAGATTTTAAGTTTTTTATATTTTAGAATTATACATAAAGCATGAATTTATAGATTAGATAGTACATGATATCCAATTAACATGAAAGTAGGTGTGCATATTACTAAGAATGAGAAAATATAATCCCATGGTAGAATCTTTAAAATTTTAATTTAATAAGAAAGAATTATAGTAAGCGTAACTAATTATGATAGTTATTAACATACATATATTATGATTGTGTTTGCATATGATATGATATGACAAAATTTTACTGGAGGGTTTAAATATATAATAAAATTTGGGCTCAATTAAATGAATATATATATATATATATATATATATATTAAAATTATGACATGTAAAATTATGAGTTTGAAGAGCTTATAGGACAAAATATTGTGAGAATTAAAAGCCAAACATTATCATGTGTGTGTGTCTATATATATATATATATATATATATATATCATGCAAAGACATATGTACTTCAAAGGAAGATTTTGCTAAAGTGTTGGCTTATTGGCAATATAAGCTATTTTTATCAAAATATTAATGTTACTATATCAACTTCAATTGGCCTTTTATCAGGGAAGCGTATCAAAATTCTAAGGAGGACGATATGGGAAACTGCTTTTGCTTCAAGTATGTTAGTGATGTAACACCAAAACCTTTGGATCCCAATGACATACACCAGCAATTTGAGATTCATCGGATCGAAAAAGGATGTCAAGGAGGTGGTTTTGTTGCCAAACCTATAACACCGGATGGGTTTCCTCCAAAGTTCCTCGGAAGAAAAGGGTGGGAAGTGCATACCTCAACTCCTAGCAATTTTCGATTAGGTAATGCACTAGGCCTAGATAGTGCCCTCCGTGCTCGCCTTCCAGAATTCAACTTCCCGCTATCATGTATGAGTTCTCAACCAGTGGTTGTGGGAAAGTGGTATTCTCCTTTTATGTTTATTAAGGAAGGAACATTGAAAAACCAAATTAGTACATCAATGTATTACGAGCTGACGCTTGAGCAAAAGTGGGAACAAATATTTGCATGTGAAAATAATGGGAGCCAAGGCAATGTTGTTGATGTGGATGTTGTTCTTCCAAGAGAAGTGGTTTCAGTTGCTGGGAGGGAAGTTGTGGATGTAAAAGTGGTCAATGGAATAATGTGGTTCAAGGGTTGTAGTATAGAGGGACAAGAAAGAAGTGTGGGATTGAGCTTGGAAGTTTTTGAGAGAATGAAGTGGGAGCAGGAAAGGGTTGGATGGGTTGGGGGGAGTGACATACAAATGAGCTTGAAAAGAGTAGAGGAATTTGGAGGAACGGGTAGGTGGGGGAAATTTGGTTGTTATATTTTGGCAGAGAGATTTGTGCTAAAGCGAATGGATGGAAGCCGGGTATTAACTTATGAATTCAACCACATTAACAAGATTCAAAGCAAATGGGAATGATTCTTTATATCTAATTAAATATTGTAAAATTCATTTAATTTTTGTGCGTGTGTGTGATATTAAATTTTTTTTTTTTGAGAGAGTTTCAACCTATTACATCAGTGTGTGATACTGAATTTTGTGTGTGTGTATGATACTGAATTGTTTACCTATTTTGCTTACTTCTCTTTCACATTATTTGATTTATTGTTTGTTGTTTAACCATCAAATTCTTTTTTTCCCATTGCTTTTAGATATATTCATATATATTTTTATTGAAACACGTGTTTAAAAAAAACAGGTGGAAAATGTGCTAAAAATATCATTCTGTTAGGAATGATTTATACAAATACCAAAAATAAAATAAAATAAAATGTCATTCTTTTGCTGTTTACATGCATGAGTATGGCTGTAAGGTTATGCTAATAATCTTAACCATCGGTTTAAACTAGTATTCTCATTTCAATATACAACTAGGCTATATTACATGCAAAAACAACTTTTTGATCTATGCTGACATTATTTTCAATATTAAACTTTTTGTTATTTTGCACCCTATCAAAGTGTTCTCATCAAGAGTTTAAAAAATTTTAACATTTAGTTTGTAAAAAACCAATTTTATAGCATTTAACACATCACTTTACAATATACTTAACATCAAATACTTTTTTTTTTCTTATCACTTCATTAAAATATTATTTATTTATCATTTTTTATTCTTTTTGAGAAAGAGCAGACAGTGAGATCTAAGGGGAGAGAGAGAAGGGGAATAAAAATAATAATAATAAATGAGTAGCAACTTGCTACAGTAGGGTGTTAGTATGTAATAACATTTTACTGTAACAAGGTGCTAAAAAATTTAAAATTTAGCACTGTGGGGCCAGAGAGTTTGTGACCCCAGCCCATTTCATGTTAAGGTCCAAGGCTTGCGCCGAGGAGACACAGGGCCGAGGGTGCATCATGAGAGTCATGGACGGCCTAAGGAAATGGTCGAGGACGAGCTCCTGCTCGGCATGCCATAAATGCCCCTAAAAGGAAGAGCGACCACAATGCGGAAACAGCACAATTAAAAGGCTGCCAAAACTGCAATAAAGCATTCTGCACCTGACAGAGCCATGCTCTTAAACTTTTACAAACACCCTCAACCACTCTGGGTATGGGCTGATGGGACAAGTATCAGTCTTGGAAAAGTTGATCCTACACGTGGACGAAGGATAAGGACTACAGGCTAATATAAAAAGAGGAACAAGCAATCCGGGAGAGGGGTTGGGAAAAATGGCCAAAAACCAGAGCCTCCCAGCCCGCCTCCAGGAGAAAGACTCCTAGGGCGAACACGATTTAATTATGTATAAACACCGCGGAAAACTACTGTCTTGTGACCAAGGCCTAGCCTTTCAAACCCACGCTCTATAAATGATATTATTTGGGCTTTTTCACGTGCGAACCCAATATTATTATGGGTCGTTACAAATTGTGTCCCTACAATTGGCGCTGTCTGTGGAAAAGGCTTGTGTGTTGGCATAGGCGGTAGGTCGAGACAGTCCCCTTGTCATTTCTAATAGCCAGTTGTAATGTTCTAGCGTAAAGTTCCACTAGGGGCTACGTTTCTTCGCTAGGGGCTACGTTTCTTCGCTAGGGGTTGCGCTTCGTAGCGTCAGCAGCACTGATGGTTCTAGGGGCTTGGCCGAAGAGCTAATCCCCCTAAACCAAGGTCCCACGCCATAACTGAGGGGTTAATTCCCCCAACTACTTAAATATCAAGTTTTGGACAGAACCAAGGTATTGCATGGTCCTCGGACTCAAACCTATGGGGAAACCAACTACTTAGAAATCAAGTTTTGGACAGAATCAAGGTATTGCATGGTCCTCGGACTCAAACCTATGGGAAAACCAACTACTTAAAAATCAAGTTTTGGACAGAACCAAGGTATTGCATGGTCCTCGAGCTCAAACCTATGGGGAAACCAACTACTTAAAAATCAAGTTTTGGACAGAACCAAGGTATTGCATGGTCCTCGGGCTCAAACCTATGGGGAAACCAACTACTTAAAAATCAAGTTTTGGACAGAACCAAGGTATTGCATGGTCCTCGGACTCAAACCTATGGGGAAACCAACTACTTAAAAAATCAAGTTTTGGACAGAACTAAGGTATTGCATGGTCCTCAGACTCAAACCTATAGAAAAGTCAGCTACTTAAGAAGAATTCTAAGTCGCTCAGTCTTCGGACCAAATACCAGAAAAGGTTAAGGCTATGAAAGTTATTAGGAAGATGGTGGAACGCCTTATTACTCAGCGACCTGCAGGGGCTGTTCATTTTTGGGTTATATATCCTCGGATGATTACTTCCTACACGGCATCGAGCATTCAGCCATCATCTCTTTCAAGTTTGGGCTATATAACCCATTTTCAGGTCGGTCTTATTGTACGCGATACCTCCAATAAGTTCATAATAACATCTTTTTTCTTAGTAAGGGATTTCGGCCCTAAGTATTGCTTTCTCAAGTCGGCGTTATTATGCCAGACCGCTATAATAGGCTCATCATAATATCTTTTTCTTTTCTTCTTAGTAAGGATTTCTGCCCTAAGTATCATTTGTTCGAATCGGCATTATTATGTCGGATAGTTTCAATAAGCACAGAGCAAGGTCTTTTTATTAACTGAGATTTCGGCCCTAAACATCGTTCATAGTATAAAAATAAAAAAGAAGTCACAGGGTAGTACGTCTATTCACGGCATAACCATTTCAAAAAGAAGAGATAGAATATACGAAATAAAGCAATGATGACTTTTATTAATATAAAGAGGCGTTACAGCGTACAATGAAGGGCTTAAACAAGCCTATATAGAAAAAGAATTACAAAAGCAATAAAAAACAAAACAAACAAATAACCAGAAATCTTTTTAGGCTTTGCTCCCAAGTCTTTCTAAATTCTGCCCCAGTGGCACCCATATTGAGAGGAGGACCTTCCTTGGCGGAAGAGGAGATGAAAAGGAAGAAGGAAAAGCACCAGGATGGATCTGGTGATGGGAAAGAAGAAGAAGGGGAGGCAAAAGGAGGAACCAGTGAAGGAAGAGAGGAAGAAGCAGGGATACTTTGTCCCTGCGTCAGTCCTGACTCCTAACACGCTGGTGCCAGGTTAGATATGCTTATAAGGGAGTGGCTGGTACTGATAATGGGTGACCCCAGCTCAGTCGCACCAAAAGTTTGACGCGATGAGCCCCTGCTTCAGATTTTGGCTGAAAGGAGGATGAGAAGTATCATGAGTCTCTGCCATCCTTGCCCTGACCAAGTCATTTTGAGTTTCAGGAGAATGTAGCATTTCTGGGAAGGGTATGGTCTCTTCATTCCCGCTCCTATCTTGGACGTATCACAATTCAAGGTGTAAGCGAGCGGATAAGGGAAACTCTGGGGGAGGCTAAGGGTTTTCAGACTTTAAAATGATTGAAAGGTCTCTGTGTAAGAGAAGTAACCTCTTACTTTTCTTCTTATATGAAGGGCAAAATGGGAGGCATTTAATCTATCCAAATTCCCAAGAAAATCTGTAAGCGAGAATATACCTACTCCACTTCCCCACGCTGTCAATAACCGTCGAATTTAAATAGTCTCGTAAAGGGAAATCATTAAAGGCGCGTTTCGGATAATGAAACGGCAGGAACGCATCGTGAATGAATTCAGAGGAATGTCTTGTAGCCCGGTATGTTTCCTGGATAGATGAAGAGACACCCACATTGATGAAGGGCAGATCTAAAGCAGACCGCAATAAAGGCGTGGCATTACCAAAACCCTCCTCTCCGACCAAGAGGTCGGACAGTAGGATTTTGAGGAGCTATTGTGGGGCCAGAGAGTTTGTGACCCCAGTCCATTTCATGTTAAGGCCCAAGGCCTGCATCAAGGAGACACAGGGCCGAGGGTGCATCATGAGAGTCATGGACAGCCTAAGGAAATGGCCGAGGACGAGCTCCTGCTCGGTATGCCATAAATGCCCCTAAAAGGAAGAGCGACCACAGTGCGGAAACAGCACAATTAAAAGGCTGCCAAAACTACAATAAAGCATTTTACACCTGACAGAGCCATGCTCTTAAACTTTTACAACCACCCCCAACCACTCTGGGTATGGGTTGATGGGACAAGTATCAGTATTGGAAAAGTAGATCCTACACGTGGACGAAGGATAAGGACTACAGGCTAATATAAAAAGAGGAACAAGCAAACCGGGAGAGGGGCTGGGAAAAATGGCCAAAAACCAGAACCTCCCAGCCCGCCTCCAGGAGAAAGACTCCTAGGGCGAACACGATTTAATTATGTATGAACACCGCGGAAAACTACTGTCTTGTGACCAAGGCCTAGCCTTTCAAATCCACGCTCTATAAATGATATTGTTTGAGCATTTTCACGTGCGAACCCAACATTATTATGGGTCGTTACAAATTGTGTCCCTACAAACACCATTGATGTAGGGGCTTATTTTAGTGGTTTTGTAACTTTTGTTGCTAAAAATAGCTTTTAGCATTTATTCCACCTTTGATGAGAATGCTCTCATTGTTTTACTTACTAAAAATGCTATTTTTAAACTACTAGAGTAGCCTATTAGCTATGTAGGCATTTTATATCAATGTGACGACGATAATGGCCAAAATGAAAGCTTTGAAAACTTAAGGACCAAATTCAAAACAATGCCATAATATATGGACAAAAAGCTATTTTATCTACAAAGAAAATACTTACCTTAGCAATTGAGAAACTTTTTCATTATTGCTACTGCTTCATGTGTCGTCAGAAGAGCATCTTGACAAATACAATGCCAACACTTGTGTCATTGACGTCCCACTGCAACATCTCTTGAATCAGGTTGTATGTATAGACTCGGAACCTAAGTAATAAAAGTTACCAATATTGTAGTAATCTCCATTCATAGTATCAAACGACGAGCCTTTATTAAATTGTAAAAACTTTGGGTGAGTAGTTTTTTTTTTTTTTTTTTTTTTTTTTTTTTTCGGTAAACCAAGATCTTATTACTTAAGGGGGAAAAAAAAAAAAAAAAAATTCAGAGTAAGGCATAAGCCTCTCAAAACACATGCCAAAAAAATCATAAAACAACAAATTGATCTCCGAATGAGAGAATCATAGATAATAAAATCTTGTTCTTGCTTAGCTTCATATTTGGTAAGCCTACCAACACATTGGTTGGCCTCTCTGTAGCAATAATTGGTTTGCATCTTGGGAAATTGACTCACCAAACTTTTGTAATCCGCAATAAGAGAGGAATGTGCAATATTCAAATGAGCTTGACCCAACACCCACTCATCAACAACTTTTGCATCCAACTCTATCTCTAGTGATTGAATCCCAAGAGATGAACATATTATGAGCCCATCTTGAAGCGCTCATAGCTCGGCCAAAACACTAGTGGCAATGCAAATAGTTTTGCAAAACTTGCAACCCAAGTACCATTATGATCTTTGATTATACCTCCACTGCCAATAGTTCTTCAAGCCACCAAACCCATGCCTCTCTTCTTCTCTGTCACTCTATCTTCTTCTCAATTCCTCTCTTCAACCCACAGCCACCATGGCACCACCACCATAACCACCAAACCGATTTCAGGAACCCACCACAAACCCACACCAACACCGATGAACCCACCCATGAACCCACATCATTGACAACTAGCAACCCACACCACAAACCCAACAACCCACCCACGACTCCTATGCCATGTGTGTTGTTGCCTAAGAAGCAAGGTGTAACTTGTCTCTTCCCCTATGATTGGCTACCCATTGATGATGTTTAGATATAGACTTGTTCTTAAGCCCACGAACCCAAATCGAAAAAAGAGAGAAGACCAGAGAGGTAGAGAGAGAGAAAGAAGGTGAGAAGGAAAAAAAAAAGTATATATATATATATATATTAATGAGAGAAAAGAGAGAGAAGAATTAACTTTTTTTTTCCCTTTGTTACTATAGTAGATTGCCAAAGACAGTAGTTTACTGTAGCAAGGTTGTTAAATTTTTTTGACTATGGTACCATTGATGTAGCATGTATTTTGTTATTTGTGGTGCTAAAACTAGCAATTTAGCTTTTGAGCGCTATCAATGCTAATGCTCTTAATACCTTATCCTACCACCAGATTTTCTTGTACTCAAATATATATTTTAATCAAAAAGCAACATGACAAGCAATAAGACTCAAACTACTCTCAATTATCCAATAAGTATATAGATTCTTAAAAATCTCAAATTGCCAAAGCCTTATAAGTCAAAAAGGATTGAGATCAAGATATTGCATATTGTGTGATTGCTCTCAATAACTGAGATTGATAGTAAAAAAAAGACGTAAATGAATTTTTGATCCCTAGATATTGGACTCATTTTCATTTTGGTCCCTACTTTTCTATTTTATCGCTTTTAATTCCTAAAATGAAAAATATGTTCTGTTTTGGTCATTCCGTCATCTCACTAATGGAAATTATTTACGTGACAGACAGAGTGTACTATTGTCACACTAAATGCTGACATGACCATTAAAATTAAAAATAAAAAAAAATTGTATTTAGTATTTTAAAAATGTTATGTCAGCATTTAAATAAACAAAAAATCACATAAAATTTTTTAATTTTTTTGAATTTTCTAACTTAAAAAAAAAAGATAATTAAATTAATTTTTTTTATTCCTTTCATTATTATTATTATTTTGGAAGAATGTTCTTTGTGTTCTTCCCTAATATAACTCATATTGTTAATGTTATTATACAAAAATAATATTTTATTAAGCATTTTCTCGCACAATTACAAACTCAAAAGAAAAACTTCAACCCCAAAACTTCCATCTCAAACCGATTACGCACAATCTTTCACATAATAAATCCATAAAAAAAAAAAAAAAAAAAAAAAAAAATAAAAGCAAAAGACAAGAAGCTAAGCTAAAAAAATCCCAGAATTGAAGCAAACCTGCATAGCAAGAGCATCCAATATCCGCTTAGATTGCAATAAAAGGAGGTCAACCGGTCCCAATGTATTCACCAACACCAGTTTCAGCAACTGGGTATTTGTGGGATGCCTATCTGGTCAAGCTCAGCTCTAATAATCTTACTGGTCTCCAATTCCTCAAACCCAAGTTCTGGGTTCTCATGTATCTTCCCCCTAATACCCACCATCCAATAAAAAATCTTTGGCCTTTTAGCCAATTCAAGGAAGTTGACTGGAATTTGAGGCAACACTTCTGGCTAAGAGAGGGTTGTGAAGAAATTAGTAGAGACAGGAATGCATGGAAGTCAAATAGAGACATTGGGAGAAACCATTAGTTCTGCAAAGAAAAACATTTAGGATTTGAGATTTATAATGGTGCTTTCTTTCTTTCTCTGACTGGCCCACTCTCTCTATCTCTCTATTTCACTCAAAATCAGACCCAAATGTCTCAAGCTCCTCCTCCCTCAGACTGGTCTCTATCTCAAATTGGCAGGTCTCCCTCAATCAGATGGTGATTGTTGGGTTTTGCTCTCAATGGGTTTTGGTGTTTTGGATTTGAGATGTTTTGGTGTTTGGTTGATGGTTGGGTTTTGGCCTCAATGGGTTTTGATGTTTGGTTGCTAAGAAAATGCAAGAAAAGAAACAAAAATATTAATTTTTAATTTTGTGGCTGCCAAACATGTTATTTGAGGAAGAACATGTTCTTCCAACAAGATAATGAAAAAAAAAAAAAAAAACTGATATGACATTTTTAAAATGCTTAATACAATTTTTTTAAATATTATTTTATTGATCATATTAACATTTAGTATGTTAGTAGTACACTCTGCCTGTTATGTAAATAATTTCCACTAATTAGATGATGGTAAAAATAAAAATGAAATGCATTTTTTATTTTAAAAATTAAAAAAGATAAAACAAAAAAATATGGGGAGCCACCATTTTTCAACATTGCAAAAGTCAAAACACACTTTCGCATTCAAACCGTCAGTCTTGAATTCGAGGAAAATGAAATGTGACTTGTCGACGTGGCAACCACCTATTGGAGAACCCCATTGCTTGAAATATTACTATTACTATTATACAACTTAAACTGAAGCCAGAAGATTTTCGCAATTCCCACGGAATTTGCAAGGCGACTTTGACCTCATTGCTATTACATATTCTGTGACGTGGCAATTTGGAGTACAGAATTTAGCGTGTCAATTTTGGTTTTTGAACCCTTCCCAATAATTAATAATCATTTTTTTTAAGAAGAAGATTGGAAATATTATTAGGAAAATTAAGTTAAAAACAGATAAAGTTGTAGAGTCGAGGTGAGGAGGTTGAGGACTTGTTTTTTTTTTTTGATGGGGTTGAGGACTTGTTTGATTTGGTCATGATCCAATTTTATAACTTAATATTCATGGTTCAAACTCGTTTCTAAAAAAAAAAAAAAAAAAAAAAAAACACTCATATTCAAAACTCACAGCTCATAATCCAAACTTTACAAAAATTCCAAAATTCATGTTTGGCTGTATAACACCATCACATTATCTCAAAATTTAAAATCCGCTTTTTGTCAAAATGGTGGAGCCCACACATCACACAGTATGCTTAATTATGGTTGCTACCTTGTTTCTCAAAAAATAAAAAATAAAAAATTATGGCTGCTACCTTTCAATTCAAAGGAAATCTTCTCCCGCACGCCTCTCTTCCGTCAATGGTCTGATCCAATGAATCCATGACCAGTCTGACACGTTGTTTCCTTTCCCACGTATAAATACATGAAAGTTCATATAGCATATGGTGTATACAAGTCAAAGAGAAGAAAATAATATTTGGAAAAGAAAAAATGTATGTGACAAGGCCTCTTTCTATGTTCCAAAAGAATCCTTCGGCACTCTCATGGCCACCCCCTGAAGGTCCAAATTCTGGTATTTTGGTCATCGAAGATGAAGAAGCCGAGAAGCAGTATACTTGTTTTGGATTGTGTAAGAGTGATGAGCTCAAGGACTTGCCTTTCCCTCAGAACAAGAACCTAAGGCTTCGCTATTCATCAGGCGTTGGCGAGAAAAGACAAGTTTCTTTTTTTTACGCAAACTTAATCCCAGTTCTTAATCAGCCGTTGTCTTCCAATCGGTACTATGTCATAAAGAGACATGGAAGCCATAAAGGGTATGCGTATATATATATATATATATATTATATCAAGTTGAATTCAATTTCCAGTATTAATAATTTAATTATTAATTTTAGAAGAGATATAATATTTTCATAGTACTGTTCTGTCTCGCTTTAATATTTGTAGTTTTCTTCTAGAAACTATTTTGTAATTAAAAAATAAATAGTGATATGAAATTTGCATGTTGCACCTTGCTTTAAATCGTTTGAGCTCATTGGCCTTGTACCTTAATTGCCCCTTTTAATACACTAAATAATTAAATTTTATACATAAAGCATGAGTTTATGGATCAATTAGTACATGACATTCAAATTAACACAAGATTTGCTGTGCATATTAAGAATAATGAGAACATATAAACCAAAGATATCTATAAATTATTTAGATTTTAAGTTTTTTATATTTTAGAATTATACATAAAGCATGAATTTATAGATTAGATAGTACATGATATCCAATTAACATGAAAGTAGGTGTGCATATTATTAAGAATGAGAAAATATAATCCCATGGTAGGATCTTTAAAATTTTAATTCAATAAAAAAGAATTATAGTAGGCGTAACTAATTATGATAGTTATTAATATACATATATTATGATTGTGCTTGCATATGATATGATATGGCAAAATTTTACTAGAGGGTTTAAATATATAATAAAATTTGGGCTCAATTAAATGAATATATATATTATATATATATATTTATATATATATATATTAAAATTATGACATGTAAAATTATGAGTTTGAAGAGCTTATAGGACAAAATATTATGAGAATTAAAAGCCAAACATTATCATGTATGTGTGTCTATATATATATATATATATATATATATATATCATGCAAAGACATATGTACTTCAAAGGAAGATTTTGCTAAAGTGTTGGCTTATTGGCAATATAAGCTAATTTTATCAAAATATTAATGTTACTATATCAACTTCAATTGGCCTTTTATCAGGGAAGCGTATCAAAATTCTAAGGAGGAGGATATGGGAAGCTGCTTTTGCTTCAAGTATGTTAGTGATGTGACACCAAAACCTTTGGATCCCAACGACATACACCAGCAATTTGAGATTCATCGGATCGAAAGAGGATGTCAAGGGGGTGGTTTTGTTGCCAAACCTATAACACCGGATGGGTTTCCTCCAAAGTTCCTTGGAAGAAAAGGGTGGGAAGTGTATACCTCAACTCCTAGCAATTTTCAATTAGGTAATGCACTAGGCCTAGATAGTGCCCTCCGTGCTCGCCTTCCAGAATTCAACTTCCCACTATCATGTACGAGTTCTCAACCAGTGGTTGTGGGAAAGTGGTATTCTCCTTTTATGTTTATTAAGGAAGGAACATTGAAAGACCAAATGAGTACATCAAAGTATTACGAGCTGACGCTTGAGCAAAAGTGGGAACAAATATTTGCATGTGAAAATAATGGAAGCCAAGGCAATGTTGTTGATGTGGATGTTGTTCTTCCAAGAGAAGTGGTTTCAGTTACTGGGAGGGAAGTTGTGGATGTAAAAGTGGTTAATGGAATAATGTGGTTCAAGGGTTGTAGTATAGAGGGACAAGAAAGAAGTGTGGGATTGAGCTTGGAAGTTTTTGAGAGAATGAAGTGGGAGCAGGAAAGGGTGGGATGGGTTGGGGGGAGTGACATACAAGTGAGCTTGAAAAGAGTAGAGGAATTTGGAGGGACAAATAGGTGGGGGAAATTTGGCTGTTATGTTTTGGCAGAGAGATTTGTGCTAAAGCGAATGGATGGAAGCCAGGTATTAACTTATGAATTCAACCACATTAACAAGATTCAAAGCAAATGGGAATGATTCTTCATATCTTATTAAATATTGTAAAATTCATTTAATTTTTGTGCGTGTGTGTGATACTGAATTTTTTTTTTTTTTTTGAGAGAGTTTCCACCTATTACGTTAGTGTGTGATACTGAATTTTGTGTATGTGTATGATACTGAATTGTATACCTATTTTGCTTACTTCTCTTTCACATTATTTGATTTATTGTTTGTTGTTTAACAATCAAATTCTTTTTTTCCCATTGCTTTTAGATATATTCATATATGTTTTTATTGAAACATGTTTAAAAAAAAAAAAAAAAAGAGAGGTGGAAAATGTGCTGAAAATGTGCTAAAAATATCATTTTGTTAGGAATGATTTATACAAATACCCAAAAAATAAAATAAAATGTTATTCTTTCACTGTTTACATGAGTATGGCTGTAAGGTTATGCTAATAATCTTAACCATCGGTTTAAACCAGGGGTGGCAAAACATGTCCAAACCCATTTGTCCATTTAAATCTAGATGCTCTAATTGAATCCAAACTCATCCAATTATTAGTTGGGTTAAATGGGTATCAACCCAACTAAACCCAACAATTATTGGGTTTTAACTAAAAATCTATTGAGACCCCTTTAACTCAAAAACAATACACCCAAATTTAACTTTGCCCATCCCATAAAATAAAAAATAAATAAAATAATAAATAAAAAGAAGAAGAAAGAAGCTCAGACATTTCAGTTTTCAGGTTTTCATTTTCCTTTATTTTCTCGACCTCCAAACACCTCTCTCTATCTCTCTCTCTAGCTCTCATCTAGAAGTCATGGAATCCATTGGTGCTTGAGCTCGTCAGGGAAGTTACTTCGGCCAGTATTGCTGTTGGCAGTGGTGGAAACGACGACTGGTCATTTAGGAAGGACTGTACGGATCTGGTGCGGAGGATTTCGCTACTCATGCATTTGCTTAAGGAGATCAGAGAGTTTCGTGATCGGCCGGTGGATGATGCGGCATCAGCGGCGACGGCAACTTCTGATGATGTGTATGTGGAGTCGTCGTGGTTGTCCGATTTGGTTGGGGCTCTCCGAGCTACTAAGCGACTTTTGTCTCTCGCCAAGAACTTCCGCTCCAAGAGCTCTTCCGTGGGTTTCATGTTATTCTTTGTTTGTGCATGTGTTTGTATGTAGTGTTTGTTTTGGTTGCTCAAAAAGTGAGAGAGAAAGAAAAAAGAAAGTTTCAAGCTCTGAAAATATACTTGAGTTTGAGACTGGGTTTTTTTTTTTTTTTTTTGGATTTCGCATTTTGGATTTTTGTTCTGTTTTGATTGTTTCTTGCATTTTCTCGACAAACAAACATAGCGTTTGTGTGAATTGTCATGGAATTTGCTTATTTTTTTGGAAATTTAGATCTATGCTATAGTTTTGTGTGTGTGTGTGTGTGTGTGTGTGTGTGTGTGTGTGTGTGTGTGTGTGTGGGGGGGGGGGGGGGTAGTGACCATGTGGTTTTCCCTTTAATGGCATTTTGATAATTGAATAATTAGGTGGGTTGGGATTTACCCAAAATAATTGGGTTGGGTTGGCTTTCGGTTAGAAATAATTAGTTAAATGAGTTTTAACGGGTAAATGGATTTTATATGCCCACTCCAAACCCACCCAAACTCGCCCATTTGACACCCCTAGTTTAAATCAGTGTTCTCACTTTAATATACAACTAAAACACCTTTTTGATCTATGCTGACATTATTTTCAATATGGTCCTTAAGTTTTCTCAACTTTTATTTTAGTTCCTATGCTTTTAAACTTTTTGTTATTTTGCACCCTATCATTGTTTTACTTACTAAAACTAAGAGAGGAAATTGGGCATTTAGCAGCACTGGTAACTTCATGGATAACGAATCGACAGACATTTATATTTTGGGAAATTCCTCCAAACTCACTATGGCTAATCCTGAACTATACATGACTGCACGCCTTTCTCCTCTCTCTCTTACTTGTTATGCTTTTTGTTTGGGAACTGGACCTTACAAAATAAAACTCCTTTTTGCGGTGAGAAAGTTCACCAATGATAATACATCTAGCAGCTTGGGAAGGCATGTATTTGATATTTATATTCAGGTATTTAATGACATTATGCTCTAACCTTCATCAACCAAAGTTCTTATGTTTATAGCTTGTTACTAGCTGGTCACTAACATGTTTAGAATATTGAAGGGAGAGCTAGTGGCGAAGGATTTCAATATTGCAGATGAAGCTGGAGGAGTTGGCAAGAAAGTCACAAAACATTATTTTGCAGTTGTGAATAATAACACCTTAGAGATCCGTTTTTATTGGGCTGGGAAGGGTACAACTGGCATCCCTGAAAGAGGAGTCTATGGTCCTCTTATCTCGGCAATTTCTGTTCTTCCTGGTAGGTTTAGACCTGGCATTAGCCAGTTGTAATCAATTTTGGATCCTTAGAAATAGACCATGTATTAACTTGCAAATCCATGTTTATCTTCATTCTATAAATTCAACATTGTCAAGAAATTCTTTTAGGGTAATGCCCCAGGATCTACAATCTACTCATTTATTTAACTATGTGACTAAAGTCTCTTGGGTTTTGGCTTTTCAATCAGGATTTTTTTATTTTTTTTGGGTCTAATTTTATTAGTTTGATATATAGGACCTCAGAATGTGTCTAAACTCTTATACTATTATTGTGATGATTAATGCATTCCTTGATCAGTATGTGGGTACAAATCCCACAGAATTCAGATGGAGTGGATTTTATTTTCATTTTTATTTTATTTTTCTTGAAATCTCTACTGGATTCAGGAAAATTTAAGCTGATAATTGTCCTAGTGTTTTAAAAAACAGTCGTGTTCATTTAAATTTAGAACTTGAGATGAGAAAATATCTTGATTATTTCTTCATTGAAGTGGTTGTAATGGTTTTGATGGAATATTTTGTGTTCTTTATGCATTACATGGTTGGCTGGATCATGATTTTACCCCCTTTCTGAGGCACTAATATTATATCTTTTGAACTATTTCTTCAATTAGACTTTAAACCCCCATCAGAAAATGGCAGCAGTGTATCAGTAAGAGAAGTAGTTGGAATAGTGGCTGTAGGAGCATTCGTTCTATTTCTGGTTCTGGGTATCCTCTGGTGGAAAGGCTGTATAGGACAGAAGAGCAGAATGAGACAAGGTATTTAGTATTGTAAATGCATATTGATCTGTTCCTAAGGAAAACTTATATGTTCAGTGAATTGGATTTTACATTGGAGCATTTTGCATGTGTATATATGCCCCTGATACGCATGCTTGTAGAATGACTTTAACTATTCAAAACATAATAAAAGATATTAAATATTTACCATTTTATGCTGCTAGAAAACATCATTTTGCCTGAATGCCTGTTGTAGGAATTGACTGCATATGGGTGTTTTAGAACTTATGATTTATTACATCTGCTCAAATGTTTTGACAAAACCTTAAATAAGCGTAAAAATTTTCAATTTTCCTAGATATAATTCATATGTGAATTTTCAATTTTCTAATACAGCTCATAATCCAAACTTTACAAAAATTCCAAAATTCATGTTTGGCTGTATAACACCATCACCTTATCTCAAAATTTAAAATCCGCTTTTTGTCAAAATGGTGGAGCCCACACATCACACAGTATGCTTAATTATGGTTGCTACCTTGTATCTCAAAAAATAAAAAATAAAAAATTATGGCTGCTACCTTTCAATTCAAAGGAAATCTTCTCCCGCACGCCTCTCTTCCGTCAATGGTCTGATCCAATGAATCCATGACCAGTCTGACACGTTGTTTCCTTTCCCACGTATAAATACATGAAAGTTCATATAGCATATGGTGTATACAAGTCAAAGAGAAGAAAATAATATTTGGAAAAGAAAAAATGTATGTGACAAGGCCTCTTTCTATGTTCCAAAAGAATCCTTCGGCACTCTCATGGCCACCCCCTGAAGGTCCAAATTCTGGTATTTTGGTCATCGAAGATGAAGAAGCCGAGAAGCAGTATACTTGTTTTGGATTGTGTAAGAGTGATGAGCTCAAGGACTTGCCTTTCCCTCAGAACAAGAACCTAAGGCTTCGCTATTCATCAGGCGTTGGCGAGAAAAGACAAGTTTCTTTTTTTTACGCAAACTTAATCCCAGTTCTTAATCAGCCGTTGTCTTCCAATCGGTACTATGTCATAAAGAGACATGGAAGCCATAAAGGGTATGCGTATATATATATATATATATATTATATCAAGTTGAATTCAATTTCCAGTATTAATAATTTAATTATTAATTTTAGAAGAGATATAATATTTTCATAGTACTGTTCTGTCTCGCTTTAATATTTGTAGTTTTCTTCTAGAAACTATTTTGTAATTAAAAAATAAATAGTGATATGAAATTTGCATGTTGCACCTTGCTTTAAATCGTTTGAGCTCATTGGCCTTGTACCTTAATTGCCCCTTTTAATACACTAAATAATTAAATTTTATACATAAAGCATGAGTTTATGGATCAATTAGTACATGACATTCAAATTAACACAAGATTTGCTGTGCATATTAAGAATAATGAGAACATATAAACCAAAGATATCTATAAATTATTTAGATTTTAAGTTTTTTATATTTTAGAATTATACATAAAGCATGAATTTATAGATTAGATAGTACATGATATCCAATTAACATGAAAGTAGGTGTGCATATTATTAAGAATGAGAAAATATAATCCCATGGTAGGATCTTTAAAATTTTAATTCAATAAAAAAGAATTATAGTAGGCGTAACTAATTATGATAGTTATTAACATACATATATTATGATTGTGCTTGCATATGATATGATATGACAAAATTTTACTAGAGGGTTTAAATATATAATAAAATTTGGGCTCAATTAAATGAATATATATATATATATATATATATTAAAATTATGACATGTAAAATTATGAGTTTGAAGAGCTTATAGGACAAAATATTGTGAGGATTAAAAGCCAAACATTATCATGTATGTGTGTCTATATATATATATATATATATATATATATATATCATGCAAAGACATATGTACTTCAAAGGAAGATTTTGCTAAAGTGTTGGCTTATTGGCAATATAAGCTAATTTTATCAAAATATTAATGTTACTATATCAACTTCAATTGGCCTTTTATCAGGGAAGCGTATCAAAATTCTAAGGAGGAGGATATGGGAAGCTGCTTTTGCTTCAAGTATGTTAGTGATGTAACACCAAAACCTTTGGATCCCAACGACATACACCAGCAATTTGAGATTCATCGGATCGAAAGAGGATGTCAAGGGGGTGGTTTTGTTGCCAAACCTATAACACCGGATGGGTTTCCTCCAAAGTTCCTTCGAAGAAAAGGGTGGGAAGTGTATACCTCAACTCCTAGCAATTTTCGATTGGGTAATGCACTAGGCCTAGATAGTGCACTCCGTGCTCGCCTTCCAGAATTCAACTTCCCACTATCATGTACGAGTTCTCAACCAGTGGTTGTGGGAAAGTGGTATTCTCCTTTTATGTTTATTAAGGAAGGAACATTGAAAGACCAAATGAGTACATCAATGTACTACGAGCTGACGCTTGAGCAAAAGTGGGAACAAATATTTGCATGTGAAAATAATGGGAGCCAAGGCAATGTTGTTGATGTGGATGTTGTTCTTCCAAGAGAAGTGGTTTCAGTTGCTGGGAGGGAAGTTGTGGATGTAAAAGTGGTCAATGGAATAATGTGGTTCAAGGGTTGTAGTATAGAGGGACAAGAAAGAAGTGTGGGATTGAGCTTGGAAGTTTTTGAGAGAATGAAGTGGGAGCAGGAAAGGGTGGGATGGGTTGGGGGGAGTGACTTACAAGTGAGCTTGAAAAGAGTAGAGGAATTTGGAGGGACAAGTAGGTGGGGGAAATTTGGCTGTTATATTTTGGCAGAGAGATTTGTGCTAAAGCGAATGGATGGAAGCCAGGTATTAACTTATGAATTCAACCACATTAACAAGATTCAAAGCAAATGGGAATGATTCTTCATATCTTATTAAATATTGTAAAATTCATTTAATTTTTGTGCGTGTGTGTGATACTGCAATTTTTTTTTTTTTGGAGAGAATTTCCACCTATTACGTTAGTGTGTGATACTGAATTTTGTGTATGTGTATGATACTAAATTGTATACCTATTTTGCTTACTTCTCTTTCACATTATTTGATTTATTGTTTGTTGTTTAACCATCAAATTCTTTTTTTCCCATTGCTTTTAGATATATTCATATATATTTTTATTGAAACATGTGTTTAAAAAAAAAAAAAAAAGAGAAGTGGAAAATGTGCTGAAAATGTGCTAAAAATATCATTTTGTTAGGAATGATTTATTCAAATACCCAAAAAATAAAATAAAATGTCATTCTTTCACTGTTTACATGAGTACGGCTGTGAAGTTATGCTAATAATCTTAACCATCAGTTTAAACCAGGGGTTGCAAAACAAGCCCAAACCTATTTGTCTATCTAAATCCACCTACTCTAATTGAATCCAAACCTACCCAATTATTAGTTGAGTTAAATAGGTATCAACCCAATTAAACCCAACAATTATTGGGTTTTAACTAAAAATCTATTGAGACCCATTTAACCCGAAAACAATACACCCAAATTTAACTTTGCCCTTCCCATGAAATAAAAAATAAATAAAATAATAGATAAAAAGAAGAAGAAAGAAGCTCAGACATTTCAGTTTTTAGGTTTTCATTTTCCTTCATTTTCTCGGCCTCCAAACACCTCTCTCTATCTCTCTCTCTTGCTCTCTCTAGCTCTCATCTAGAAGTCATGGAATCCATTGGTGCTTGAGCTCGTCAGGGAAGTTACTGCGGCTAGTATTGTTGTTGGCGGTGGTGGAAATGACGGTTGGTCATTTAGGAAGGACTGTACGGATCTGGTGCGGAGGATTTCGCTACTCATGCATTTGCTTAAGGAGATCAGAGAGTTTCGTGATCGGTCGGTGGATGATGCGGCGTTAGCGGCGACGGCAACTTCTGATGATGTGGATGTGGTTGTTCGATCTAGTTGGGGCTCTCCGAGCTGCTAAGAGACTTTTGCCTCTCGCCAAGAACTTCCGCTCCAAGAGCTCTTCCATGGGTTTCATGTTATTCTTTGGGTGTGCATGTGTTTGTATGTAGTGTTTGTTTTGGTTGCTCAGAAAGTGAGAGAGAAAGAAAAAAGAAAGTTTCAAGCTCTGAAAATATACTTGAGTTTGAGACTGGTTTTTTTTTTTTTTTTTTGGATCTCGCATTTTGGGTTTTTGTTCTGTTTTGATAGTTTCCTGCATTTTCTCAGCAAACAAACATAGCGTTTGTGTGAATTGTCATGGAATTTGCTTGCTTTTATTTTTGGAAATTTAGATCTATGCTATAGTTTTTTTTTTTTTTTTTTTTTTTTTTTTTTTTTTGGTGTGGTAGTGACCATGTGGGTTTTCCCTTTAATGGCATTTTGATAATTGGATAATTGGGTGAGTTGGGGTTTACCCAAAATAATTGGGTTGGGTTGGGTTGGCTTTCGGTTAGAAATAATTAGTTAAATGAGTTTTAATGGGTAAATAGATTTTATATGCCCAACCCAATTATGCCCATCCCAAAGGAGATTGTAGGAAACTAGCATTAAAAAACTAACTATTTAGTTAGTTGGCCCCGTTTGCAAACAATTTGTGATTGTAACAACTCGAGCCTTAGAGGGTCGATTTAGGGCCTCTAAATCAAGCCTCTAAGGCTCGGTTTACCTGGTTTTCCATGCCAAAAGTCCACGTGGACTACACGCGGAAATCGAGTGTCTGAAACTCGATTTTTACGCATTCAGACCCCCTACTCACGTCTTGGTCGTGTCCATGTTTTTTGTCTCTTTTGCGTGCAGAGAATATCTGACTATGCCATCATGTCTGTGTTTTTGAGTGGCTGACCAGCCAGTAGTGTTTTGTTTTTGGTCTCTTTTGGGCTGTGTAGTGATTGGTCATGTCAAATGTTTATTTTGAACGTGCAAAGCTGACCAGCCTACAGTGTTTTGTGTTTTTGAGTGGCTGACCAGCCAGTAGTGTTTTGTTTTTGGTCTCTTTTGGGCTGTGTAGTGATTGGTCATGTCAAATGTTTATTTTGAACGTGCAAAGCTGACCAGCACTGTTTTGGCATTGGTCATATCCGTGTTTTATTTTTGGGTGATTGGTCAGTAATAAAAAACTCTCACACAACCTCTCACACAACTCTCAGAAAATATTTTGACTGCCTCACACAACTCACACCTTCAGCAACTTCTATCACAAAACCTCTCTCAACAGCTCTCACAAAACATCATACAACTCTCATAAACTCTCATACATCAGCAGCAAAACATTGCTCCTCTCACTCTCATACAATCTCAGCAGTATATTTGCTCATCCTCATGTCAAGTAAGGGTCTCCTCCTCACTATCTAGTTGGTTGTTTAGTGTATATAGCTGCTTTAAAAAGTGTTGCTTGCATTGAATTTGTCATGCCATTTCTTGATAAAATATTTGTTTGTATTAAATATTTATATTTGTTTCCTAATAAGATATTTGTTTGTATTAAATATTTATATTTGTTTCCTGATAAGATATTTGTTTGTATTAAATATGTATATTTGTTTCATAATATTAGTTTTTTTTTTTTTGAGTAATCGGCCTGGAAGCCCAAGCAGGGCTCCTTATGTATATTAGTTGGTTGTTTAAATATGTATATATATTTATATTTATACAACTATATGTTTAAATATTTATATATATATTTTTATTTTTATTTATATTTATTTATATTTATATATTTATAGAAATATATTTATATATTTATACAACTATATATTTATATTTATATATTTACACAACTAAATGCAAATATAAATATATATATATATATAAATATATAGATTTATATTTATATATTTATATATTTATATAAATATAAATATATGTATATATTTATACAACTATATATTTATATTTATATATTTATACAACTATATATTTATATAAATATATAAATAATAGACACATAAGGAAAGAAAAAAGAAACAGGTTCAAAGAATTGTGCAACCTCCAACTTTTATGAAATTCCAACCATGAGAAAGACATTATTGAATACAGTAAAAGCTATGAAAATAATTGGGTCACCGGTCCAGTTGCACCTAATTAAGCAGCTAGCATTTTTCCATTTTCTGGATGACATATTAGCTGATCCGAAACAAATTTACTGTCATGACGGATTTTTTATTGTATGATTTTTATGACTACCATTGTCAAAATTTGAGTTTGTATATCACATCTAGTATATTTCACTGTATATTAATGCCTTGATTTTCAAATTAGATGATATGCCTAATTTGATTGATCATGATCATATTCACATTAGTGTTTTTATTTTCTTTTGTCTGATGAACCCTGCTCTATGTTATTTCATTAATAGTAGTGTAATAGGGTATGCCATTAATTTCCGTAGCACTGGAATGATGATATTTTTATTTATATTTTTGTTAGAGCTGAGTTTAAAATTTGTAATGGGGGTGAGTTTTGTTTTTAGTTTTTTTATTTGTTTGAGTACGAAATTATAATTATTGAGTGTGTTTGTATGTGATGTGGGGTGAGTATATGCAATTGTTACACTTTTAGATCCCTTGTAATTTTTGTACTTTGAGTAGATAGAAAAGGTTTTGTAATTCGAACATAAATGAAAGAGATAAAATATGTCACTAACATAAATTTCCTTGGCTTGGCTCTCTAATAGGTTCACAATCTTTGAAGAATATTGATATAAATGTATACTTCGGTGGACCCCTTCACAATCCTGAAGGGATTGACGGATTCCCATTTAGAGGGGAGGGTATCGAATGCTACTACATGATGTTACGTCGTAAGTTGAAGACGTTGAATGATTTGAAGAGGAAAATAATGGACGAATTGAAATTGAATCCTGCTTGGTATGACATCAAGATTATTTATCGTTACCCACAAGAAGTCCTTCATGAACGGATAAATTATGGGTATATGGCGATCAAAGAAGATAAACATGTAAAGATGATGTTTAATAGGATCCAGAAAATGCCCCAAGTAAATGCTGCTGAGTTGTATGTAAGTTTGGAGGCGCCTGCAGATAACACTACTGAGGTGGTGCAAGAAACAACTACGGCTTTACAATTTACAGCCCTAGATGATGGATGCACTACAATGGGAGGGTATACGATGGGAGGGTATACTGCACAAGGGTATACGATGGGAGGTTATACGCTCCCATCTCAAGATCATGTTGCTAATACTAGTGAAACCCTCTATCGTGAAGAGACACATTTAGAGGAGGAAGACGAAGACGAAGATCATGTTGCGAATGATGGTGAAAATGTTGAGATTGTGGATGAGTACGAAGAGAGGATTGAGCAAGGCGACTTTGAGAACGATGTGGATGAACATGAAGTCGTTCCCAATTTTGAAGAGGAAAATATGGAGGACCATGATGAAGGTGATGCAAATGATGATATTGGTGTCCAGCATAATAGAAATACGACCACTGGCTACAGACCTCCTGCTGAGTCATTCTACTCAAATACTTGGGAAGATATGGTTGATCCTTCACGTCTTCAGATACCATTTGTCTCTACTTGGGAAGATGGGATGCATTTTTCTAAAGGGTTGACTTTTGCAAATAAAGATGCGGTGAAGCATGCATTGATAATATACGCAGCAAATGATAATAGAAATTTTATAATCCGGAGGTCGACCAAAACGAAATTGTGCGCCGCATGTGTTGATGACAACTGCAAGTGGTATGTTGGGGCATACATGAAGACTAAATTCAATGGTATGTGGATGGTTACGTCTTATGTGGGTCCACACACTTGTATACCCTTTGGCCTAAAAAGAGATGGTAGAATGATGGATTCGCATTTTGTTGCATCAGAAATTGTGGGAAAATTGCAAAAAAATCACACTGCACGTATTGATGAGCTATGGGAGATCATACGTACTAAGTATAATCATGAGCTTTCTTACTATAAAGTATGGGACGCAAAACAAAAGGCAATTGCTAAGATATTTGGGGATTGGGAGGAGTCTTACCAAAAGTTGCGAAAGTTGTTGTTGGCATACTTGGATGAGGACTCAGGTACCCAGTACAGCTATCACACCATACCTAGGCCAGACGAAGGTACTGCGTTACTACGCTATGTATATTGGGCATTCGCTCCATGCATTGCTGCATTCCAATATTGCAGGCCAGTGATTAGTATTGACGGGACTCATCTGTATGGTAAATACAAAGGGGTATTGATGATTGCAATGGCAACGGATGCTAACCAAAAGGTTTTGCCTCTCGCCTTCGCTGTTGTGAACAAGGAGTCAGGGGCTAGTTGGGGGTGGTTTTTAGAGTGTCTCAGGACTTCCATAGAGCATGTCATACCTAACGATGGCATTTGTATTATTTCTGACCGACATAAAGGTATCAAATGTGCCATTCGAGAGTGGCCTAGACGTGAGGACGGAAGAGAACAGGTATATCACCGATATTGCCTTCGACATGTTGCTAGCAACTTCAACAGACACTTTGATAACCCGATTCTAAAGGCATTGGCCTTGAAAGCTGGATATGCGAGTAATGAAGCTAAATTTAAGTCCATAATGCAAACCATTAAGGAGGCCGAGATTAATTTACTGAGGGGTGTAGACCCTACTGATACGCGGATTGAACGTTATATGCCATACACATATCTAGTGAGTGAGGATGTGGAGAAATGGACCCAGTCACATGATGGTGGAAGACGTTATGGGGCAATGACAACCAATATCTCCGAGTGCTTTAATGGGGTACTTAAAGGTGCCCGCGGTTTGCCCATTGCTGCAATGGTTCATTTCACTTGGTGCAAACTTGTTGCATATTTCCACGATCGACATAAACAAATTACTTCTGATCTCTCTCGAGGTAAGCTGTGGAGTGATTATGCAATGGAGATCTATAGCAGAAATGAGCAGAAAATTGCAGGACACACTGTGAGGAAATTTAATCATGCAGAGGGTGTATATCAGGTGGTTACCCCGTACAATGACCATAGAGGTGGAGGGGGAAACCACAGTCATGAAGTGCGCATATTTGCTAGAACATGTGGTTGCAGAAAGTGGCAAAACTTGAAGATCCCTTGTTCACATGCAATTAAAGTTCTTCAAGTCTGCATCTCAATGCGACCAACTATATTGACCCATGTTACAGTTTGAACAACGCCATTCTCACATATTCACATAATTTTGTGGTACCAAAGTCAGAGTCTGAGTGGAGGGACGTTTCCGGACCACGATGGGTGCCTGACCCACTGCTGTTGCGGGGCATAGGTCGTCCTGTGAAGTCAAGAATAAGGAATGAAATGGATGGGGTACGGCGAGAACGGGGAAGCCGGAGGGAAGATCCGGACTTGAGGGAGACTCAACCGAGGCAACGATGCGGAGTGTGTCATCAAGAGGGGCATAACCGTAGAAGTTGTCCCAATTCCCGTGGGGCATCGACAAGTGGTATTGCTATAAACTAGGCAAGTGCCCTCATTGTTTTTATATAATATATTCAAAATTTCATTTTCTTATTGTTCTTTGCATTTGGAAACTAATGACCGTATTTTAATTTTTGGCAGGCAAGCGGAAACTCGATTTTGCTAAGTCACATTGTACGTGGGACTTGTGGTTATCTTCTGTATGGACAAGTGCTAGGTGACTATGTAGAGTCTGTTGTATCAGTATGGAGAAGTGCTTGGTAACTATGTAGAGTATGTTGTATCAGTATGGTTTAGTATGGACAAGTGGTAGACAAATATGGAGACTACGTTGTATTTATTAGTTGTTATTTTGGTTATTGTTGAATGTTGTTGTAATTGAACTATTTGCTGTCCATTGTACTTGTTACTATAGTTGCGTTGTGCAGTTTTTGCCTATAATGCCAGCAATTATATTACTTTGGCATTAGTAGCTACTACTTTGGCAAATTCAACTACAGGGCCCTCCTTTGAAGCGATGATAGCTAGTATTGAATGTTTTTTGTCCGTTAATAGGGAACCTATAATGGGCATGAATAGTAACTGTTTGAATCCAGTTGTTTGCATATGATGTACGAGCCATTTACCAGTATCATATGCTTGTATCTACTTGTTTACCGCTGCTCATGTTATGTGTTCTGGATCTAGTTTACTGCTGCAGGGGAAGGGAAACCAATTATGGTTTACTGCTGCACGAGTAGGTGCCAAAAAAAAAAAAAAAAAACCCCAGTGGAAATCGACTCTCTGATAGTCGATTTCCTATGGAAATCGAGTATAAGATGGTCGACTTCCACTGGGAGATCTTTTTTTTTTTTAATCCCAAGTTGGGAACTAATTTCAACAGGCAAGTGAAAAGGGGTATTTTTATAACTTATTGCTTTAAATAGAAACGTATAGATGTAAAAAGTCACGAGAAATATAACAATTAACTCAACTTTCCTATTTTGTGCATAAAACTAACTACAATGCAGAAATTAAATTGCAAGAGTCAAATTAAATAAATTAGGTTATTTGTCTCCATATATTGCAAGGTGGCCCCTATGGGCATGCTGCCAAGTCTAAAAGCTCAAATTTGAAACTTTTTTACTTTATCACACAGGCTTTAATGTAAGACTTTGATAGACGGTATATTGTAACCATTAAAATACAGGTACTAAGCATAAAAATAGAATTCAAACGCCACTCATCTCAACGAATCATGCTATATTATTCAAATATTTGCATTCATATTCACGATAAAATCACAAGGCTGGTACAGTTTAAGTGGCAAAAGAGAAAGGAAAAAATTTGAGTAATGTTTTTTTACACATTAAAACATGTTATTTGAAACATAGTACCAAACACATTGACGTGTCTCTACGCCCCTTAGCATTCCAAGTGTCTCCCTAGTGGTGTAAGACATTGACGTGCCTAGAGAGACCGTCCTCACACATTCCACCGATGACATTGAGCTATAATCCATCATTGATCCATTCTTCACCAAATTGACCCCAACATTCAGCTCTCCACAATCAGATTGATAGATCAACTCATTATTGAAGATTTCAAGCTTCCACTGACCCTTACGTGCCACCTAAAGCCTTGAAGTCACATTCTATGCACTACACATGACACCACCCAAATAGACTTATGGTGGGTTAGGTTGGGTTGTGTTGGTGGGTTGGATACACACTCTACACAGGAAGAGCGATAACGATAAATTTGAACTTAGATTATTATAATATTTTCTTATATAAATGGAGAATATGTTATTATAGTGATTTTTTTAAAAATATATTATAGTTAGTTGACTAATTTAAACATATCCAAGAAGATTTTTAAAAAATTGTACACCCCCATTCTATGGAATACATGTTACATATTACAATAAGTTTAAATTATTATATAATTTTAGAATTGTAGCATTTTTTTTTCTTTCCAAATATAATTATTATACCTATATTGTTGAAATTTTAATTTTTAGGTAATTTTTTGAATTTTTATTATTTTTATTGCTTTTCTAGGGCCCATATCTTTATTTCCAATACCTATTTTTTTTGTATTTTTTAACCTAAAACTAAAGAGTTTGACAGAAATAGAATAAAATTTCATGCTTTTCAACCTAAAAATTAAGAAAAATAAAATAAAACTTCGAGCCCAAAACTGAATTGGACTGAATGGACCTAAGTGGACCGAATAGGATTGAAGTGGACTAAAATAGACTGAATGAACCTAATAGACCGAATTGGACTGCAGTGAACCGAATGAACCTAAATGGACGGAATGGACCTAAGTGGACCGAATTGGACCAAAATAGACCAAAAGGACCAAATACACTGAATTGGACCGAATTAACCAAAGTGGACCTAAGTGGACCAAATTAGACCGAAATGGACCAAATGGGACTTATTGTAAAGTCATAACCCTTGTAGGTCTTGCATGAAATACATATGCCAGATCAAACGAGAGCTAAAGTTGATGCCAAAGTTGGCACTTAACATAAAGTCATAACCCATGTGTTTATAGTTTTGATCTTCATGGCAGTCAACATGAGACCTATTATTGCCCAACTATAAAATGCTCACTGCTTGTTCCGAGAAACTAAAACTGGTTTTTCAAATGGAGAAACCATCTTGCTTCTACAAAACCATCAGTCACGAATTGCTGAAAATGATACTGTCCCTTTTGAAACACTATTTGAAAGAATCTTAACACAAGCTGATCGGACAAGTTCACAAAATATAAGCCAAACAATCTATAGAGGAAGTTCATACATCAAAAGGCACCATGCTATTCTCTCATAACTTGACCAATCAAAGACTTAAAAATAAAACGTATTATGCAGATCTTATATTAGTTGCTGGGAAGCATAAGCAGGTCTCCTTCCATTAACTTTACGCAGAATATGGTATCCTCAAGGCCATTCTCTGGGCAAGCCAAGGTCTTTCTGAATCTGGGTCAATGAAACGAGGCATGAGGAACTGTTCTGCTTCTTCGTCTATCAATTCTCTAGCCCATGCGACCCTCTTTGATGGGCAACTACCTGGCCCATAGCACCTGCATTTTTAATTGAAGCATTCCATACTTATTTAGTGTGCTATTAAGAATAAACTTTCATAAAGACACCAGCATCCATTTCAGAAGAAAAGTCAAAGAAAAGAAAGTACAACCAACTCCACCAAAACAGTAATCCAACATGTTATCAATTCATTTTCATTTTCATCTCTACTCAGCATCAAAAAAAGGTTATCAAAGAGCATCTGCACTTGTTACAAGCTACCAAATCATAATGGTAAAATTGGCGAAAATTTTATTGCAATTTATTAATTATATGGTCAAAAATGCGATGTTCATAATAAAGGCTTATGGTCATTAAGCACAGGAATTAGCAAGCAAAGAATTTGAGAAGCATGGTGATGTGTGCTGGCAGCAGCCACACCAAATTGACTATGCTGGGATTGGACGCTTACCAAGTTAATTGAGTCATACTTTTCATCAGCATCTGTAAAACAAGAAAGGTATGTTGTAAGCACTTCACACACTAATGTAGAATGACAACAATTGAATTTAGCGGAAATTCATACAATCAATCTAGTATCAAGTAATTACATAATTTTTTAAGGTAAAATACAAGAAGCCTGGCCTGCACAGTGCTTTCTTCTGCTTTTGATGCCAGGTACAAGCAGGTTGGAGCCACAAGACGCGGATCATATTCTGTCATACTCTTTCTGAAAGCACAAAAAGAAGTTAAGCTTAGCAAGCAAAAGCACAACTGGGCATAAAAAATTGCTTGAATGTGCTTTCTTATGAGATGATGCTATTTTTGTTTTTTGTTTTTGTTTTCTTGTTTTCACTTTCATCAGTCACTTCATCAAATTCAGAATCCTCAGTGGCATGTTCACTTTCAGAGTCACTCAACACATACCTTGTTTTCTAACTTGGTTCACCCTTTGAGGTCTTGCTCTTGCTGGTGCAACTTCAATAGTTTCTTCAGTACTGGCAGAAGTAGAAGCAGAACCCGAATTTTCTTCATTTTCAGTCACTTCATTTACCTTACCAACCCTTCCCAACACAGAACCACTTTTCTTGTTGAATGGAGATGCCCTCATCTTTCTCACTTTCTTCTCCAGTGAAATCCTGGAATTTTCAGCAGGCTTTAACATGTCAGTTAAAAGCTTCTGGGCCAATGTCTGAGGCTGCTGCTTATTCGCTGCACCTCTCTTCTTTGCCGCTGCAGGGGCCTTAACTGCCTTAGCATTTGCAGCCAGTTTTCCCCCGCCCTTTTTCCTCGCTTCTGGAGTAGCTACAACTTCTATCTCACATCATCATCATCATCATCATCATCAATTTCATTAATATCATTATAATCATCATCATCATCATCAGATATCTCCGAAACAGTTGCCAAGGGCTTCTTCTTCTGTGCAGCAGCAGCCCTTTTGCTAGGTTCTTTCTTCTTGGCTGGTACTTTGGGCACTTCAGTCTCCATGGCTGTCAGGCATAAAAACAAAGAGAAATTTACTGTGGGAATACTTACAGAAAAAACAGTCCAACACATTCCCAATGATCACGGTAAAAGATCATGGAAAAATAACCAAGAAACTAATTATTAGTGATGCTGAATCTCAAGTGGAAATTTTAGTTGGTGCTTGTAACATGGAAAATTTTTATCTATGTACATTACAGTATTTTGTTCTCTTATAATTGATTTTATGAAGAAGAATAATAGAAACACAATTTCTCACACAAGATCATATATTAACTGGTTTGCAAACAATATCCCCATATCATCCACTGTAATTTTTCTTACATTACAGCTGAGTTGTGTAAAGATCATAATAACACAACCTAATGAAATATAATAATATAGCATTTACCGGCTGATTGATCAGGAGATGCATCGAGGTTATAGGCAGCAAGTCGTTCTTTAAGCTCATCCTTTCCAAGGAAAAATAGAACATAGGAACAGAAACAGACCTTAGCAGGAGCTTTCCTAGAGCCTGCTCTGTCTTTGGGTTTTGCTGCCTCAGGAGCTTTCTCTGGTAAATGAAGCAGAAGTAAACCAAAAATCAAACAAAAAGTAATTCCCATATAATAAACATAATATTTTTTGACACTTACCAATTTCCATTGCAGCCACAGATGACGAGACAGCTTCTGCAACAGATTCTGCATTATTTGCCTTCTTATTATTGTTCTTGCGTGGGTTCTTGGGTGCTTGTCTAGCAGACTTCATAGCAGCTTCACCCCTTGCTTTGCCTCTCATTTTCTTTCTTAACTCCTCTGACTCACATCACTTCTCTCTAGCTCCTAAATGACATAAAACTAAAAACAGTCAACAAATAGAAAGACAGAAAAATAAACAAATCATCACAAGGAATTGTTAATTTTTCAGTCATACATCGAGTTGCCCCTCCAAAGCATCAAGATCTGTCCTCCAAAAGGACTTTGGAGTTTCCTTTCTCAAATCATCAACCTCCTTATTGACCTTATCCCTTTCAGCGCATAACTCCTGAACCTTCTCAATGGTCAAGCTTCCAATTGCCATGGCCAGTAGATACTCATAATCACTTATCTGTACCCCATTACTACTGCTGTCAGCAGGAGATTTCACTTCTGTTTCTTCTGTATCATCAGTTGCACCAGCAACTTCTGGCTCAACAGCTTTAGTTTTCTTTGGAAAAGGAGTGAAACCTTTTGTTTGCAGCTCAATAAACAGATCAGCTCTCTTCCTATTACTTACAATGATCTCTCCCTTCACAACTGCAAGGATAAACCTAACCTTGTTTTCTAACTTCAACAACTCCATTTCACGTTTGTTCAGTAGAAATTTCTGCACAAAATACAAAAACTGCAATTAATAATTGTTTCCCTAAGAAATGGCTGAAATTATTGAGTATCAGTGTTCTATTTGTGTTCACACAACAGGCCATGACATCAAAGGCAAAATAGACCCATTGTAATAAATTTGTTTTCACATACTCATTCTTCATCCCAACTAATGAAAAAACAATTTTTTTTTTTTTTTTTAACAAGAAAGGTGTGTTCCAAATCACTCATCACTAATACATTGCCAATGCCAACTGCTCCACACCAACATTCTTTCAAATCTCCTCTCAAGATATAAATTCTATGAAGCAGCTTAACAAGCTTGCAATTTCTTAAAGCAACAAAGTTTTTCAGCAATTAGATTCTTCTGGAAAAAAAATACAAAAAATAATAATAATAAACAAAATAGATTCCAATATGTTTGACTGTAAGTCTGCTATAAGATGCTTCCAAAAAGAGAATTTACTTACTACATTCAGGATTTCCTAGAGATTAATATTCATGGAGGAAAAAAATAAATAAAAATAGACCTATGTGGAATGTGGTCAACTTGTAAATAAAAATAATTCACAATACTTGGGGATGTTGAACAAATTACTGGGAACTCTCAGCAGTAGAAGAAAAACATATGCTTGTCATGACGAATACCACCTCTATTTGGCAATAAAAATAAGTAGAGAAAAGAATGAAGCTTACATGGTAATCATCCATGTAATCACGACGGTCCTGCATAACAAATTAAACCTTGAACTTAGGACAAACTTTGAAACAATCATACAAGTCTTTTGAGTCCAAAAAATAGGGAGAGTTTTAGAGAGCCAGGTAGGGGGGGGAAGCTCTCTAAAACTCTCCCTATATGGAATGTGGTCAACTTGTAAATAAAACAATCATCAATCTGCATCAGTTTCCTATTATAAAATTCCATTAAAATAAAGAAGTGTTTCCATCAACTGATTGGCAGTACATTCAACATTATTTAGAAAAAAGGCCAAAAGCTTCCAATGAAAATCTTGGTTGGACACAACCACAGAGGAAATTCATTGTATTATTATGACATCTTCACAAAAATAAAATCTTGATATCAAAAATGTCTTTTGTCACGTCTGTAAAGAAGCCTTTGATGGGGAACAGCCATTAAATACACAGAAAATGCAACACAATCAATTAATTAATCACAGAAGACCAAAATTTCCTCAAAAATTAAAGGATTGGCTGGCCCAAGCCTATGATAGGCTTTATCACTTTTATCATAAGGGTGATCATCAAACAACCAAAAGAAACAGATGAAATCATGAAAAATTTAAAAGGAGTGATGCCAATTGTACAAACCCTTCTGTATCTGTCCTTATATCTATCCCTGTACCGTCGATCATAACCCCGCTCTCTTCTCCTCCTTTCACCTTCTTCTCTTGCTCTTTGAGCTTCCTGCATGATGTTTGAAGATTTAAAATCACTTGGAATGAAATTCAACTAAGACTAAAGAAATTGCAATCAGCAGTAAGTATCGTTAAGAACCTCTTCCTCTCGTGCTTTTCTCACTTTCTCTGCTTCCTCAAAGGCCTCTTTTTCAATCTGAAGTTACAGAAAAGATATGCAAATAAGGAACTGCTATTGATCTGGAATCTAACAATGAAGTTTAAGGAGAAGGGCCACACCTCCCTGTTTGCAAATACTTCTTCCACAACTTGTGTTGCATAATCTGGGTCATCACAGATCAAAACATTGTCGTAAACTGACCCACCCTTTACCTGCATTATTTGACCCCATTAATCATATAGTTTATTGATAACAAGAGCAACATAATAATCAGTCTATCTAGCATAGTAGATTGAGACTTATGTCCTACCTGCCAAACCTCAATTCCTACATACTTAATTGGCTTAAGCACATAAACATCAGGGTCATCTTCAAACTCTGGACATAGGAAAAAGGAAACCACTTAATGTCAACTTCAAATTTTTGTACCTGCGGTCCAAATTATTTTATATTTTATAATCAATGAAAAAAATTATATAGGTATGCTTCACAATACCTGGATTATCAATCCAAGGAGTCTTCCATTTTCCTTTATAATTGGGGTTCTTAATTTTCTGTCAAGTCAAAAAAGCAAGCTCATGAGAAACTGCAAAGGAGAATCAAGCTTCAAGCATTTTTGTGTATCTCTTGAGCTCAATTGGCATACCTTGGGCTTCCATGGTCCTTTATACACTGGATTAGGTACCTTTGGGGGTTTCCACGCACCATTCTCTTCATCATCCCAGTTATCAGGCTGATCAGGGAAACTAAATTATGAGATTTTTTCATCTTCTATCATATTTTTCGTTTTTTTTATCTTTTCTATAGGCACCATATCACAAAATAGCAGCATTAAACATCAAACTGGAAAAAGGGAAATGAGGAGAGAAGTGGAACGTAAAGCAGCCTTTTGAAATATAACTAGCCCTACAAATTACAAAAGGCCTAGTGTTGGGTCCAACATCATTAAAGCCAGGCATTAATTCATATACATGGCTTTGCATATGCATGGCTTTGCGTATGCATGGCTTCTTAAGCAGAAACAGGAATATCAGAGACAAGAAAAAGGGAAAGAACACTAGTAGTTCCCTTAATAAGAGCAACCAGTGGTTGAAGAGTATTTCTGTTCATATTTTAGATATGGTGTGACATTAGGCTTGAACTCATTCAATTAAAAGGAAAAAAGCAGACTAAAAAATGGGTAGAGAATATGTATTATTTTAAATGGTATCTTCCAGGCCTCTGTCAAATATCTCAGAAAATTCTCTATAGGTTAATTCATCAAAGATACTTGCCATCATCTTGCAAAAATTAAAAGTCTCGACTTTCAATCACCTGAACTTGCATATGTCCGTATTCCCTTACAAGCGAATTCATGAGTGAATAAAAGAAAATCATTTTATTTAATTTTTTTTTTATTTTTTTATTTTGGTGGTGAAAAGCCTTGAAACAGTCTCCTACACACCACCTCCACTAACACAATCACTCAAAGTAACTTATGGACCTTTGGGTGAAGACAATTTTCATGCATTTGGTCTGCAGGTAGAGAATTCACAATTTTCCCCCTCAATTATATTAATAGACGTAAGGATTGAAATGTCTCATTGTGATTGCTCAATCCTTATTTACTGTATTTATAATTTGTCCCGTTGTTCGCCTAACAGATAAACCGTCTCTTTTATCATAATAATAATAAAAGGAGCCAAAAATGCATAATATTTTGGAGGTCTCTCTAATCTCTATTATATCCAGGGATAGGGACTGACAACATACATTTTTTAAAAATATGATTTATAAACCCAAAAAAAAAAAAAAAAAAAAAAAAAAAAGAGATAGATATTACAAGGATCCCCCTAATTAAAATACAAATAACCTATTTTCGACTAAAAAAAATATTTTTAAATTTTAAATTCATTTAATTAAAACCAAACTAAAGTCCAGGTTCAAAAAACGAAATTCACCACACAAAAAAAAAAGTGAAATCTTTAGTGGTGTGTTTTACCTGCCCATTCCAAATGGCTTCTGATCGATGGTTGGGCTGCAATGTCAACACTGACCTTAGGGGTGTCCACGGGTCGGTTCGGGTCGGGTTTATGCCCAACCCGCAACCGACCCGCTTACATCAGGTGGCTGATGGAACGACCCGCTGCCGACCGCCGACGACATCGGGTCGAGTCGGATCGGTCTCCGGTGAACGACGGTCGGGTCGGTCGGCCTCGGTACTGAGAAAAATCACGGAATCTTCGCCGGATTGACTTAAATCCACCGCATAAGCCCAGATTTCAGAGAAAATCACAAGATCTAAGCAAAAATTGAAGCAAAAAGCACTATATCAAGCCCAGATTTGAGCAAAATCAAGCAAGAATCGAAGCAAAAATCAATCCCAGATCTGAGCAAAATCGAAGCAAAAGCACCACATCTAGCCGGATCTAAGTAAAAATCAAGCAAAATCTTCATCTCCCCACCGGATCTAAGCAAGAAAACCAAGATCTTCACCGGATTTAAAGAGAAAACCAAGATCTTCGCCGAATCTGACCAAAAACTACCAAACTTCTCACCGAAATATCGACAAATTTGAACGGATCTGGGTAAAACCGGCGTTCTTTCTTCGCTTTCGTCGGTCGGATCGGGTATATCGGGTTTTGAGGAAGAAAACCCGCCATCCGAACCGCCTAAAACGGTTTTTGGTGGCGGAGACCCGTCTCCGACCATCACCGGCGTCGGGTCGGCCGGTTTTCGGGTCGGCCCGGACGGTTTGGGCGGGTGGGTCGGTTTTCGGGTTCTGATGGACACCCCTAACTGACTTGTCAATGGGGCCAGGCTGTGCATGGTTAATCTGTCCAGCATTTGCAGCAGCCATACTGCACAAAAATGATAAGCAATTAGCACATACTAGACATTATTGAAAACAAAAACAAAAACAACCTAAAAAATATTGTCAATAATAATACATAATGAAACAAGGTATGCATTTGATGTTACATCTAACTTTTTCTTTTATATAGGTTATTTGAACAAACCTCTAACAAAACCACAAAATACAAATAATTATTACTTTCAAGTTGCATCCATCTAATAGGTCAAAAATAGAGCACAAAGGAACAATCTCTGTCCCAAAGCTTTAATTAAGCAACTTGTTGTTGTGTATGTATTGCATGGTTTGCAGAGTGCATATGAGAGAGAGAGAGAGAGAGAGAGAGAGAGAGAGAGAGAGAGAGAGAGAGAGTTCAATAATTTGAATAACTGATTATTGACAATTATATGGCATTAGATTTTTTATTTATTACAATATGCAAAATACGAGAAATAATTTTAAAAAAGAATTCAATATGCAAAATAATTTAGTTTAGTTATCTAAAAGAATTCAATATTCAAAATGCTAAAGCTTGTTATTCCCTAGAATCATCAACAGCACTACAACACTGGCTTGAAGCTGTAAGTTCATATGCTTATACCAGACATGCTTCTTTCTAAATCTGATGCAGTTTTGTTCTTTCTGCTTTTTTTTACGTTTCCATCTAAAAATGGAGAAAGTAATATTTTCCTCAAAACAATCTAATTTTGGTCAAGTGATGGTTTCAAAAACGACTGCTGTATTAGATATTAGGAATTTAGGGGACATGTATTCCTAGTCACTTCTCATAATAAGACTTAAAAAAGAGAGTCAAACTTGGCCAATGTATGCTTCCTATATAGGAATTGGTGACTTTTTTTTTGGATGAAATTTCAAATTGAGCTCAAGTTTTGGGCTTTTGAATAGTGGTCTAGCTAAGTACATATCTTCTATGGATTTATATTTTTGGATATTAATAGGTTCCATGTTGTTAGTCCCCAATTAATAGGTAAGGAAGTAGAATCACTGGACTAATGGGCTTTGTTAATCTTTGTTTTTTTTTCAGATTGATCCACGCCATCGTTATGGACACAATTTACACTTCTACTATGATGTCTGGTCTGATAGCAAGAGCACCCAACCTTTCTTCTACTGGTACTCATGAAAATTAACTTTTTCTTTCTTGGTATAATTGCTTTTGATTTAGCCTTATCCTTCTTTATCACTCATTTCTAACTTTATTTTTCTCCTCCTCTGAAACTGAAGGTTGGATGTTGGTGATGGTAAAGACCTAAATCTTGAAAGGTGCCTAAGGACTGTTCTACAACGTCAATGCATCGCGTATCTTGGACCAGTAAGTATTACTAATCATACCATCTGTTACTGCATTCCAATAATACACCCCCTCTCCATTTTAAATGTGTTCATTTCATGGTTTAGATTAAATATTACAAATTTAAGTGTATCCACTGCAACATCATTTAAAATTTTAAGTAACATGGCTCTTTATACATTAGATCCAAAAAATAATATCTTAACTGTGAAATGGACCCCCTCCAATCTTGTTTCTTCATCAAATTTGTTGTGTTGAATTTACATGCACACACTCCCATAAGCATCTTTGCAACCTAGATAAGTGCCTAGATAGATAACTAAGTGGCTTCTTATGAATGTGGATAAGTGCATATATTTCACTATTTCACTGTTATAACTTTACATTCTCTGTCGTTTGGTATTACAGAAAGAGAGGGAAGCATATGAAGTAATTGTAGAGAGTGGAAAGCTTTTATACAGGCAAACAGGGATGCTTATTAACACAGTTGAGGGTTCTAAGTGGATTTTTGTGCTCAGCTCATCAAGGGCTTTGTATGTGGGTCAGAAGAAGAAAGGTGTTTTTCAGCACTCAAGTTTTCTATCGGGAGGTGCTACATCAGCAGCAGGGAGATTAGTTGCCCATGATGGGGTTCTTGAGGTACTATCTATAACATAGCATAGACACAATTATTGATTTTTCATCATGTTGCAGTTCAATTTCTAAGCCAAATGCATCTCTCTCTCTTTCTCACACACGCACACACACACACACGAACACACCAGCATCTTATATATTGGTCTGTCAAAGAGAAATTTGGATTTTTAAGTGCTTTGCTTATTAATTTGTCTTATTTCATTCCTAAGTGTTTATCTGCACAGCAGTACATTCTACATTTCTTATGGTCTTTCTAAAACCTACCAAAGATGAATCTGAAGCATCTGTGTTATCTGCAATCAAATACCCAAATTCATCCCCTTCAAAGCCACACCACATGTCATGCCATTTTTTTGTCCTCCTTCATCACAATAATATACTCAAACAAAAAAAATAAAAAATACTGATGTTATCTAAAATTCATCCCCGAAATTTGTCTTAATTCGAACATAAAATTCGAATCTAAAAAAGTAAGTAACTGAGAAATGGCATACTTGAAAAATGGGAAGGAATTGAAGCAACAATCTGGGAATGAAGAAGAATGCTTCTTATACAAAAAAAAAAAAAAAAAAAAAAAAAAAAAAAAAAAAAAAAAAAAAAAAAAAAAAAAAAAAAAAAAAAAAAAAAAAAAAAAAAACCAAACAAACAAACAAACAAACAAAACGAACTGATTAAATTGCAAAATGCATAAAGGGACTCACCTTTTTTTCTTCTATTTCTTTCAGATACCGCGTAGGTGAGCGAGAGAGTGAGAGGGTGACTGAGACTGGGCCGGTGAGGCTGAGAGGGTGAGTGGGTTGGGGCCGGCGTCGGCGACAGTGACGCTGAGAGAGTGAGAGAAGGAGAGGGTGAGTGAGAGTGTCGGTTTGCTGAGACAGAGAGGCGTTTGACTGATGAGGGAGAGTGAGTGGGTGGGTGACTGAAAGAGAGGGTGACTGGGTTGGGGTCGGCGTCGGCGACGGTGATGCTGAAAGAGTGAGAGAAGGAGAGGGTGAGTGAGAGTGTCCGTCTGTAGAGGCGTTTGACTGATGAGGGAGAGTGAGTGGGTGGGTGACTGAAAGAGAGAGCGTTAAATTCAAAAATATGCTATTAGAAATCGACTTTCATAGACTCGGTTTCCAGGTCCACGTGGGTCCACGTCAGTCCACGTCAATGGCACGTGACACCAACATGGAAATCGACTCTCTGATGGTCGATTTTCAGATGGCTGCCACCTGGCAATAACGCCACATCAGATGCCACGGACCACCAAAACCGACTCTGTGAGAGTCGATTTATACAGCCCAAAATCGACTGTCATAAACTCGAGATGTTACTAACCCAATTTCTTTCAAAACCGGACCTATTAACTAGATAGTTGGGAAATTATGCCTATTTTCCCATTTCGTTCCATCCCAAACCCATCCAAACTCGACCATTTGACACCCTTAGTTTAAACTAGTGTTCTCATTTTAATATACAACTAAAACACCTTTTTGATCTATACTGACATTATTTTCAATATGGTCCTTAAGTTTTCTCAACTTTTATTTTAGTTCCTATGCTTTTAAACTTTTTGTTATTTTGCACCCTATCATTGTTTTACTTACTAAAACTACTATTTTTAAACTACGTAGCCTATTAGCGATGTAGGTATTTTCTGTCAATGTGACAACGATAATAGCCAAAATGAAAGCTTCAAAAACTTAAGGACCAAATTGAAAACAATGCCAAAATATATGGACAAAAAGGTATTTGGCCTACAACGAAAATACTTACCTTAGCAAATTGAGAAATTTTTTCATTAATGCTACTGCTTCAGGTGTCGTCAGAAGAGCATCTTGACAAATACAATGCTACCACTTGTGTCATTAACGTCCCACTGCAACATCTCTTGAATCAGGTTGTATGTATAGACTCGGAACCTATGGCCCTTGCCCACCATAAAACAAGTCACATCCTGACGGAAGGAGTCATGTCTGGATTCCAATCCTATTTCATTTACGTTCCAAGAAGTTTCGAGACTAGCTATTTCAATCTCCTTTTTTTTTTTTTTGGATTGGGTTGAATGGACTTTGACCTTGCCTGATCGGGTTTGGAGAGGGAATCCACATATTTGTTGGGTTGAATAAATTTTTTGGTCGTGTATTTGTCTAAATCTATATATTTGGTATAGGTAAAGATTTTTTTGTTGAATTTATGTAGGTTGTGTTTGGATGGTAACATTTGAATTTGGATTTGAATTTGAAATCTTTTGATTTAAAATACTCTGATTTTAAATCCATCGATTTTAAAATTCCTTATTTGGGTCTCTTTAAACAATGAAGGATTTGAAATTCCATTGTTTTGACACCTAAATTTGGATTTGGATTTGGATTTATGATCAATAAATTATATATTTTTTAATTATTAATTTTCTTAATCCTCCTACATTTTAATTTTAGTAACATTTTTAATAAATATATGAGATAATGAAAAAGCTATTGATAATCTAATTGACAAGCTGATGACTAAATATCTTTCATTATAGCCAACTAAAAAAATGTCTTGCCAACTAATGACAACTAACATATTCTAATATGAGAAATATTTAGGTCTACCTTCTTTTGTTGGGAAAGGAAAAAAAGCAAGTTTCAATTACATTAAGGAGAGGGTATGGCGAAAATTACAAGGATGGGAAGGGAAGTTACTTTCACAAGTAGGTAGGGAAGTGTTGATTAAATCCCTTTCCACATTATTTTTTTGGGTTTGGATCATCCCAAAAGAAAGAAGTTGTTTCAGTTTGGGGTGGTCATCAAAGACAGTAGGGGTTTAGTAATTGCATCGTGTTCAAAGGCGGTGCATCAGGTGCTAGGCAGTCCTAACATCGAAGCCATGGCTACGGCGTGGGCTTTATCTTTCGCATTAGATGTGGGGGCGAAACGAGCTGTGTTAGAGGGCAATTCCTTGGCAGTGATAAAAGGTTTAAGAGAGGGTGAAAGGCTATTGGTACCATGGACTACTATTGGAGGATGCAAGGATTTTGTCTCGACAATTTGATTAGCTGTGTTACTCTCATACAAAGAGGGAAGGCAACGGTTTAGCACATAGTCTGGCTAGATATGCAGTTAGCATTCCAAATTTCCTAGTTTGGATGGAGGATGTTCCACCACAATTTTCTTTCTGTATTACAAACCAATTTATCAGGTTTATTTTAATAAAAGTTCAATGTGTTTTCCCTCAAAAAAAAAAAAAAAAAATTCTATATCAACAAAGAGAGAGAGAGAGAGAGAGAACCAAATGCATGAGTTTTTTCACAACATTCAAAATCTCAAACTAAAAATTATTCTAAAGTTCTTACAAATAAAAATTTATATATTAAGAGAAACGGATTAAATGCGAAAAATATGAGTTTTTTACACAACTTCCAAAATAACAAACTAATGAGGACTAAGTAGAAGGTTGTGGTTGAAGAGAGACTTTTCAAATACTTAAAGTCCTCTGCACCTCAATGCATTAGCTTCTCAACAATTTTGAATATTTCAAGCTGCATGAATCCAGCACCTTTGAAACCATTGTATGTATCTCTTCACCAAAAGGTTGTGGTTGCTCTTGATTTTCTTTGCTATGTGAATTACTCTTTTAGAAAGGAACAATACTCTTTAAGAGAGGAACCAATATTTGCAAAAATTCAACTTGTGGATTTGTCCTACTCTTTTTTCTTTGGTGAGGCTCAATTGCATAACTTGTTGATATTGAATGTTAACATGGTTGTTGTGCATTAGGAGAATTCACCACATTGTCTCTTCCTCATATACTTCTATTTCCTCTCGACTCTACTATGTTTCCATTGAGTGGAATATCTCTTCCATCATTGGTCTTTTTTGTCTTTGTTTATTTTTTAGTATACAAACAATAAGAATCTATAGCTAATTAATAAAAACTCATGCATGTAATGTCACTATAGCATTCTCAGAAACTAATATCAGGGACAACTAACAAGCAATCCTAATTAGCACATATTAATCTTTACATAAAAAATATACCTTGCCTGTATGTCCTTGCAGTTTTCTATAGCAAACCAAATCCATTGGTTTGAAGCTAACCGGGGTCTAAGCCTACAACCTAACAGGCCCAAAACCTGTAAAATTTGACACAAATACCAACCAACTCTAAGAAAAACCCAACACATACACAAAAGGCAAAAACGTTAAAAAATGAAAAAACAGAAATTTAGTACCACTTTCAACCTTAGCAAGCTTAATGGGAAAACTATCTATATTTTGTAGTGGTAAGTTCTTTGTGTTATTTTAGTATTTGCATGTTTTGGTTTTGAGTTAATTGTCCAAAGCTTATTCTGAATATCCCTCATTGTGAGTTCGTGACCAGGCTAGTGACAAAATTACCTAATATCTGCCTTCAGTCAAGGTTAAGATTCAATCACAATGGTGTACCACCTTTACATTATCATCATGAAGATTATAAACCATTAAGAAGGTGATAAATTATGACGATGGAGCATTAGATGGATACAAATTATAGTCAAAGAAAGGGGTAGCAATCTGGACTACATCATTTACTCCGCATAAACTCATTCAGTTTGAAATTTTTTCAAGGCAGTTTGAATGGAATGGTTTACAGTGATGCTTTTGAATATTTAACTTGGACATTAAATTAGCTATTGATAATAAAATTTAAGATTTTGATAATTTCTTGGTCCAATAAAAGAAAAAAATAAAGATGTTAAAGTCTGTATTTTTAATATTTTGGGCAAATTACAACTTAACTATCTTTGGTTTGACCGAAATTTAATTTTCTACCTGTGATTTGAAATTTGACACTTTACCCACTTGAGGTTAGCTCAATTAGTGTTCTATAACCCAATTCTATTAAAATAAGGCTAAATGTGTAATTTTGCTCCACTTTTGTGTCTCTCTCTTCCCAAAATAAAAAACACATACAAAAACGAGACAAAAAAATATAAAAAAGGGAGGGTTTTATAAAAATTATGAACCATCAAAGCTCCAGCCAAAAGAACTTCTTTCTTTATGTTGGAGATGAATCTATCTACAAGCATTATACGTCCACTGCCAAGCCTTCCACTCCAAATTAAAAAATAAAATAGGAGATCTTTAGAACAAAATAGACAAAAAGTAAAGTCTAGAAGAAGTGGATTCTTCTAAATAAAAGACTCTGCTTCCTTTTCTCTACTTTGAACTACAACAGCACAAATGACATCAATTCAAGCTAGCTCTTTAACTCTTATACTTCATTTAAATTGTTTATCCAGCACCTAAAAGTAAATGACCTAGTTCATTCCAACAATTATCACTATTCTCTTTGCCAATCATCTTCACCCTTGAATAGTCTATATGGATCCACAACACAGCTTTTAGAACCTAACCATCCAAAAATCTAATATCGTGTTAAGTTCCACAATTGTAGACAAATTATTATTAATCATTGATTGGTCAAATAGGTCTTCAAAATGCTAGTGGCATTGATAACAAACTTTGATACGATGGATTTCAACGATGAGGTTGGAGAAAAGACTTTTCAGAAAAGGCAAGACTTAGGTACAGTGGCGAAGTCAGGATTTTAATTTAGGGGGGGAAGATGAAAATAAAGAGCTGAAGATAAAATCAATTTCAATTTTTTTAATTAGTATAATTAAAAAAATACTTAACTAATTAAAAAAAAAATTGATTAAAATATAAAATATAATGTTAGTATTAAGTTTTTTTTTTTCCCCTCGTGTGTAACGTTAGATTTAGTATAAATGTTGTTGTAATTAAGATACTTCATAGGTGACTATAAGTGTATTTTTCAAGTAAGTAAAAGATTTTAAAAAAAATCAATATATAGTTATTATTATACGAAGTTAATGGGGTTTCTTACTAATCACCGGCCAAGAAAAGTGTATTAAAAGTGGAGCCAAGAGTGACAGCCCTGTAGCACAATTACATGCAGAGTTGAAGACCATAAGCTTAGAGCAAAGAGAAACATATATAAAGCAAGACTAAATCTAAAAGAAAGATATATATATATATATATATATATATATATATATATATATATATATATATATATATATATATATTAAGGGGGTGGGGTTTGGGTGAGGCCAGGGGGGGCAATTGCCCCCTCTTGACCCCCCCTAGCTCCGCCCCTGCTTAGGTATAATACTTAGGTATTGTTCCTTAGGTTCTCCTCTTAAGATTATGTCATGTGGATTTTTTTTATAGAATGGAAGTGTATTTTTTAGGTAAGTAACCACATGGTTAAATTTCAAGAGGGGAATCTAAGAAATAGCACCTAAAGTACTGTACCTAAGTTTTGTCATTTCAAAAACCTCTAGAACCACTCACTGTGACAAGGAGCTCGCCTCTTTCAATAGTTGCTTTATCTCTCCACGCAACTGGATTACCATAGCATTAGTGGATCCTCCCTACAAATAAACCACATGACCAAAAAAGAGTATTTTAATAATAGACAACTTAAGTATAAAACCCTCCCTTTTTGATCTTTTTTTGTATGTGTTTTTTCTTTGGAAAAATAAAGACATAAGAGTTGAGCAATATTACACATTTAGCCCTATTGTTAATAAAGGTGGGTTATAGAACACTAACTGAGCTAACCCTAGGTGAGTAAAGTGTCAAATTTCAAACCACAGATAGGCAGCTTAAATTTTGATCAAACTACATGTGGGTAAGTTTTAAAATTTGTATCACTAACTCATACAAGTAGCTTTTGGAAATCTTAGCTCATGGAAGCATTTCATCAAACAATTTGTATTTCTACTAGTCCAACCCTGAACTTCAAAAAACATAAAATATAAATCAATAATTTCTTAACAAAACTAAACCAACCCAATTCTCATCCTTACTAGAAGATACAAACCCACAAAACATAAAAAACAGATCAAACAAAACCAACAAACAAATCAAACAAAACTCACAAGGGCACAGATAAACTTGGACAATTCTATCAATATTTTGTATTCAGATTTACAATTGATAGAAGAGACAAACAAAGATGTTTAAGAAGATGAGATGAGTTGAGAGAGACAACCTAAGCACTGGGATTAATGGTGACTTCAGTTTTAGCTTGAGGAAGAACATAAAAGGAAGCGTCTGCTTGAAGAAGAATGTAGATACAAGCTAGAGGATTTGGCAAATTCCATCAGGTGTGAGTGAATTTGAAATCAAGGGATTTGGATAGATGTAAGTGAATTTAAAATCAAGGGATTTGGATGTCTCAAATCTTGGATGGATTTGGGCCAAATCGAAATTCATCTCTTTTTAACATATCCAAACAACAAATTTGGATTTGGGCCCTCAAATCCAAATCCACAGGCTAAATTCATGGCATTCGAATAGACCAGTATTTGATTAATGTATAGAAATTTTTCACTAGAATAGCTAATTCTGAAAATGGAGTTCAAGATTACAAATCTTATTCAAAACAAAATCTAGAAAAATGAGAGTTTAAAAAAAAAAAAAAGGATAAAACTTAAGTAAATTAATTCAGTCTTTAGTTGAAGTACATTAGGTTTCTCAATTAAATTCAAACACATAACTCCATCGAGTTTAATTATCCTTAGAAAAGATAAATGTGTTTGTGTTTAATTTATTAGTCAATGTAATCTGATAATTGAAATTAGATAAACCACCGCGCACCTTTGGCGCAATAGTCACTCCACAAGTATAAGTGCTTGTGGGGTGTGGGGGGCAAGAGCCGAGATTCAAGTCTCCAAGAGGGAGTTTCACACACATATACACTTAGATTATGCTAGAATAGAATTTCTATCTTGTATTAAAAAAAAAAAGATAAATATATCTTTTTGGTCCCTATATTTTGGCTATGTTTTCAATTTGCCCCCTAAATTTTAATAATTTATTTTGGCCCTTGTATTTTTAAACTTGCTATCATTTTGGTCCTTGTTGTCATCTCACTTACAAAAAACACCAACATCATTAATAGACTTAACTGTTAGTTTAAAATTGTATTTTCTAAAAAAACACGAGTCCAAATCTTCTAACTCAAAAACACTGGGACAAATCGGTTTTTTGTAGTGAATTGTGATATGAATGAGAGAAATCACATTAAATGCAATAGCCTAATCTCTATCCAAACTCAAAATCCCTGATCCAAATTTGAAAAGCACAAATGATCCAAACTCCACTTCAATCAACAGAATTAATAAGATCCCAAAAGCTTACGTATTATAAAGTTGTGTTACAAAATATTCAACGACGTTCATTTTATCAGTCCACCTCAAATAATGGTAAGAGAATATAATCGATTGGGTTACAATCTTCTTGTTGGTAAGATCGGTTTGGCCTTTCGAAACTTAAATAAATCATAAACTTAAATTCTTTACTCAAATTTTGTCAAAAACTTTTACTAAAAAAAAAAAAAAACAAACAAACAAACACTTAGAGCATGTTTATTTCAACATACAACAGTTTTTTTGGGAAAACATTTTTTAAGTTTTTTTTTTTTTTTTTTTTTTGTATTTAATGTGACCGAAAATGTTAGTCAATAAATGGACATTAATGCTGAGTTATATGCACCAATAATTGATGGAATCTCCAGCAAGTTTTGTAACAGATGATTATTAAAGATGACCAATTCAATCACTTGATATGTTATAAAGGCAATAAAGCCCAATTAATGACGTAATGAAAGCACGTTACAAGGTCCAGCTCCTATAAAAGGAATCAGATAAATGAAGGAAAGGAACACAAAAAAAACACTCTGAAATCCCAAAAGAAGTTTTGATTATTCCATTATTAGCTGTCATTCTGACTTTATCATCGAAGGGTTTTAAGGAAACACCCCACTAGTGTTTTCTCTACCAAAATCTCTCTTTTGTTTTGTCGGCACTCAAAGAAGACGTTGGCTCCGTTGGACGAACAACATACTGACGATTTCAAGCGTCATTAGTTTGACATTGTTTGTGGGGAGGACATACTGAAACCAGTGATCTAATCCACTACGAAATTTTATTGTCTTTTCAATGGTTCTCAATTCTTCAAACCAAACGGAAGAGCAGATTCGAGCCCTTGTTGCAACTGTAGAAGAGCTAACTAGGCAAAATGAGGAACTAAGGCTAAGAAGACAGAGAACAACAAAGTAATAACGAAGGGGACAATCGGGGGAAAGACAATTCTGATAGAACTAAGCGTCCAAGTAGGTTGGAAGAAGAATTCCAAAACATGAAGAAACGGATGGATGAATTGAATAATGCAGTGAAGGTGAAAGGTGAGAGAAACCTAGATGGAATGATCAAACAAACTACATCATTGTTTACAGCAGTTGTGCTCGACTTACCGTTGCCACAAAAGTTTAGGCCCCCCTAGCTCAATTCATTCGATGTATAAAAAGACTTGCTTGACCACATCGAGTCATTCATAAGCTTAATGAACTTGCAAAAAACCCTAGATGAAATTATGTGCAGAGCTTTTCCAACTACTCTGAAAGGGCCAACCAGGGTGTGGTTAAATTCCCCCTTCAACGATTAGGAGTTTCAACGAACTAGGAGGTGCCTTCTTCTGCTATTTCATTGGTGGCTAAAGATACAAGTGACCCACTTCGCACTTATTAAGTGTAAGACAGGAAGAAGAAGAATCCTTAAGAATGTATGTAACAAGATTTAACAAAGAAGTCCTTCGAGTGGACAAGCAAAAGATTGAGTGTTGGTCACAGTCTTTCAAGTAGGGTTAAGGTTAGACAACTTCTTGTTTTTGATAACTAGAACCTGCCGGCAACCATGGCCGACTTGTTGTTCAAAGCCCAAAAGTACATGAATGCGAAGGATGTCCTAGCTTTTAAAGGAATTACGAAAAGGCCAAGAAAGGAGAAGGAAAGTGAGGGTTATCTAAACCACAACGAAAAGGGCAAACTCACACATAGCCTGCCAAAGGATAATAGAGGGTGTTTCCCAAACTTCACCCCGCTAGTAATGTCTCCTAGCAACATTTTAATGAAGGTAAAAAATGACTTCATTTTGAGGTGGCCAAAGCCAATGAGAAGTAATTCATAGGGGAGAAATAAGAACATGTATTGTCGATTCCATAAGGATCATAGGCACGAAATAGATGAATGTCGTGATTTGAAGAATCAGATCGAAAATTTGATTTAGCAAGGAAAACTAAAGAGGTTTGTAGGGCGAAGTGATTAGCATTATGAGTCCCAGAAAGATGAAGATGGGACTCGACCTCAAGATGAGGATAGAAGTCTCCCACAAACACGAGACAAGGAGAAGCAACAAGTAATAGCAAGAGAGATTTAAACCATAGCTGAGGGAGTAGTGGCTGGAGGTTCGTCCAAGTCACTTAGACGGGTATACTCAAGACAAGTGAACAAGATACGTACAGAACTTGTTTGGATGAAGCATGCCAAGTCAGACAAACCAGATGTCACCTTCTCAAGAAAGGATTTGTGGGGGGTAAAATAACCACATGATAATCCGCTAGTTATCATGTTGAAGATTGAAAATTTCAATATCTACCGGGTTTTGATAGATAATGGTAGTTCGACAGGCATAATGTATCGATCCACTTTCCAACAGATGAAGATCGGTAAAGAGAAACTTCATCCATTCCACTCTCCTTTGGTAAGTTTCTCTAGAGACAAGGTATACCGAAAGGAATTATTATGCTAACTGTAGTTGCAGGAACTTTTCCAAATCAAGTGAAGAAGGATATTGACTTCTTTGTTGTAGATTGCTCTTCGTCCTGCAATGTGATCACTGGACAACCTGTGCTGAACAAATTCAAAGCATCGACCTCCACTTATTACTTGAAGATGAAGTTTATCCTATGGAAAATGGAGTTGGAGAGGTTCGAAGAGACCAAGTTCTGGCCTGAGAGTGTTTTCAAGTAGCCTTTGCGGCAAAGGAAAACCATACTTAGTCTAGGAAGCAAAACTAGAAAAGGACCTAGCAGGAAAGTTGGAAGAAATACAATTAGCCAAAGCAGATCGGACCAAAACTACAAAGATAGTGGATGGACTAGAACTAGAAATGAAGATGAAAGTAATGTGGTTCCTAAAGAATAACCAGGATATCTTTGCCTAGAGCCATGAAGACATGCCTGGCATAGACAAAGAAGTGATTGTACATCACCTATTAGTAGACTTAAGGTAGAAACCCATCCAACAAAAATGGCGAGTATTTGCTCCAGAGCGTAATAAGGCTGTCATGTAAGAGGTAGATAAGCAATTGTCTGCTAGTTTCATTCAAGAGGTTTATTACTCGGAGTGGTTAGCAAATGTGGTCATGGTCAAGAAATCAAACAAGAAGTGGAGGATGTGCGTAGATTTTACTAATTTGAATAAAGCTTGCCCAAAAGATAGCTTCCCTCTACCATGAATCGACCAATTGGTGGATTCGATTGCCAAACATGTAATGCTTAACTTCATGGATGCATTTTCTGGTTACAATCAAATCATGATAGACGAATAGGATTAGGAGAAGATAGCATTCATTACTAGTCAAGACCTATACTGCTACATGGTAATGCCTTTCGGACTCAAAAATGCAAGGGATACATATCAAAGGTTGGTTAATCACATGCTCCACAATCAAGTTGGATGAAATATGGAGGTATATGTAGATTACATGCTGGTCAAAAGCTAGCAAACCATGGATCACTTAACAAATCTAGAAGAAACTTTTGATACTCTTTGAAAGTACAACATGAAGTTGAATCCATCAAAGTGCATCTTTACTATGCCATTTGGGAAGTTTCTTGGCTTTATGGTATCACAAAGAGGCATCGAAGTGAACCCAGAAAAAATAAAAACGATAATAGAAATGTCACCCCCAACAAATGTGAAGGAAGTCCAACATCTGAGTGGGTGAATAGCTGCCTTCAACAGATTCGTCTCTCAATTCACAGATAAGTGCTTCCCATTTTTTGAGCTTCTTAAGAAAAAATTTGAATGGACGACGTATTTTCATATTTGACTGTGTCACAGACTGCAGTTAGTTCAACTCTAATACAAGAGGAAGATGGAGTATAGAAGCCCATCTATTACACCAGCCAGGCCTTCAAAGGAGTAGAAGCATAATACCCTAGTATTGAGAAAATGGTCTTTGCCTTAATTGTATCATCATGGAAGTTGCAATCATACTTCCAAGCATACACGATAATTGTGCTAACCGATTAACCCCTAAAGAAGGCGATGAACAAGCCAAATGCAGTTGGACGAATGATTTTGTGGGTAGTAGAATTGGGGGAGCTCGATATCAAATATCATCCTTGAATGGCAATCAAGGCTCAAGCATTGGTTGATTTTGTCGCAAAATTCACTTCAAGAGTGGAGAACGAGGTTGATGAAATAGTGTGGATAGTTAAGGTGGATGGATTGTCAAACAAAGAGGCTGGAGGAGTAAGAGTGGTTCTTGAGACACCAAAGAAGGATGTAATCCAATATGCTATTTGGCTTCAATTCCTGACTAACAACAATGAGACCAAATATGAAGCCCTTTTGACTGGGTTGAAGCTAACAAAATCCATGGGAGATCAGAAGCTATATGTTTACAACGACTCACAGTTGGTGAACATGAAGCTGTTCAGGAAAGGATGCAGCGTTACTTACAGATGATTCTTCACTTGGCTGATCATTTTGAAAAGGTGAATTTTCTGCAGATCCCATGGGAACAAAATGGCCAAGCTGATCAATTGGCAAAGTTAGCTTCATCAGGCGATTTCGATTAGGAAAGGGTAGTTCATATCAAAATACAGACAGAACCAAGCACTACTGAAGTAGAAGTGTTTCTTGTCCAAACCCCAGAAAATTGGATGACTCCTATCCTTAACTATCTTAATAGTGGAAATCTTCCAACAGACCGTCAGGAATCAAGAAAGTCGGGCCTAAGAGCCTCAAGATTTGTTCTAATCAATGAGGTTTTGTATAAACGAGGATTCATGCTTCCCTACATGAGGTGTTTGACAAAAGAAGAAGCCAACTACACACTTTAGGAAGTCCATGAAGGGATTTGTGGTGATCATTCAGGGACATGATCACTCGCTTCAAAAATACTAAGGACAGGTTACTATTGGCCAACTTGAAAAAAGGATGCCTTTGCATTCGTCCAAGCATGTGACAAGTGTCAACAATTTACCAATCTAAGCAAGATACTAGCAGAAGAACTTACACCAATAACTTCTCCTTGCCCTTCGCTCAATGGGGGATTGATATAGTTGGACCACTATTGACTAGGAAAAAACAAATGAAGTTCTTGTTGGTAGCTATAGATTACTTTACTAAGTAGGTGGAAGCAGAACCCCTGGCAAGGATTATAGAAAAGAATGTGCAAAACTTCATCTGGAAGAATATTGTCTACAGGTTCGGGGTACCCAAAGTGATTATCTCAGAAAACATACGTCAATTTGATAGCTCTTCCTTTCAAGGTTTTTGTAGCAAGCTAGGGATTAAGAACCACTATTCATCACTAGGACACCCCTAGTCCAATGGGCAGGTAGAAGTGACAAACCGTACTTTACTCAAGATAATCAAAGCTCGGCTTGAAGGGGCAAAGGGAGCTTGGGTAGATGAACTACCCAGTGTTCTGTGGGCATACAGAACAATAGTCAAAATTCCAACAAGTGAAACTCCTATCAAAGCCATCATACCTGTGGAAATTGGACTCACTAGTTTCAAAGCCATGACGTTTGACAAATCAAAGAATGACGAAGAGCTAAAAGTCAATCTTGATCTACTCGATGAGTTAAGGGAAAAAGCCTATACAAGAATGGCCAGATACCAGAATCAAGTTATAGGATATTACAACAGCAAAGTGAAAGCTAGAAAATTCGAAGAGGGTGACTTAGTCCTAAGAAAAGTCTCCCAAGCTACCAAAGACCCAACATAGGGAAAATTGGGCCTAAACTGGAAAGGACTCTATAGAGTCAAAAGCTACATGTAAGAGGGAAGTTAACGTCTGACGAACATGGATAGGATAGATCTGCTTTGTCCACGGAATGTCGAGCATCTAAGGAAATACTGCCAGTAAGTATTTCCCTATTTTTTCCTGCCTTTGAGTTTTATTTCCCTTTTTTTGTATTTCATTCCAAAATAGAGGTCCTTTCCAAACAAGAGACCCTGAATAAAAAGATCTTGAAATTTCTCTTCCAAATGAGTTATTTATTTGTCCTAATGGCACGTTGATTGTCCTGATGCAAACAATGATCATGCAATAAAAAATGAATTGCTCTGCTACGTGTAGCAATTGCAAATAAAAGATGAATTGCCCTAATACGTGCAGCAATTGCAAACAAAAAGGACAATCATCCTATGATATGCAACAACCGCATCAATCGTCCAATGAATATGTTTGATCGTCCAACACGGGACTTTCCACAAAAGTATTGTCCCATGGTACATAGCAATTATAGATGAAGCAGATATATTACCACAAATTCACAAGGTTCAAGTAAGAAATAGATCTCGTACGCAAAAGGAGAACATGTAATAACAACAAAGTCCTAAAAATAGAAGAAAACAGCAATATCATCTTATGCCCAAAACATACTGGCCCAAAAGAAAAACATTGTCTAATGCCCAAAACACATGGGCCTAAAAATAGAAAAAAAAATGGTTTATCTTTGCTTAAAAACATGTGGGCCTAAGAAGATAAAAACACATGCCTACTCCACATTGGCATCACCAGTAATGGGAACAGTACTTCCAGCATCACCTTCAACACCTCTGACCTCCACTTCAATGTTATCAACAACTGCACTGGTTGGTTCAGCTTCTGTAGTTAGCATCTCCTTCTCAATCTGCTCATTATCCAATGAAGAGAAATTTAAGTTAGGATGGTGTTTGATGAGATACTTCTGAAGAAGCTTGAAACCATCAGCATACTCCATCATCAACCTATCTGAATATTAGTCAGGCGCTTTAAAGTTCCTCACAACCTCTTCGTCTTCTTTCTTCACCTTCTCCAAATGATCAGCCTTTTGGGCACTTAAAGTTTTCTCTATTATCAACTCAACCTGGACTGTCTTCAACTGCTTCCGGACTTCAACACTTTCAACAACCATTTTCTTCACACTCTCTTTTAAGGAAGCATTTTCAAGAGAAAGCTTCTTAATCATAGCTTGCACCGAAGCCAATTTCTCTTCCATGTCCAAGTAATTGGTTGTCATGTACATAGACTCCGCCAAAATTTGGGACAAAGAAGATTAAAAAATAAAAATAAAAAATCAATATCAACAAGGAAGAAGTCATTCCTAAAAACAAACCTGGACATTTTTGTGGAGATGTTGAGTAACCAAGTCATGGGATTCAATGGATGAAAATGCCCCAGTTCATCCATAGAGATTACATCATGAACCTTAGCCACGGCTAAACCAGGGTCATTCCAAAAGTCAAAAACTGACTTTCCCTTATCTTGACATTTGAAGGATCGAAGATAAGGAGTGAGTTCTTCAATAAAAATTGTTGGGGAGGATGAAGGAGCTTCAGAAACTTCTTGAATAGCAGAAGGAACAGAAGATTTCTCTGAATCACCACCCTTCTTCAAACGACGCCTCTTGCTATGGAGACTCCCTCCAGGTTGGGATTTTTCACCTTCCTTTTGCTTGATTTCCACATACCTATTTTTGTTAAACCAAGTAGTCATCCCTACATGACAAAAGATATCAAAAAACAAGCACCACACATTCGCTCAAAAAAAAAAAGGGAGGAGAAGGGAATAAACTAACTCCTTTTGTTCGTCTTGAGATGCTGTAAAACACTGCCAGAAGGTTTTGGACCAAGGAAGTGAAGGGATAAGCTATTGGGACTAATCAGATCTTCGAAATCCTTCACTTCGTCAACATACCCCAAAACCCTTTTTAGACAATCTTTGTAGCGACTCTTCAAATGAGGATGAGCTTTCACTAAAAAAAAAAAAAAAAAAAAAAAACATACAATCAAATTGTTACAAGCCAATACAAAAGAAACAAAGGAAAGGAGCTTAAAAAGATGCACCATACATCTGGGTCCCCCATTAATGAAGAAACCTAGGAGCTTTGTCCAAGTTCTCGTTTGGAAGAGTTTCCCAACCTTCTCCCAAGACGAAGAAAAAACGTTTCCAATCTCAACTCCCAATAACCCTTGATTTTTTATTCCATCAAACGATACAAATAGAAAAATTCGTCCACTTTAATAAAATCTCTTTCATTTACCGTAGACTAAATTACCATACAACACACCATCATCCTCCAAGCATTTGGAACGTGTTATCCCGGCGCAATCTTTAGACGAGAAAGAACTTCTTTATAGAATGGATGGACGGGAAAACGCAACCCACACTAGAAATATGATTCAAAGAAGCATACCTCCTCAAGAAGAAAGGTGCAAGCTCTTTCATCCGCCTCAGGAAACCTAATTAAAGTCAAAGGAGGAAATTGATACTTATCAACAATCCTATCTCTCATTTTTTCATGGTCCTTCCTCAAATACCCACACTTTTCTTTCCAAACCTAAAATGTTAAGAGAAGAGCCGAAGCGGTATCCGTCTCTTGGGGAACAGTTTTTCACTAGAGGACAAATCAGTTTCTAAATCACTAGACCTCACTCCATCCCCAAACATCACTCTCCTTTCTAAAGATTGAGCGAAACCAACTGAAAAGTGACATAAGGGGTACAACAACAACAAAACCTCCCCTAAACGAGTCTCTTGAGTAACACACACCTACTTGGGGTTTTCTCCTACTAGAAGTTTGAAGAAAAAAACACAACCTAGTAAATAAAAAAGAAATCGAAAGGGAATCATGCCAAACAAGAGAATAATCAACCATTAATGATTGAAAAAGAAAAAAGAACTCACCTGGAAATAGAGGAGTATAATGCTCGGAGTTAAAAGCCAAACAAAGGAATGAGGAAAGAGAAAGAGATAAAAGTTTAAAGGGGTAGACAAAAAATCAAGACGCAGGAAAATTATGAATTCCCAATGCATGAACAACCAATCAAAGCATGACATGTGGCATGAATTTGACCAAAAAAGTTGTGCCTCATAAATGTGACAAGAACGAATCCAAAGCGACATGGACGAAGATAATTCATTCCTACAAATTGTCTCCTTCTAAAAGAACAATTTTGAAATGAGGGGGCAACTAATGAATTGGAAAATGATTCGTCCAAACAACAATAAATGGACATTAATGCTGAGTTATGTGCACCAGTAACTGACAAAACCTCCAACAGGTTTTGTAATTGATGATTATTAAGGATGGCCAATTCAATCACCTAATACGTTATAAAGGCAATAAAGCCCAATTAATAACGTAATGAAAGCAGGTTACAAGGTCCAGGTCCTATAAAAGGAATCAAACAAATGAAGGAAAGGTAAGGAAAAAAAACACTCTGAAACCCCAAAAGAAGTTCTGATTATTCCATTATTAGCTGTCATTCTGACTTTATCATCGAAGGGTTTTAAGGAAACACCCCACTGGTGTTTTTTCCACCAAAATCTCTCTTTTGTTTTGTAGGCACACAATGAAGACGTTGGCTCCGTTGGATGAACAACATACTAACGATTTTGGGTTTCATCAAGGATGGGATAGTTTTTACATGTCCATTCGATATATTGTGCCATTGATGGTAATGGTGTTTGGCATTAGGGAGGGTATTGACATTATTAGATAATTAAGGAAGAGGAATAGATCGAGTTATCATGGAGTAGTATTGCTTTATTTGTTAAAAAGTAATGGGGAGCTGGATGTAAATCCAGCACATGGTCTTTTATTTTATGTTTACTTGGTGTTAGTAAATCAATTAATTACAAGCATAACCTAATGTCCCTTTTTATTTTTCAACCTTAGCCAACCTCCTCTGGTCCCTTAGCTCTTCTTCAGAGTACCTACAATATTAAGAAGAATCTGTGTGCATATAGGTTGCTGCTTTAAAACTGTGGGAGCCGCTAGCCTGAACATATATAACCTTTACTTTTGACGATGTTGTTATGATCAGACTATCAGAGGGACAACTTCCTGGAAAAGGTAAAGGAATTATGGAAATGCAGCACTTCATGCAGTAGACATCTCAAGGGAAAAAAGTCCTGGAAAATTAAGGTAATGGCTTTAGACTTTTAGTCTCAGTTAATGCAGCACTCTCACGACCTCTACCGTTGATGCTCCTTGAATCAATCTTTTGCTATTGGATTTGGGCTTTTTCTCTTTATTCTAACGTTTGTCTATAAAGGTTAATTTTAGCTGGGCTGGGTATGCACGAGGTCCAACTTTTATTAGTTGATTGCATTTTCGTGCACTTTTTGTTGGACGCGTTAGCTGTGTTAGCCACGTTTAAGTAATTAAGTTTGTTGTTCTTGAATAAGAAATATGGGATTCAAACCTCTTCAATATTAAAAATTCATTAATGTCTTAGTTTAACGATAAAAGTAATCATCTCAGAGTGAATATCATAGACTAATATTTTATCATATTTAAAAAGAAGAAAAAAAAAGTGTGATGATTTGTTTTCAATAAAAAAATGGTAATTTACATTGTATTATCATTATAAGAATTTTTCTCAAAAAAAATAATAATAATATAAGATCTATATTGTAAACAAACTATACATGCACAACATTGTACACTTTGATACGTATTCTAATAATTTTTTATATATAAATATATAAGAAAACAAAGGGCTAGTTCCACACAAGACGGATGAATGATTAGGATGCCTCTATATGGCTATGCTGTCGGTAACAGCAGAACTAGGGGTAGCAAAGTAAGCCCAATCTTATTTGCCCATCCAAATCCACCCACTATAATTGAACCCAAACCCACCCAATTATTAATTGGGTTAAATGGGCATCAACCCAATTAGAACTAGTGATTATTGGGTTTTAACTAAATGCCCATTGAACCCCATTTAACACAAAAACAATATACCCAAAATTTAACCCAGCCCTTCTCATAATTAAAAAAATAAAAATAAATAAAGAAGAAGAATAAAACATAGTTTTTAATAATAAAAAATCTAGACTAAACAAATGAAAATTAATCATCCTATGATTTTCTTGATAACCAAACAAAAACCCAAACTCTTTAATATATTTTTTTTAAAAAAAAAGCATTACTCTCGGCTTCTTGCTTTAACAGTTGTTTAGATAAGACTAGAAGGAGCACTTTAAAAAAAAAAAAAATACAGAGCTTCAAACTCAAGTACATAATCCTCATTCTTCGATTATGTTCTTGTTTCTCAATTTCATTAACTCAAATTTACAGTAATGTCTTAGCTATTCAAATCGTTCCAATCCGACGATCCAGATTCGTCGAAGCAGGATCACAATGATCACAGCCTATCCACGACTCCTCATGGTGTTAAAGATGACCTCTCCGCCCTCGGTCGCCAGTTCTGCAGTGCTGCCAACTTCCTAGCCCCACCACCACCACCTTCTTCAATCGCAGTCGTTGATCCATCATCATCATCAGAATCGCACTTGCAATCGCAATCTCAAGCTTTCGTTGGAATTTGCAACGATCTTATTGAAATCGGTGGAAGCTTGAAGAGTAGGTTGTCCCTTCTATCTAGTACCAAAGCCGAAGAGGAGGAGCAGAGTGAAAATCGACGAGAAAGTGACGGAAAGTGACGGAAAATTAAAATGTCGAAGTGTCATTTAAAAAATGCAAACTAAAATATTTTGGTACTTTGGTCTTTTTCACTTTAAGGGGCATTTTGGTAATTTTGATAATTGGGTAATTAGGTGGATTGTGGTTTATCCATTATACTTGGGTTGGGTTAGGATTAAGTTAGAAGCAATTAGTTAAATGGGTTTTAATGGATGAATGAGTTTTATATACCCAACCTAATTATGCCAGCTCCAAACTCACCCAAACCCACCCATTTGACACTCCTAAGCAGAACTCTTTGAAATATATTAAATATTACGCACTTCCGACACATTGACCTTGCTTTTCTTTATTTGCTAAAAATGGAATGCCCTAGTTGCTTTAATTGTTTAATTTATTAATTATCACAGGCAACTGGAGCATTCTATTTTTAGCAACTAAAGAAAAGCTAGGTCAATGTATGGGTAATGGGTACAATGAATAGCGTCTACGCATGCACATAACTGCCCCTAAAATGAAATTTAATAGAAATAATGTATCACCACCGCACATCCTTGATGCGATGGTCACTCTACAAGTATAAGTGCTTGTGTAGTGTGGGTAAGGACCGGGATTCAAGTCTCTAGGAGGGAGCTTCACACACATATACACTTAAATTAGGTTAGAATAGAAATTCTATCTTGTATAAAAAAAAAAAATAATAATAATGTATCTAGAAAATATAAATTCTTTTTTGCTAAATTACTGATTATTGCCAAAGTCAAGGAATTGAAAAAAAGAAAAAGAAAATGCAAGAGATTAAGAAGGGTTTGATACATGCACTTAAAAATTGAAAATTATTGTTTAAAAACATGTATAAAAATACATATAGATAAAAAAAAATATATAAAAATACATATAATATTATTTAAAAACTGACAATTATGGTTTGAAAACATTCAACAAACGTCTCTTATAAACTTTATTTAAGGACAGGGCGAAGCTATATATATATATATATATATATATAGCCTCGAAATTCACGACTCTTCGAAGAGTCAACATGCATGTATGTCCAAAGCAATACCTGTATCACTTCCTTTGACTTTCTCTCGGTTTTTTTTTTTTTTTTAATTCCAACTAAAGTTTAACGTAATTAGGCACTATAAAACGTACGGTATACAATACTAGAATCTACCACTTGCAGTGCCCGTCGGTTGAAAATATTGGTACTGCCCCCAACTCGATCATACTAATTGAGGTTTTTATTCCTTGCACGATAAGTATGTATATAAAATCGGTTGACCTTATCGATTTGCAGCTTGAATGGAACGAACCAATGGAATTACATGAACATGAATACATGATGATTAATTAGCCGTCCTTGAAATTTTATATATATTACACTAACAAGAATGCCACCGCTTCGGATAAGGTCAAAATTTTGAGTTGTATTATTATTGGCTGAGGTTGGCTCACCCACGTCATATTCATGTGTTTCCTCCTTATCCGAATTACTTACCAAAAACAAAAAAAATAAAAAAGTGTCCTTTATACAGTCCAACTACATGTTTCACAATTACATACCAAGAACAAGTTGAGTTATAGTATAAGCATTAATTGGGAACGAAAAGAGAAATAAATTTCTATGAATCTCTCTCTCTGTCTCTCAAAATTATCCAATATTATTGTTGTCCAAAAATCCTAAGGAGTCCTATATATAAATCAAACCCCCTGATGATCCGCATCTGAATTCAGATTATTAACCCTGCGAACATGTTCTAGATTCAAGTCAGCGGAATCAACAAGATTTCCAACGGCTTAAACAATATAATTAAAACCACTTCAACAAATATCTGACGACCTGCATTATCAATCTACCTCACAAAATGATAAGAGAATATAAACAACTTGTGGCAATCTTCAAAACTTAAGGTCGTAGGTTTGGCCTTTCAAAACTTAAATGAATCCAAAATTTGAATTCTGAATTTACTCAAAATTTTGGGGCAAATTTTCAATGAAAAATAAAGATGTCAACTATTATTGCCACCGATTTCTTGGTGTAACAGAATCCTAGAAAATTAATGCATGTTTCAATCATAAACAAACATTTGAAAATAAATCATTTGCTCTAAAATCATTTTTCACTTAAAATATTTTCTATAATAAAACATTTTATGTTGCAATAAACAGAGCCTAAAACCTCTTGGATGACTGAGCAGAATAAAGGAGATAAGATCCTTGTCATTTGTATATGAAATTGATTAACCATTTAATTGTTACATATCTCAATGTATAGGTGATTTTATGTCATTTGAAACCAGTTATTTATTTTGAACTCTTGTTTAGTGCAATGAGAATTTAAATGATGTAATACCATGCACACTTTTAAGTTTGTCAAAAATATATCTTAATCATGAAATGGTCTCTATCCATTCCAAAGTCTAGTTTGAATTTCTTTTTCTTTTTTCCTCTGCGCTTGTGTCCAAAATTTATCCCCAAAAAAAATCAATTTAAAGACCTGGTGGAGAGGAGGAAAAAGGCATGTAAAGAAAAATATGTTGGTGAGTTACTTTCCAGGTCTTAAATTGTTTGTTTTTCCTACTGTTAAAATATATCAAGAAATTACTATAAATTCGTTATTACCATGGATATATATATATATATATATGCAGATAAGGCTTTATGTAAAAACCATTATTTATTGTGGTTTTGTAATACTATGGGCTATTGTGGTTTTATGTTTACAATATTAAAACCAACACATATATTTTTATATATACCCTACATTTGGTCCATTGTAATATACAATTAAATAGAGTAAAAATGTAGTTGCTTATGCTTTTCGTTATGGACCATTATGAAAGTTGGTTATCAAATTGAACATTAACCCTCTTAATGCCACTTTCTCTCTCTACACTACATAATAGAGCCCAGGTTTTTATTCTCTTTTTCTGACCCCTTTTTTAACATGCCATAAATAGAGCCCAGGTTTTAGGAATTTCTCTTGTCATTTTTCGGTGTTTCCCTCAATAATGTCACCTTCCGACATTATTTTCATTACCATTCGAGCATTGTCCTTATCAAATCCAAGCCGTCCTCCATAAATTGTTTTGATTCACTAACCACATCACTCAAAAATTTGAAGTTGATCTAACTGAAGTAGAGAGAATCACCCACCAAATCTTGCATCACGCAGCTAAGAGAAATTGCAACGTGGAGATCACCCGGTGAATAGATTAGGCTGTTTAATTTTTTTTTCTTTCAAAAATAGCCACTTGACTGAGAATATTTTCCCTTCTAGATCAAGTTTTTATATTTTTAGTTGCCGCTTATTTCATTTAAAACGAAAATAGAAAATAAAAAACTATCAAATGAAATAAATCCATTTATGTCGTTAAAAATATTGAGCTTACATCATGAATAGAATTAAAAAAGGGAAAATAATAACACTTTAATTCCTAATTGCATTCTAAGAAATTACAATGCTTCAATTCTTAGTTATATTCTAAAAAAGATAAAAATCACATAAATAAAACCTAGTCTAAAACCAATAATTTAAGTTCGAAGGCTACATTTTGAAATAAAGTGTTTGTGACCTATTCCGCTCAACTTAAATTTGCAATCTAGAACATCATTAATTGCCATGAGTTTATGTAATGCAAACAAGATATAACATCCAAACATGTCACAATCAATAAAAACATATGTTGTTATCAGAAAAATGGACCTAGTAACTAGGATTTTGAGAATTTGATCATGTTACCATCACCTGAGCAGATGGAAACCCAAATTCTAAAGGCTCGAATGTTCAACATTTTCATCCCATATCATGGAAGAAAAACATATTTTGCAGAAAATTAACTATAAGAAATTGGATTAGAATGAAAACTATATATTTCGGTTTATGAATTTTACTTGCATGCAAGGCTGGTTTTCCAAAACAGGGTCCAAGGACAAAGGTTCCTTCGGCAACATCTATCTCGCAAGGTATCATTATTTTATTTTCTTATATTTTTCTATTGTACCATATATCTTTGGTAAAACCAGTAAAAAAAAATTACAAATTAAACCTTGCACCGTTATTAGAGAATATTTGGTATATATGACGACCTATCCATACCTAATGATAAGCTCAATTAATGATAAACCTAGCTTAGCAGCGGTATTGGATTAGTTGTTTCATTTCAACTTAAATGATTGGGATTTGTGGCTGCTGTGGATAAGTAAGAATCCACATTATGTTGGGTGAGGTGGCACATGACATGGAATCCATATAATTTCTTTAAGGCCCCATCGATCTTATCCTCTAATTCTTGTCTCCATCACTTTAAGACAGATCTGGGAAGAATGTAAAATTTCCCGACCCCGCCGCTTGGCTCTTTCTGTTACATGATCGATGTATAGCTATAGCATCAACAATAATTGTGGCCATCAATAATTATACGTAATGTTTTGGGATGGTTTGAAAAAAACAAACAAAACAAAACAAGAATATTCTCTTAACTATAAGTCATATGTCAATTCCTTAACTTCGAGAGATTTTTATTTTTTTGATCATCTAACTTGGAGAGATTTTTGTTTGAAAAGAGTAAAAAATATACATGCAGCAGACCCTCCCAATAAAATACGATGATATCTATATACACATACTTGTTGATGGGACTAACCTTAATCTTAGAAAATTACAAAAATTGAGAAGATCGGATATATATATATATATATATATATATATATAGAGCTGCCGTACTAAACGAAATACTGTCCTATTTTTCAGGATAATAAATGCATGCAATTTTGGAGAAGGAAGTAGACATGGCTGAAAGGATATGTTTGATGGGGAAATATTGAAAGATGGCAAATTGGACATTTCTTTTATTTGCACGGTGTGATGAAAATAATGGATAATATTATAAAATAATATGATATAATATAATATGTGGTGATGAAAAGTGGGGGTGGATTGAAATTTTCAATCAAGACTCAAAAAAAAAAAAAAAAAAACTATCATCCTAATTTACAGAAGGTATATCATATATCACATGAAAAATATGCAAAATATTTTTGCCATCACGGTGTGCATATAATAATGTAAGGGGGTGGAACTCACACCACCGTAAAATATGCATATAAAAATTAATTTGTTGATGTAATTATGTAATACATTATTTGCAGAAATCCTCAAATAATATGAAAAATAAATAATAATAAAAAAAATTGATTCTTATGTATAAATCACTAAATATTATCCATAAATTAGTGCAAATTACATTTCCTTTTCACTTAATTTCTTTCTCAACGAAACAAAAGAAATGAATAACTTTTTTTCTATTCCAATACAATCACGTTCAATAATCACCTATGAAACGACACCATCGCATTCATCTACCTCCTCCTAATGATTGTCATTAATTCTATGTGGCACAATCAAGGCCGGTAAGTTTGGAACCCCAAAGCAAGACTTCAACAAGATCTGTGTCGCCAACGAGATCCAAAAGTTTTGAAAAGGAGAGAGCCAATCTTGACGACAGAGCTAGGTCTTGATCTGGAGAATGGTCCTAAGTTGAGCAGTGACCCAGATCTCTCTCTCTATCTCTCAAGTGGTTCGTTGAACTCAAACAGCCAAAAACTAGAAAAGGTAGAAATTCCTTTGACTAGCTATCATTTTGAAGGAGAAGCATTCTCGTGGGTACTAGTTATTCAAGAAGAAGGAAAGCAGTAGACTAGGAAAAATATGCATCAAGACAACCTTGAAGATAGTTAGAGAGAGAGCTACCCTTGATTAGAAGGGTTAAATTAAGGATGGGAAAATGTTAGGTGCTTCTATTTTATTTAAGATCGTATTTTTGTTATTTGGGGTTGAGTAAATATTGTTAGTGTATAGTTTAGACTAGATTAGTCTATTGGGCTTAGCCCAGTATACTATACTTGTAATTTACTCATATTACTTATACTGCACATATACCTAGCCTATATAAGGCTCTCTATTGTACATTACTATTTATACAGAATATACAGACTATTCAGTCTTTCTCTCTCACTTTATATTCTTAACATGGTATCAGAGCCAATGCTCTAACTTTCTAGCACCTGTGGTCTTCTTCGGTGTCTTTCTGCTGCCCTTGCCTTTGTCGAGTGCCCACTGTCAGAAGTAAGTTACCGCCGTCAGACCCACAGCACCAAAAACTTTTGGATCCAATCTTTCTATCCATCACCCTGCCAACTAAGTGCACAAATTGATAGATCACACAATTCCAAGAAAAAACCAACCTAAATCAACTCCACCAGGCATGCACACACTTCCACGTGCCACTAGAAAGTTCAATCTCGCAGTAACACGCGCCCATGTGCCACCGCCCAATCTCACGCACCATCATGTGCCCACGTGCCATTCACTACTGTGTTAGCACACGTTAGCCGTGTGACATAAGCATCCGTTGACCTTAACGACGCCGTTGACTTTGACCGTCGTTGACTAAGTTCAAAATTTTTCAAATGGGTCTATCTTGCTCAGTTTTTTGTGTAGATTCCGTTTTTGGGTTCAATTTCTTTGTTTAAGGACCCTAAATCCCTCTTTTTGGTCATTTTATTCATTATGGCTCAACAAAACGAACAAGATATCATACATCTTATCACCATTATGTTGGATGGCCCTACTAGCTATCATACATGGTCTCAGAATATGACTGTCTTTTTCAAAGGTCGTAAACTGTGGAGATATGTGACTGGTTCAATTCCTAAACCAGTACAAAAATCTATGTCCAAAACTACAACTACTAAAGATGCCTCTAAGACTACTGTTACAACAAATGATTATGAAGAACGCCTAGAGAAATGGAAGAATATTCAGATTAAAATCTTGTCTTGGTTTATCAATACCTCTATTCCCTCCATTCATAATCTTCTTCCTTGTCTTGAGACTACTGAGGCTGCTAGGAAATTTTGGGCCAATCACTATAATTGCACTAATGACTCAAGCCTGGAGTTCTACATTGAATCAAAACTTTATCAAATGCACCAAGAGACAAACCAGTTTATTTCTGATTTTTATTCTCATACTTTTACTGTGTGGGAACAACTTTCTACTGCAGATTCTCCACTAGTGAGTTCTAAGGACATTGAGCTCTTTTTCAAATATCGAGATTGCTGTAAATTTATGCACTTCATGATAGGTTTACGTGAGGATTTTGAGCCAACTACGGCTTCTCTGCTTAGCCAGTCTCCTACTCCTTCTCTTGATGCTGCAGTCAAGGAGCTCATTTCTGAGGAGAACTGTCAGCGTACTCATCACATGTCATCATCTGATCATGTATTAGTTACACCATCTCCACAACCTCTCATTGTTACATTCACTGCTCCTCCACGAATAAACTCTAGGCATCCCATCTCTCAGTCTTCCAAAGGTACTTGTTGCGAGTTTTGCCGTGCCAAAGGCCATGACATCTCAATTTGTCACAAACTATAGAAATTTATGCAAGAGCAAAATAAAGTTTCTCTTCCTCGGGCAACTGTTGTATGTCCTTCAGATCCATCGGTTCCTACAGGTCCATCTTTGGCTTCCTCACTTACTACGGCTGATATTGAGACAGTAATTCAATAGGTTTTATCCTAAACTTCCACTACTCTTTCTATCACCTCAGGTAAACAACCTTGGTTTTTTTATATTGTATGTTGTAACCATATGACTCCTGATGAATCCCAATTTTTCGATAAGGCACCCTTAGAACACCCCATCACCATTTACACTGCTGATGGAACTCCTATGCCTAATAGTCATAAAGGAACAATTCATTTTCCTTGTTTATCCCTTAGTGACACTTTTCATATCCCAAAGTTATCCCTCAATTTGCTTTCTGTTGGTCAACTTTATGAATTAGGCATAGATCTTCTATTTACTAATCATGGTGTGGATGTGCAGGATTCCCGGATGGGTCAAGTGCTTAGGACAGGCTATAAGATTAGTTGCATGTTTGAGGTTCATGACTTGAAGATTCCTTCACAAGTTGTTTTTGCAGCTGCTACCACTGCCACCCCCTCACCTGATCTATGACATGCTCGTCTCGTCATCCATCCTTATCTCTTCAGTTGTTAGTTTCTCAAGGTCATTTAAGTTCAGTTCAATTTCAAAAATTTGATTGTACTTCCTGTCATTTTGGTAAACAAACAAAATTTCCCTATAACAATAGTGACTCCTTTTTTTCTATACCTTTTGACTTATACATTCTGATATTTGGGGTCATGCACCTGTTCCCACTGAGGGGGGGGGGATCTAGATATTTTGTCATATTTGTAGATGATTTTTCTCGATATACTTGAATTTATCTATTTCACCATAGATCTGAACTTGTGTCTATTTACCAAACATTTCATAAAATGATTGAAACACAGTTTAATCGCACCATCAAAGTCTTTCGATTAGATAATGTTCAAGAATATAATAATAAATCTTTCCTATCCTTTTTAAACAGTCACGGTACCCTTCCTCAGTGGTCTTGTCCTTACACCTCAACAAAATGGTCATGCAAAACGAAAACATCGTCACATTCTTAATGTTTTCCGCACCCTTCTCATTTCTGCCGCTCTTCCTAAACGCTTTTAGGGTAAGGTCGTACTCACTGCTGTGTACACCATTAATCGTATTTCTTCACCAACTACATACAAAAAATCACCATTTGTGCTTCTCTATGGTCAAACCCTTGACTACTCCTCTGTTCGGGTTTTTTGTTGTACTTGCTTTGTCTCCCTTCCTCCTCATGAATGAACAAAGCTCCAACCTCATGCTCGTCTTTATTGTTTCCTTGGTTATGGTGTATCTCAAAAGGGGTTTTGCTTCTATGATCTCATTTCTCATTGTCTTCGTGTCTCCCGTCTAGGAACATCATCATTTCACGAGTCTTTAGCAATTTCCTGCGTCCTCTTCCTCAAAATCTCTCATTTTTACTGATCTTTACCTCCCTCTCTATCCTAAACTTATGGAGGATTTTTTGACATCGGCTACCTCTCCAGACGACTCATCTCCGATTCTGTCCCCAACATATGACCCGCCTGTCTTGGATCCTATGGCACCACCTTTTCCTAAGTCTCCTGTTAGTCTTGAACTTCATTGTTCCACTCGGTTAAGCATTCCTCCCCCTTATCTCACTGATTATCACTGCTCTTTTACTTTTGCTACCCTCTATGAACCTCACACCTATCGTGAGGCCCATACTAACCCTCTTTGGCAGCAAGTTATGAACGAAGAACTAGATGCCCTTCATAAGAATCACACTGGGGATATGGTTGATTTGCCTCCTAATCAATCTGTAGTAGGTTGTAGGTGGGTTTGCAAGATCAAGACCAAGGCTAATGGATCTGTTGAACGATACAAGGCTCACCTCGTTGCCAAAGGCTTTACTCAAGAGTATGGCATTAACTATAAGGAAACATTTGCTCCTGTTGTTTACCTTACATCTATCTGATGTCTCATTGTTGTGGCTGTTGTTCATCATTGGTCTCTTTATCAAATGGATGTGAAGAATGTTTTCCTCAATGGAGACCTCCAAGAAGAAGTGTACATGCAACCACCCCCTGGTTATCCATACTCAGGCAATCAAGTTTGTCGCCTTCACCATGCTCTTTATGGCCTCAAGCAGGCTCCTTGAGCTTGGTTTGAAAAGTTTAGCTCAGTTGTTGCTTAGCAGTGTTTCACTTCGAGTTCTTATGACACTGTTCTCTTTGTCCGAAGATCCTCTACTAGTATCACTCTTATTCTTTTTTATGTTGATGATATAATTATTACTGGAGATGATTCTGCAGGTATCCGTTCTCTTTAGCACTTCCTTATTCAACATTTTAAGATAAAAGATTTAGGCACTCTCAGCTATTTTCTTGGACTTGAGGTTACCTCATCCTCTAAAGGATACTATCTTTCCTAGGCTAAATATACTTCTGATCTTCTCTCTAAAGCTGGTATCACCAACAACAAGACTGTTTCCACTCCCTTGGAATACAATGCAAAGCTCACACCCTTAGATGGTGAACCTATCTCCAATGCTACTCGCTATCGTCAATTGGTTGGTAGTCTAATCTATCTCACTATTACTCAACCGGATAATTCACACACCGTGGGTATGGTTAGTAAGTTCATGGATGCCCCTCGTTCTGTCCACTATGCTGTCATTCTTCGAATTCTCCAATATGTTAAGGGCACACTTTATCATGGTCTCCACTACTCCTATCGGTCTTCTCTCGAGTTTCATGCTTATTTAGATGCAGACTAGGTAGGTGATCTGACTAATCGATGTTCTATCACAAGTTTCTAGTTCCTGTTGGGTACTTCTCTTGTCTTGTGGCGTAGCAAGAAGTAGGATGTGGTTTCCAGTTCCAGTACTGAAGCTGAGTTTCGTGCCCTTATTGACACCACCTGCAAGCTTGTCTGGCTTCGTTGGCTTTTGGCTGACATGGATGCTCCACAGCCCACTGCCATTCCTCTTTATTGTGATAATCGTAGTGCTATCTAAATTGCTCATAATGATGTCTTCCATGAACGCACCAAGCACATTGATATTGACTACCATATCACTCACCAGCATCTCAAGAAAGGCAATCTCAAGTTGTTCTCCATCTCCTCTGCTGATCAGCCTGCTGATATCTTCACCAAGTCTCACTCGCATAGTCGTCTTCGAGATCTTATATCCAAACTCCAATTGGCTTCTTCCTTGCCACCTCGAATTTGAGGGGAGATGTTAATGTATAGTTTAGACTAAATTAGCCCATTGGGCTTAGTCCAGTATATTGTACTTGTAGTTTATTTATATTAATTGTACTGCACACATACCTAGCCTATCTAAGGCTCTCTATTTTACATTATTATTTACACAGAATATACAAACTATTCAATCTTTCTCTGTCACTTTATATTCTTAACAAATATGTAAGGATATGATTATTTGTTTAATTTCCAAATTGAAGGTATTGGTTTTCTCGAAATAACAAGCAAAGAATTGTACACATAACAATGAGAGAGAGAGAAAAGAATATAATCACTGTCCAAATTTTGTAATGTGCAGTTACGTATGGGATCTTTTTCAAATCGGTACTCCTTATGAGTGCCCTATGGTCCCTTTTGTAATTAGCCATCTATTTGACATGGTTTTTGAACAAATATATTAGCTCTTAAATTTCAATAATAAATCCTTCTTTCACAATATATATATATATATATATATATATATATATATATATATATTTTGCTGAGTTGCTATAGCAAAGTAAATATCTGTTGAGGCAATAGCTATACGGAGATGAAAAAGTGAGTTTTACACATCAAAATTGATAGAAAGTGAAGTTTGTTGAGCTTAATTAATGTGAATGCACTAGTAGGGGAGTATCGTGGAGAACACGTATCATCCTGCAAGATCTTGATATATTAAAGTCAATGTTTCCTGTGCACTCTGGGGTTGAGCCAACTCAGATAAGCCCGGATAGCTAGGCAGAGATTAGCCAATGAACTGGAAGCGGATCGCAGCTACATGCAGGTAATTTGGCCCTCGTGAACATCACGTGTATTAGCTATGTGAAGGTTCTTTTGATCTCTAAAATGAAAAATTTATCAAATCATCCATTGTATATATCACGAAAAACCTTTAGCCAAAACATTTGGGCAGAATCAAAAAAAAAAAAACATTTGGGCAATTTACAAATTTGGACAAAAAGAAAAATTTACAAAACAATTCACATATTTGGATAATAAGAAAAATAATTACAACAACTCAATTACAAATCTTAACAAAACAAATCATAAAAACCCAATAACCTTTCAGAACACGCTAATTGACTCATAGAAATCTTGATTATAAATTTTTATTATTAAATTTTTTTCAAAATATAAAATACAAAAAATTAAAAAATTAATGAAAATAATTTATCGTTCTCAACCTCTAATATCGATATTCCATTTTAAAAAAAGACTCTTGAACAAAGAAATACGGTCCCCTTAAGTTTGAATCTTGGTTTCATCCCTGACTTTAGTTCCTATACACCTTTCACATGTGTTTCATGCACAATTCTGATGCACTAGCTCTGTTATCTAAATAAATTTCCCTTCTTAAAAATAATTAAAAAAATAAAAAATTGTAATTCTTGAATGATTTAAAAAAAAAAGAAAAAAAAAGAAAAAAGAAAAATAAAAGATAACAAAAACGAAGCAAGAAAGCAGTTCTTCGACGCAATTGGCATTGATCTCTCGCGCTATTTTGGTTGGTTGTGTCTTTGACCTGCTATTTCATTATCTGACTCATCTGAGTCTGAGATGAAGATATAGACAAAGGCGTTGTCCTCATCGTGACATGGGCCATGTTATTCGTTTTTGGACAAGCTTTATCCTCTAAAGATTCTAAACAGTATGCCAGATTTACAAATATGTGTTTTTAAATACCATTTTTATATTTGAACTTAATTGAAGCGAGTACCAAGAAACGTATACGCGGCCCCCGCGGGGGGGTGGGGTTTTGGTACGTACCAAGAAACATTTCAGATGTGCATATTTTTTTGTTAATTAAGGACAATAATTAGTTAATTACTACATCATGTTGAAGCACCGATGGAATTTTAGGGGTTATAGCTTCTTCAAGAGAAGAAGCTGATGAGCCCGAGGAAATCATTCGTCCAGACATAGCTAAGGAAGAGGGTATAACAATAGATGCTGATATTATTACCAGAACTATTAAGGTTTTGATGAAGCAAGGCGACAAATTAGAGGCTCCTATACTCACACATTAAATATCAGGATATTCCCCTTCCCCCACATTAAATACTAAAAACGTTACCCAGAATTAAACCATAATTAATAGTGGTTCCAACTGCTAGAAGAAGAATGACCTATAAATACCACACTCCACCAAAGGTAAAGGGTACAAAAACTAAGTTATTCTTACCAACCAAATATATTCAATCTTATTCTCTCTCTCTCTTATTTTGACTTTATCATCAGAGGCTTGCTAGCAGACACCACACCGGTGACCCATTCTTGTTATTTTCCCTCGTGTTCTTGTAGGTTGCATCGAGGCTATCTGGACAACCTGAACGACTGACGACTTTAGCTTCATCAGTTTGGCACCGTCTGTGGGGACAGCTTTCTTTCTCCTAATCCTAAGGACAGAAACGTTGCTCTACCCTTACTGTCATCCAAATGGAGTCCAGTGCACAACCTGAATCAGCCACCCTAGCATTGCAAGTCCAAGCTGAAGAGCTAACAAAGCAAAACCAGGAGATAAGGCAGCGACTGCAACAGGAAGAAAACCGTCCACCGAGAAGGGTCGAAAACAACAAGAATGAAGACGAAGTGCAAGGTCCAAAAGGGAGCCAAAGGAGAAATGGCTCAAGGAGGACGGAGTGGTCCGACAAGGCCAGTAACAACCTCCTGAGGAGTATGAGAAAAGAGATGGACAAACTCAAGAATGCGATAAAAGGAAAAACAGCTAAGAACTTAGACGGGAAGGTGAGAAGGATAGACTATCTGTTCACACAACGGGTACTCAATCACTCACTCCTGCCAAAATTCCAGCTTTTGTAGCTAGAGTCGTATGACGGGTTGAAAGACCCACTAGATCACATCACCACCTTTAAGATGACCTTAAGCCTGCAGCAGACCCCGGATGAAATAGTATGTAGATCCTTCCCAACCACCCTCAAAGGAGCAGCCCGAGTGTGGTTCAGTAAGTTGGCGTAGTCTTCCATTGATGATTTTGACCAACTCAGTAGCTTGTTTGTTCGTCACTTTGTTGGAGGACAACGTTAGAAAAGACCAGTAGATCATTTACTAACAATCAGACAATGAGAAGGAGAGTCCTTAAGATCCTACATGAAGCGATTTAATAGGGAAGTGCTAGAAGTGGACGAGGCAGAGGATCAAGTGCAGCTAATGACGTTCAAAGCAGGATTGAGGTCCAAAGAATTCATAGTGGCACTTGCTAAGAGTCCCCCAACATTAATGACAGATTTGCTCATGAAGGCTCAGAAATACATCATTTTGAAGCACCAATGAAATTTCAAGGTCTATAGCTTCTTCAAGAGAAGAAGCTTTTTTTTTTTTTTTTTTTTCCTAGAATGGAAAAAACTTTATTAACTAAAGAAGAGTCACAAAGACAGAGAAAGACCATTCCAAGCTCATGAGCTGCTTTTGTTGGCTGTTCTAAGAACCCAGGTGAAAGATAGCATGTGGATAGTGCTTTCCAAAGCCTTAAATTTAATCTCCTCAATAATATTTGCAATTCTTCAAGCCACAGGGAGGGAGACCCAATTAGACAGCATATCCATACAAGGTTTTTTGTTCCCTTCTACTAAACCACCATTTAAGCCTTTTAGGGATTGCTGCTATTTTTCTTTTATTAATGATATATTATATGATTAAATAATTTTTCTTGTTTAATTTGTTTTCGTTGATAGTGTAAATTCTACATTTTTTATTTTTGTTATACTCGCTTTGGCAAATGGTCTATCAATTCTTACAGTGGGTATTGGTCTATTAGTTCACAGGTCTAAAGGAGAAGTTCTTGCAGCAACATGTGATCGTGTAAAGAGAGAAAGTATACCCAGCATTCAAAAAAAGAGAGAAAGTATACCCAGCATTGAATATATGCTTCTCCTATATATACTTCTCCTCTCTCACAGCTGATGGGTCATATAAGAAAAGCAGGTTGCCCTACATTTTAAGGCGTAAAGTGACAACTAAAATGAGGCTTTTATATCTAAATTTTCTATTATATTTTGTTTATTGCTGATAAAAAATTTATCCAATAATCCTTTTATAACTCAATTGATTTTTGTATATTTTATTAAAAAATTTCATGTCTAAATGCATATTTCATAGTAAACATTTTTAATAAAAAAATATTTAACAAAAAAATGAAAAGCTATATACAAAAACAATAACAATAACAAAGTCCTAGTCACATAATATAATACTTATAAAATAAAAAAAATAAAAAAACCTGACAAAGAATTAAATAAATGAAAAGTCACTCTAATACAGTGACAAAGCTACTAATTTGTGTAAAGAGGATTGGGGACTTCCCTTTTATATGGACAAAACCAAAATCGAATAATTTTAGGACTAGAAAAATTATCATAACTCTTTTTCAAAACTATCTTATATGACAAACCATGATTAGATGTTTGCCACATTCACATGAATCCATTATTTTTCCCTCCACCACTCATAATTTGACGCACCAAATTATGGCAAAGTTGTGTCACATAAGTTTGTTGTACTAGATTTTTTGAACCAAAACCCCTTACTCTGACTCTTTTTACATGGATAAAAACATATCCTTTGCATAGTTTATATGGACAAAGAATAGAGTAATGTAATAAAATTTGTAGTATTTTTAGTAAAACTTATCCTCGTTTGGTATTTTTTTTTCCATTGGCTAATATTTGGGATAACGATATTGGTTAAAATTTGAGAGCCTTAGATGATTGTCTAACTCGCCTAATGGAAGGACCAACCCTAGAGAAAAGCTCTACTCTTTTGTCACTCCAACTGCTTTCTTAACATTGTAGTGGAGTACCCTTTTGGTGAATTAACGACCCTTCTTAACTCAGACAAAATTTACCCCCATAAGCTGCTTGGATTTGGGGGATATTTCTTTGATTTGTGAAAGTTTTCATAATGTTTGTTTTATTAGTATTCCATTGCGATGTAATAGAGCTACTATGTCTATGGCTATTGCTCCTCCTTTCTCTTTTTCATTGTACAACGAGATTATGAATAAATATATCAGCTATCATTTTTAAGTCCCAAAAAAAAAAAAAAAAAAAAAAAAAAACTCGTGTAAATTCTTATCTAATAAATATTTCTTATTCACTCCAAAATATATATATATATATATATATATATATATATATATATATTGAGTGGGACCTATTGAATAGGATTATAAATGAACCAAACTATTTTTGAACACCTCGAGCACAACTTTGAAAGAAAAAAAATTATGACCACTGTTTAGCAAACAAGCCAAGTTTAAGCTTAAGTTTAGGCTCAACTATTAAACGAGTCAAGCTCAAATATAATAATATATTCATAAACAAACTCGTAAACAAGATGGCTCAGTTTAACAATATATGATATTTGATTTTTATATGCATATTAGTCTAAAACTATACTTAAATAGACTTGTGATTGGATTATATAAATTTGTAAATAGGTTAATATAATACCAAATTATTATTTTTAATTTATTGATAATATAAATTGATGAACCAGAAATTTATGATCATCGTTTCACGGAAATCTTCGTTCACCCAGAGAAGACGTTATGCATTTATTACGCACATTGATGACAAAACGTAACGAACGAAGCAACGGTCACAGAATAAGTTGTGATCCCTAGACAAAGATTCTATAGTGCACTAGTCGTTGAGCATGAATACAGCACATCATTGCCCATTAGTAAGGCATGTAACTATAAAAGAGAAGACAACAGAAGTTAAAGGTACACACAAATACTTTACGAAATCACTCTCAACTCATTTTTCTCTCTGGAATCATTCTCCCTTACTGACTTAAGCATCGGAGGCAATTTGGCTGACGCCACACTAGCGTGTTTACTCTACCCCTTAGTTCATTTTGGAGGATTCTCATCCATGGAGATGACCCCATTCACAACATCGTCCATCTGATACAACGAGGAGCTCAATTGTTGATTTTTTTGCATCATCAGTTTGGCACTGTCTGTGTGGAATGCTAATCATTCAAGCCATCTCTCCCAGTGACAAAAGAATTCTTCGAAGTGCAAGATGGAAGCAAAAATTGGACCTCAACCAGATGCTATGCAACAACAACAAATCCAAGCCCTCTTTGCTAATGTGGAAGAGCTGACTCACCAGAATGAAGAGCTACAAAAAACGATGGAGTCTCAAAACGCAAAATGTCAGCAAACAAGTGAAAAACAAAATGAAGGAGAATCGAATTCTCAAGCCAATAGGCAAGACAGAACGTCAGGAGAAGATTTCGCTAAAATGGAAAGTGAGCTCCGCAACATGAGAAAGGAGGTGGACAAACTAAAAAGTGCTATGAAGGACAAAGGTAGAGAGAATCTGGATGGGATGATTCAAAGGACGGACTCAACTTTCACCACGGAAGTACTGAACCGTCCCCTCTTGCTAAAATTCCTTCTCCCACAATTGGAGTCCTATGACAGTCCCAAGGATCCGTTGGATCACATTGAATCATTCAAGACGCTGATGCTATTGCAGATGACCCCAGACGATATGATGTGTAGGACATTCCCAACAACGTTGAAGGGAGCAACCAGAGTATGGTTTAGCAAAATACCCCCAGGAACCATTGCAGACTTTGAACAACTCAGCAAGAGTTTTGTTCATCATTTCATTGGGGAGCAAAGGCACAAAAAACCAACTAGCCATCTTCTCAACATTCAACAAGTCGAAGGAGAATCACTAAGGTAGTACGTCACTGGGTTCAATAAGGAGCTGCTGCAGGTAGACGAAACTGAGGATCAAGTCATCCTAACAACCTTCCAAGCAGGATTGCTACTAGAAGATTTATTCTTCTCAATCACTAAAAGTCCACCAAAAACGGTGGCAGAGTTGCTATGTAAAGCCCAGAAATGCATGAATGCAGAGGACTCAATGCTCACAAAGGAGATGAAAGGGAAAAGGAAGAGAGATGAAGGAACAAATAGCAACTGGGATAAGAAGAAGGAGACACAAAGAGGCGGATAGACCACAGGGAAAAAAAGGGGCTTTCAAATAGGAAACGTAAGTTCACCAACTTTACTCCTCTAATAATGCCAATTGAGCAAGTCCTTATGCAGATAAAAAATAATCCTTCCATGCAATGGCCGAAGCCAATTAGCACTCCCGTAGAATGAAGGGACAAGAGCAAGTACTATAGATTCCACTAGGACCACGGGCATCATACTGACGAATGTAAGCACTTGAAAGACCAGGTGGAACTTTAATCCGATAAGGGAAGTTGCGAAAATATGTCAAAAAGACGGAGCCATATAGGTACCAACGGAGGGACGACCAAGACAGAACTCCAAAAGCAAGGGATAGCAAACCCCTTGCAGGAGAAATAAAGACTATCTCGGGAGGATTGACAATAGGTGAAACGTTGAAGTCCCTAAAAAAAGCACAGGGGAAAGAAATAAACAGTGTCCATTCATGGGTCCCACCAATGAAGATGCCAAAGAATGACGAACCTGATACTGTCTTCTCTGAGAGAGACAGTCACAGCATCAAACAATCCCATGACGATCTGCTGGTAATCATACTTAGAATTGAAGAATTTAACATCCATCGAGTACTCATTAACAATGGAAGCTCAGTAGATATCGTCTACTTGCATGTGTTTTAGCAGATGAAGTTGGATAAGAAAATGATTAGGCCTTTCACCTCGCCTCTAGTGAGCTTCACAGGGGATAGAATCATCCTAGAGGCATTGTCACTCTAACTATGATCGCAAGAACTTACAAGGAAATTGATTTCCTTATAGCTAATTGCCCTTCAACGTACAACATCAACCTGGGAAGATCTGCACTCAACAAACTAAAAGTAGTGACGTTAACGTATCACTTGAAGGTGAAGTTTCCAACAGCCTATGGAGTAGGAGAAATCAGAGGAGACCAAGTCCTAGCAAGAGAGTGCTGTCAAGCTGCCCTAGCATCGGGAAAGAACCACACATGGGTGATCAATGAACTAGAACCCATTCCTGAATCGTCAAAAACCACAAGAAGTTGAGATCGTCCCAGGAGATTCGACGAAGATATTAAAGATTGAAACAGCACTCCCAGCCTCAAAGAAAGAGAAAATAATCTCCTTCCTAAGGGCAAACCAAGATGTTTTCGCTAGGAAACGCGATAATATGCCTGGGATTGATAGGAAGATCATACAGCATCATCTCAACGTCAACCCAGATTGCAAACCTGTGCAGCAAAAACGAAGAATATTTGCACCAGAAGACAACAAAGTTGTGACTGAAGAAGTAGAGAAGCTACTAGAGGCTGATTTCATCAGGGAGGTATTCTATCCAGAATGGCTAGCAAATGTGGTTATGGTAAAGAAGAGCAACGGAAAGTGGAGAATGTGCGTCGATTTCACAAACTTAAGTATGGCCTGCCTAAAAGATAGTTTCTCTTTGCCAAGGATTGACCAGCTAGTAGACTCAACTACTAGACACAAGCTATTGAGTTTCATGGATGCATTATCTGGATACAACCAAATTCTTTTGGACGAAGACGATCAAGAGAAGACCTCATTTGTCACTAACCAAGGATTATACTGCTACAAAGTTATGCCCTTTGGACTGAAGAATGCAAGAGCCTCCTACCAAAGATTGGTGAACCGTATGTTCTCTCACTAGATTGGAAGGAATGTGGAGGTATACATGGATGATATGCTGGTGAAAAGTAAGGACGAAGCCAACCACTTGGACGATCTCAAAGGAACCTTCAATACACTACGTAAGTACAATAGGAAATTAAACCCTGCAAAGTGTGTTTTTGCTATGGCTTTAGGAAAATTCTTGGAATTCATGGTGTCCCAATGGGGAATAGAGGCAAATCCGGACAAAGTAAAAGCAATAATCGAGGTCAAATCACCAAAAATAGTGAAGGAGGTACAGAGCTTGACAAGAAAAGTTGCAGCCCTAAACAGATTTGTCTCTAGGGCAACAAACAAGTGCATCCCATTCTTCAAGGTATTGAAAAAAGCCTTTCAATGGAATGACGAATGCGAGGAAGCCCTTGCCAAGTTAGAGGAGTACTTGACGAAACCACCTCTATTAAGCCCTTCGGTGATGGGAGAGAAGTTGTTCCTCTACTTAGTAGTATCCCATACTGTAAGAAGTTTGGCACTGATTAGAGAAGAAGGGAACATTCAGAAGCTAATTTATTATACCAGTCAAGCATTCCAAGGAGTAGAAGTAAGTTACCCAAGGATGGAGAAGATAGCTTTCACCTTATTGGTCGCCTCCATAAAGCTTCGTCCTCATTTCCAAGCACACCCCATCGTTGTCATGACAGACCAGCCCATAAGAAAGACGATGAACAAGATAGATGTAGTAGGACAACTCATTCAATAGGCAATTGAATTAAGCCAATTTGACATCGAATATCGGCCTCGAGCAACAATCAAACCCCAAGTACTAGCAGACTTTATTGCAGAATTCAGTTACCCTTGTAAGAAAGAAGAACCCCCTATAGAATATATGGACGGTCCAAACAAATGGGTTAGCCATGAAGAAAGTGGAAGAAGCAAGAATAGTTCTTATACCTCCAGAAGGAGAAACACTGACGTATGCAGTCAGGTTACAGTTCACAGCAATAAATAACGAGTTAGAATATAAAGCATTGCTAATAGGGTTGAGTCTAGCAAAGACTCTAAGAGCAAGGAACCTTATCGTCCAAGCTGATTCTTAGCTAATAATTGGAGAAGTGAAGGGAGATTATGAAGCCAAAGAAGAAAGGATAAAGAAGTACTTAAAGATCATCCAACGACTCTTTCAGCACCTTGATAGTCTGGACTTTATGCAAATCCCTCAAGCCAAAAATTCAGAAGCTAACTTTCTAGCAAGATTAGCCTCGTCGAACGATTACAATGTGACCTCCGAACTATGTGTAGAGATAAGGGGGCAGTCGAGCACAAAAGGTGAGCAAATTATGAAGATAAAAGAGCGAGACAAGTGGATGATTCCCATCATCCGTTACTTGAAAGAAGGATTGCTCCTAGAAAATAAGACAAAGGCGAGGAAAATACAAATTAGGGCAGCTTGCTTCATCATCATTGACGACATATTGTACAGAAGGGGGTATTCACTCCCATATCTAAGATGCGCTAGTTTAGAAGAAGCAGACTATGTGCTCCACGAGATACATGATGGAAACTATGGAAACCACGCTGGGGTAAGATCCTTAGCAGGAAATGCGCTCAAAGCAGGATATTATTAGCCAACACTTCAGAAAGACGCGTACAACATCATCAGAGCATGCGACAAGTGTCAACACTTTGCAAATGTCTAAACGAGACCATGAGAGACGATGACGCCCATCTCCTCACCATGGCCCTTCGCCCAATGGGGAATTGATATTATGAGACCATTCCCTCTAGGGAAGAAGCAACTTAGATTTCTAATAGTCGCAATTGATTACTTCACAAAATAGGTAGAAACAGTGCCAATGACGACTATAACAGAGGCTAAAGTCACAAGCTTTATGTGGAAAAACATCATTTGCAAGTTTGGAGTACCACATGTCATAATATCAGACAATGGAAAGCAATTTGACAACCCCAAGTTTCAAAAATATTGCCAAGACATAGGAGTCAAAAATCACTATTCTTCATTGAGACACCCTCAAGCCAATAACCAAACAAAAGTGACAAATAGAAGCTTGCTTAAAATTATCAAAATTAGGCTTGAGGGGGCATGGCCTGAAGAACTACAAAATGTCCTTTGGGCATATAAGACGACCACAAGAGTTCTAACAAGAGAAACACCATTCAAATTGACATTTGGCACTGAGGCCATCATGCTGGTGCAAGTAGGACTAACAAGCTACTGAGTCAAAATATATGAAGACCAGAAAAATCAGCAAGAGCTTAACAGCAATCTAGACCTAATTGATGAAGTCAGAGAAGAAGCTATGAAGCGAATGGCCAAGCATAAGGAAGCAATGGCCAGATACTATAACAAAAAGGTTAAGGTGAGAAGGTTCAACACAAGAGACCACCTCCTTAGGAAGGTGTCACAGGCAACAAAGGATCCATCCCAAGGAAAACTTGGACCAAGTTGGGAAGGCCCTTATGAGGTAATCTGTCATTCTAGAGAAGGCTCTTACTACTTGAAGTCATTAGACGACCAGGAACTACCTCAACCATGGAACATAGAACACTTGAAGAAATACTACCAGTAAGAAACGCTTTACATTTCAAGTTGCCTAACTTTCATATCAATATGTATGACAACCATTACTTTCGTCATTCATAAAGTCAATAATACATGAAAGCATTATCCATGCATATTTGTCAATAATTAGCCATGATCTACCATGTGCAATACATACTTATCAACAGTCATACATGATCTATCACTATCAAAATTTCTGCAACGCTTAGGTGTCATCCTTGGGAGACGTCTCAAGGATCTCCGTCATTAAAATTTCGAACCAAAAAGTTATCCATGCACAATCAATGGTATCATAGCCATTAAATCTGTTGGTACACAACTACCAAAGTTGACTAAATCAAAGTTGTTCGAATACAACCAACATAATCGTCATTCAAGACAAAACAAAAATGGTTAACCTAAAAGATGCTCCAATACCACAACACTAAGTCACGAGTAGAGCGCAACATCATCATTCAAACATGACTCAATAAAACGCTATTCAAATACAGCTAAAAAATGCTAAGTTGTTCAAACACAACTAACATTGTCATTCAAACATAACTCAATAAAACGTTGTTCAAACACAGTTAAAAAATACTAAGTTGTTCAAATACAACTAACATCATTATTCAAACATGACCCAATAAAATGTTGTTTGAACACAGGTAAAAAATACTAAGTTGTTCAAATACAACTAACATCGTCATTCAAACATGACTCAACAAAAAGCTGTTCAAACATAGCTAAAAATACTAAGTTGTTTAGACACAACTACCATTGTCATTCAAACATGACTCAACCAAAAACTGTTCAAACACGGCTAAAAAATGTTAAGTTGTTCAAACACAACTAACATCGTCATTCAAACGTGACTCAAGCACAGCTAAAAAATGTTAAGTTGTTCAAACACAACCAACATTGTCGTTCAAACCCAATTAACATCGTCATTCAAACACGACTCAATAAAAAACTATTCAAATGCAGGTTAAGTACGAGAAAGCTATTCAAATGTGAGCTAAAAATAAAAGTTGTCCCAGCACAACTAACCTCGTCACACAAGCTTTCCAAAGCATAAAAGAGTTGGCTACTACAACTAAAAGCAAGAAAACCGTAACCTAGTCTATTTTCATCAAATAAATTGTTTAGTTACCCAAAACAACGAGCCCAAAATAATTGTTTAGTTGCCTAAAACAACGGGCCTAGAAAGAAATATTGTTCTTCCCTTGCAAGGAAATGAAAAGAAAAAGATAAAGTTACTACTTGTCAAGGACAGGATCTGCAAGGGTTATAACAGTGGCCTCCTTCATTCCCTTGGCAATGTCTATCGCTTCCTCTAACACATTCTCCGCGGTGGCCTTAGTAGACAAGAGCTCTTTCTTAACGTCATCTATGGCCAAACCAGAAAGGTACAAGCTCGGGTGGTGTTTTGCCATCCATTTCATGAGAAGGTCAAAGCCCTCCACGTAGTACTTGCATAATTCATCAAAATACTCATCACAGTCTTTGAAATCTTGTATCGCCGTGGCCCCAACGTTCTCCAGCTTCAGCTCCAGGTCACCAATCTGCTTGTCCTTTAGCTTGTAGACATCCTTCTCCACTTATAGGCTCTTCTCCAAGGTTACCACGCGCTCTTTGTCATTCTTAGCCTTGGCAGTAAGGATAGCAACCTTGTTCTTAAGCGTCTCATTTTCAGCGAATAAAGACTTGACCAAAGGCTCAGACATAACCACCTTCTTTTCTAAATCCAAGAGCTTCCTAGAAACGAATAGGGACTCCCCCAAGGCCTACAAAGAAATTTTATTTCAACAAAAGAAAAAAAGAAAAAGAAAAAAGAAGAAGCAGAAACGACCAACAACACATATTTGCACAAGTTTTTGGATGTGAGACAACATCACCTCAGAGGGTTCAGATCGTCCACATAAAGTGCCTCGTGGGCCTTCAAAGCTACTGCGTCAGCGTCATCCCAAAAGGTAGGAAGGAAGGATTTACCACTAGCCTTTTTCTTCTTCTTAATCTCCTCCCCACAGAAGGCAATCATCTCCAATGACGAAGTAGGGGAGGCAAGACGCTTAGCAGGCGAGTGAGCAGGAGGAATTGACGTCACAAAGTCTTTCTTAGAAACATCACCAGTCTTCTTCTTAGACAAGGGACCACTAACGATTCCACCCTTGGCCTTCTTCTCTTGAACCTTGGCTAATTTTTGTTTGCTAAACCTAGTTATCATTCCTGAAAGGACGAAACAAAAGTTAAAAAAATTTATTTAAAAAAAAAGAAGAAGAAAAGAATGAAGAAGGCAAAAACACACTCTTTTTCTCAATTTCCAAACTTTTCTGAACCTTAGTAGACGATTCTAGACCTAGAAAGTGCAAAGACAAAGTCTGAGGAGAAACGAGCTCGTTAAAATCCTTGACGGACTCGAGATACTCCTTTACTTTCTCAACACAGTGATGGTACCTCTTCTTTAGATGAAGATGCTGGGAAACTGCAAAACAAGGGCACTAATGAGCCATCTTTGTCACTAATAAAGAAAGAGGAAAGCAATCGAAAAGACGAGAAAGACACACTAGACACAGGAACTCCCCAACTACGAAAAACTTAAGGGCTTCGTATAGGTCCTCACCAAGGATGAACTCACAATCACTTCCAGAGATAAAAAAGAAGTTTGGCTTCCAGTTTTAGAGAGAAGATGAATAATCAAGGATTAACCTAGAAGCCCTATCCCATGACTTAAACTCATAATAGCCGGGGTCCTTGGATTTTCTCAAATGATAAAAGTGGAGGAATTCGTCCCTCCTAATGACATCCCCATCATTGGCGGACATCTATACCACCATATAAGAGACAAGAATCCACTAGGAGTTAGGCACTAATTGTGCCGAAACAAGATGCAAGTAAGAAAAAAGTTCCCTAACTAAGGGTCGAACAGGGAAACGAAGGCCACTGACAAAATCAGCCTCATAAAAACAAACCTCATCGGCATAAGAGTGACAAACTCTTTCTTCGTCACTCAGGATCCTAATTTTTATAGAATCAGATAACTAAAATCTATTCCTGATCCGCTGCTCGTCCTTCCTTGTAAGGGAACACGAGATAGTCCAAGCTTTATAGGGGGTGGAAATAGAAGTAGCTTCCGAGATCATGCGATCATTAGAAGAAGATAACCCCATCTCAAGATCACTAGACCTCACTTCAGACATCTTTAATAACCTGGCTACCCCAACAGAATGAGAAACTAGAGGGAATAACGAAGAAAGAATGGAAGTGTATGGATAGTCCGCCCTTGTGAAGAAACTAACTCTCTCAAGACACTCCCCATCCACAAACTCAAGCATACAGCCTAAATGAGCAAAAAAGAAAGCTATCGAGGGACAAGCTACCCTAATAGCGGAATAATCTACCATGGAAGAACCAAAAAAGAAACGGAAGCATGAAAGGCTTACCAGGGAACGCAGGACAGAGAAATCGCTCGGAGAAGAAACAAACCCTAAAACGAAAACTGAGTAAGGGAAAAATACAAGGAAAAGGAAAGAGGAGGGGAAAATGCAAAACAAGTGGCCAAACACGTGCGGGAAAACCGAGACATGTCTGCACGACGAACGTATCTTGGCTGTACACGTGGCGTTCAACTACTCAAACATCAAAATCATCATAAATGTGCAACACACGGAATACAAAGCGTTAGACGAATTTGTTCTTATCTCGTCTAAAAGACGAGGAAACGAACAAAGGGGGCAGCTGATGAACTAGAAATTTATGATCGTCATTACATAAAGATCGTCGTTCACCCAGAGAAGACGATACAAATTTATTACGCGCATTGATGACGAAACATAACGGACGGAGCAACGATCACAAAATGAGCTGTGATCTCCAGACAAAGATTTTGTAACGCACTAGCCGTTGAGCATGAATGTAGCACATCATTACCCATTAATGAGGCACGTAACTATAAAAGAGAAGACAACAAAAGTTAAAGGTACACACAAATACTCTACGAAATCACTCTCAACTCATTTTTCTCTTTAGAATCATTCTCCATTACTGACTTTAGCATCGAAGGCAGTTTGGCTGACCCCACACCAGCGTATTACTCTTCCCCTTAGTTCATTTTACAGGATTTCCATCTACGGAGATGACCCTATTTACAACATCGTCCATCTGCTACGACAAGGAGGTCAACTGTTGATTTTTTTGCATCATCATAAATAATCAAATTTTAGTTTTAAAAAAAAAAATCGTAGATTTTTGAAGAGGTAAAACATTTTAGGTTTGATTTGCATAAACAGTGGATCTGCTGGGCTGGATGAGTTACACTTTTACTACATATGGAAAAATAAATAAATAAATAATCAAGTAACTCATGAACAAGTTCAAATTTGTTCAATGTAAAAATAAATCAAACTTGAACATATAATTTTATTTGGTGATGAGCATAAGCGAAGGGAGGGGGGATTGGGGGGGGGGGGGGGGGCATGGCCCCCTTTGATTTTCCAAAAATGCCCCCTCCCCCTCTATTTAATGTTAAAATTTTTAAATATTGAGTAAATTTTAGGTGATGGCCCCCTTTCATTTTTTTTTTTTTTAGTATAAATTCTCTTTAATTTATTATTGTCTCCTTTATTTTCCTTTTAATATTGACTTTTTTGTCTTATATAAGTCATTAATTTTAGGAGCATTTAAAGTATAAGTTAATAAAAATATATAAGTAAATTTCTTTGGCAAAAGATTTTACACTATGTTTGGAAATGGGAGAAGGAAAGAGAAAAGAATAGAAAAGTTAAGAAGGGATACCATTTCTCCTTGTATAATGGAAGAGAAAAATAAATAAAGAGGAGTGATGATATTTCTGTGGGGCCCATTATTTTGGTATTATCCCAATTCCGGCAAAAATGGAGGAAGGGAGAGTATTGATTACATGGAGCCCATCACTTATATTATAAAATGACTAATATATCTTTAACATTTTTAAGATATTACAAATTATCTAATATATGAATTTTCACATCATTAATAAGGGTACAAAGGTAAAAGCGTGTATTTTTTTTTTCTTTCTCTTCCCTTTGCAAACAAACAAGGGAAAGAAACTCACACATTTTCTTCTTTCCTTTCTTCCTATATCCAAACACATTAAAATAAATTCTTTTCTTTCTTTTTCCTTTTTCCTTTTCCTTTCCCTTCCCTTGCTCTTTTCCTTTCTATTCCCTTTCCATAGCTACAATCAAACACAGTGTTAATTCTTTTCCAAAAATAAAGTTATACGTATTTATATAGAGAGTTAAAACTACTAGAATACAATAATATATTTGGCTTAGCTCCCCTTGAGAGAATTTTCTTGCTCCATCACTGGTGATGAGCTGACTCAGCTCGTAATCAAAATAAAATAAAATAAAATAAAATAAAAAACTGAAATTTTAATACTGAACTTGACTAGTTCAGGATGGAGAATGGAAGTGTAATTTACTATTTTCTATGGACTTGGTATTCTAGAAGCCCTCACCAAGAAAGTCACATGAAGAAGGGAGGCCAAGTAAGCATCTAGAAGATAGACACTGCTATATCTCATTAGTCAAACTTCCTGATGCTCACCAAAGATCAAGCTCCACCACGTGTAATTTAAATATGAAATGGGTATGCCACATAAGTAACACATGGCCGTCCGTGCAATTTCGTTCATCGGAAGCATAATGGGATAACGGTCTAGTCAGCTCAGCAGTATTGGAAGGATCTAACCGACTATGTTTTGGTTTTACTAGTCAGGTCTCACATGAGAAAGTTCGAGGCTATTATATATGATTCTATCGAAGATACGAGAACACATACAATCCATCACTTTCTTCTGGATGGTCCAGGTCATGGGTGACTTTTTGGGTTTGGTCTCAAAATGTCTCTCATTATTCTGCAGCTCATGTGTATTATACCCCAAATAAATCTTTTTTTTTTTTTTTTTTTGAGTAGATTTATTCTAATTTTTTAAATTAAAAAGGCCATCGATGATATCAATCCAATTTTTTTAATATATATTATTGCATATTACGTACATGACATTCCACTAAATTTACAAAAATTTTAAAAAAATAAAAAATAAAAAAACTCAAAAACCAATTGGACTAACTAATGGATGGTCAAATTTATTTTTGAAACTTTTTTTTTTCTTGAATGGGTGAGTAAAAGGATAATATCTAAGCAACAAACTTTGATTGTAGCCCATGGTTATAACTCTTACTCAAAAATTAACATAGTTATTGTAGGGGCACAATTTAGTAACCAAATTCTTATTGTTACAAGCCTTGGTCCAAAAAGCCCAACATAATGAATTCTTGTAGAGTATGGGCTAAAGAACTCGGTTTAAGTAAGTTTAGACGGATTGTTGCATGGGTTAAGGGAACACACGAACAAGAACAAATGCTATTGTGTAGAAAGGTCACCCAGAATGATAGAGCTAAAAACTTAATTAATAGATACAGATCAATGCAGTAAGACTCCTCTCCATGCTACAGTATTCTCTCCTTTTTTTTCTCGTCCCCTCTCTTAGGGGACTTTTACATATTATATAGGTCATTTCCAATCATCTGGGTTTTACACTTGTTGATCATCCAAACCCCCACTTGAGCACCTGTCCCATCAGACACCTCTCTCAGTTCTTTGTGAGTTGCGGTAGCCAATGTAGCACTGTTCAGGGGTCTTCTCCACATTAATGCGGCCAGGAGAGTAGTTGTAATGCATTTAATGTGGTGGTGGCAGCCTTTGCTAAGATATTTCGGGTTTCCTTCCTTTTTACGTATTTAGAAGATGGACTATAGTGGCTTGGATGTACCTTTGCTCCGGTTTTTGTAGTATCCGAGGAGAAATTACTCCTTAGACATGTTTTCTTTGCCCCAGTGGGCCTGAATAAGGATTGCTTGGGTCACGCTGGCTCCTCGGATGGGCTGCGTCCTCGGACGGGCCTAGGGCCCAGCCTGTTATTTTGGGCCAGTCCCCACAGTTATATATTTTAAAAATCTAACCGTTAACTTGCATATTTTTTTTTATTTTCTTAGTGCATAAGTCAAATTTCTTACCAATCATATGCTATTTATTATTTAATCTATAAAATTATTTTATTCATAATCTATATAATAATAATAATAATAATAATAATAATAATAATAATAGGTAAAGCTGAGAAAAACTCAAATTAGAATTCCAAATTAGAGTTTCAATTTTGTGCCATGTGTCATAATTATTTATTCTTAAAGAGTTTTATTTCTTAATTTTAGAATCAAATGTGGGACCACATCATAAATATTCATCCAAGTGAGTTATTAAATATAAAAACCAAAGAGTCTAGAATAAATGAATCAAAAAAAAAAGTGTTTCACAATAATTTAAAAAAAAAAAAAAAACATAAACAATTTACATTTTATACCTAATAATATCCTTACAAAATTTTTCAAAGAGTTAACAAAATATAAAAATTACTATCAATATAAGTGTGTGTGTGTGTGTGTTTCTCAAATAAATAAATAAAAAGTATTTAAGTTATATATATAGGAATTATATTATGCATCTTATTGTATAACTTTAAGTGTATCCATGCATATGTATGGGGTTACAAGCTAGTAATCATAAGTTACAAAAAACTTGAAATTTAAGTATTTAATTAATGACATAATTAGTAGTTCAAAAAATAATTAATGACATAATTAATGTTTGATCTTTTGAAAGTTTTGCAAGTATTGAGGGAAGATATAATAAGAAAATATTATATAAAATACGATGTCCAACCGAGTGTAATATTTTATATTATTAAACATCTCTGTGTGTGTGTGTGCGCGCGCACACGCGTGTGTGTGTGTCTATTATAAGCCAAAACTGAGAGAAAATCTAATTAGATTTCAATTAGAATCTAATTTTGTGTCACGTGTCTCATCTAATCTAAGTTTTTTAATTTTTGGTGCCAAATGAATTAATTCAGTGTAAAAATTGGATTTTAATTAGAGGTTAATTTTGAGCTACATGTCCCATCTAATTTTAAGTTTTTTAATTTTTGTGTCAAGTGAGTTAATTTAGTGTAAAAAAAGAGAAATCCAATATAAATAAACCATACAAAACTTAATCATATATCTAATTTTATATATAACATTAGCGGAAGAGAGGGTTTGAATAATTTTATGTTTATGAGCCATTTTTGTGTAATTAAAAAAAATTCAAATTTATAAGTCATTTATGTAATATACTATGTGACTATGTATGATCCATTACTAACTAGGTAATATATATATATATATATATATATATATATATATATATATATATATATATTTATATATATCCAAAATTTAGAGACAATCCAATTAAAATCAAATTTGGATTTTGCTTTTGTTTGCTTTCCATACAAATTAAATTATTTAGATTTTTGCTATTATTGTTTTTCCGAGCTGAACGATCTCATGCACCTATCACCATTCAATTTAGGAGTTACTATTAGAACAATTTATTATTTTATCTTGTGTTGTATTTTGTTGAATTTTATGGACAATGATTGTAAATTAATATTGTATATGTAGTATCTAATAATAATTTTCAAAATTATATACATAATAACAGTGTAATGAGAAACTTAGCGTAACTAAGAATGCATTTGTTTTGGCTTCAAACGATTTCTGGAAATCCTTTTACATCTTTTCATTTGTTTGGTTGTGCATGGAAATAGAGTTTTACGGAAAATCATTTACTTTGACCATAAAATTAAGGCCTTTGACCCAGAAAATGAATGCAGGTTCTGTTTTACCTTCAAATCATTTATGGGCTCACAGGCGCAGAGAGAGAGAGAGAGAGAGAGAGAGAGAGAGAGAGAGAGAGAGAGAGAGAGAGAGAGAGAGAGAGAGAGAGAGAGAGAGAGAGAGAGAGAGTAGAGAGAGTGAGCTAGATCGCTCCTCACCCCAGACACGCCGTCGAGTTCGCGCCATCGAGATCATTAGCGCTGTCGTTCTCAACCCAAAGCTCATCAGGCCGTAGTTACCGATCTCGTTCTCGTTGCTCATTGGCGTCGTAGTTACCGATCCCGTTCTCGTTGCTCATCGGCGCCGTCGTTACCGATCTCGTTCTCGTTCTCGACCCAAAGCTCATCGGTGCCGCCGATCTTGTCGTCTCGATCTCATCGCACCAATAATCTCGTCGTCTCAATCTTGTCGTCGTCTCTCTATCCCTGAAGTTTTCGATCACTCTCTCTTCCTCCCACGAGCCGATCTTCAACCCAGAGCCTTCGACCCACGAGCCTTCGACTTTGCCGGCGACCTAGAGCCTTCACGCCATGAACCCATGAACCGATCTCTCTCTCTGTGTGATTTTGATTTTTTGTGTGATTTTGATCGACCCACGAACCGATCTACGTTTCTGTGTGATTTTGATTTTTTACTTTCTCTCTTTGATCTCTAATTTTTTTTGTTGTTGTTGTGGTGATGTGGGTGGTGGTGTTTTGGTGGTTTTCTTGTTGTGTGGTGGTGGGTTTTGTGTGGGTGGTAGTGGAAAATAGCATTTTTAGAATGTTACCAAACACATGAAAATATTTTTTAGAACAATTTTCATAATGCAACCAAACACTTGAAAATATTTTCCTTTCCTAAAAATAGCATTTTAGGAAAATATTTTACATTGAACCAAACACAGCCTAATATCATAAAAATTGCAAGAAAAAACCACTTTAGTACTTCCAAATATCTTGGTCGAATCATTGTCTTATATTTTTAATAACCCAAGCTAATGTCAATAACACTACTACAATTCACTAATCTCATGTGTAAGCATGGGTTAAATAAAGGCATATTACTAATCACCATGATGCCAAGACTCATAATCGCCAACTTTTTTTATTTATTTAATTTTTTGTTTTTTTTACAATTTGTTACTTCTTGGTGAAGAAGGAACAAAGAGCGTAACTATCAACGATATTATAAAAATTTGTTGACCATCTTTGGTTGAAATAGTAAATGTAAAATATGAGAATTGCTTGCAACTTGGAAAAAAAGAGGAAGATATATTGGTGGTTAGCCCAACTAAAATACCTACAGAGTTACAACTGCTCCCCTAGGGCTGCTTCCTTGTGGGAAAGGGAAGGCGTTAATTATGGTTAGCTAATGTCAATTTATTATTATTTTTTGTGTCTAGTGTTAGAGTTTTTCTTTCTTTTTTTTTTGGGAGAAAAGTCTAGTGTTAGAGTTGAGACTTAATGATCATTGATATGTTTAAACTACTTCATGATCATTGATATATATATTGTACAAGTAAAATTATAAATAAAAATAACCAATATATAATTGCCTTTTTTTTTTTAATAACCAATAATATATTCAAACAAGTCATTTTAATTATTTAAAAATAAGACCTAAGCAGAATTAAATTGGAAATATTAGAGGTATGATAATCAAGGTTGTGGAACCTGGACTTGACCAGGCAGTCAACCAGGTTAACCTTGAATCGGCCTAAAGACCGGTTTTTAAAGCACAATTCAACCCACTTCTATATTTTGAGTGTCCAGAGTAGCAACTATTGGACCACAAACCATTTTGTTGGTAAGTTATGGAAAATGATTATACATATGGACAATTTTTATGAAATAAATTTATTAAAAAATTAAATGATATATCACAGTTGGACCTCGGTCTAACTTCAAAAACTTTAAACCTCTCTCCTTTTTGATTCTTTAAACGATCCGATTCATCCGGGTTTCAAAACCATAATGATAATGAACTTAATATTTTTAAATGTTCTATAAAAGACTTGATTTTTTAAGGAGATTATATGATTTTTTTTGTAAAATAATTTAAGAGTATCAATGTTTGTTATATGTATCTTAGTTTTCATTATCAATCATTGAAATGTAGGTTTATTGAAAAAAAAAAAAAAAACCTTAAAAAATACATGGCATTGTAGAAGAAGTAAAAGCAACAATAAAAACAAATAAATCTGTGCATCAATGTTGCGATATATAAAATTTAATATTTTAAACTACATTCAAGGGATTTTTTTTTATTGAAAAGATTCGGAGAATTTAAAAAAAAAAAAAATCAGTGGAAATATTTTGAATTTAAAATCTTTTTTTTTTTTGAAAAAGTTCGGGAGTCTCTTCTTTTAAAGACGTGGGGATTTGAGATGGATTATTTGGGGGCCCTTCCCCCTTGCTCATGAATCATGATATATATATAAATATATATATATATATATATAACTATATGCCATATACCATTAAGCTATCACTCAAACCCTAATAAGCCTTTTTTTAATTCTTACCCTTATGATCATGACCTTTGTAATTCATATAAATTCTACCCACAAGTATAAGTGTTTTTGGAGTGTGGAGGGCAAGAGTCGAGGTTCAAGTTTTCAGAAGGGAGTTTCACACACATATATACTTAAATTAAGATAGTTAAGAATTTATATTTTGTATATAAAAATTAAAAAAAAAAAAAAAAAATTCTACCCAATGCACGCACACTATATCTTTACTTTGGTACTGTTTCATAAATTTTTATTTATTTTTTTACAGTGATCTTTTATTTATTTTAATTGCATTGTTTGTATTTATCACCAATTGTATGCTCTATCCTAGCATTGAAGAAGGTTTTCCTTCTTCTCCTTTAAAAAAATAAAATAAAATAAAAATTCCTAGTTCAATTTTCCTCTATCCTAGCTATGAATGCTCCCCAGCCTTAATGAGATACATTTTATTTTTACTTTTAAACCATTCATTTTAAGACATCTCAAAATGGAATAAGGAACTAACAGTTTAAGATGATGGAGTTATAATTTGTCAATATTTAAATTTTCTAATATACCCTTAAATTTATCTAAAAATTCAATGCCATTATTTTTCTAGATTTTTAATTAATGAGGGTAGTTTTGGAAGCTTATATAAACTTTAAAGACAAGATATTAAATGATATTTCCTTAAAAGTTAAAATTCTAAATAGTATAAACAATTTGAGATATAGGAATATAGTTTATTATTTACTATTAACAACTTAGGGTATGTTTGATAAATTGTAATAGGTACTGTAATGTAATAGTTATTTCAATGGTATAGTTTTGTGGTAGTTTGGTTATATTTTTATTACAAAAAATAGTCATTCTTTATGAATATCTATTCTTTTCTTTTAGAGAATTTCAACCTATGACGTCCGCTCCTAATGATAGCTCTTTCTCATCAGACCAAGACACCAATCAGTTTTCGGTGTAGGCGGGGATTGAACCCCAGATCTCTTATACAACCATTAGAAATTTTACCAGTTGAGCTAACTGGAACCCACATGAATATCTATTCTTTAAAATGAAGAATAATTATTCTTATTTAAAATGGTTGTAATAACTATTCCTTAGTAGGTGTAATAATTTCTAAAATTAATATATTTCCAAATAAACGAACTTTCCATATATGTATAAAAAATTTGAAAATAAAAAATATCAAAAAATAACTAATCTCTCTCTCAAATTTAAAAAATATTATTATTTAGGAAATATAATTGTATGAGTAAGATATTTCTTAAAATATATCTTAAGTCTAGTTCTAATGTTACAACTTAACCAAACTTATAAATATGTTTAGTTATTCCATTACAATATATTTTATTCCTAGTTATAAAGATTATCATTATTGTCGTAATCCTCGTTCAATGTACCAAACGTACCCTTATTAAATTGTAAAAAATTGAGTAAATAGTTTTTTTTTTTTGGTAAACCAAGATCTTATTACTTAGGGGGGAAATTAAGGAACAGAGTAAGGATTAAGCCTCTCAAAATACATGCTAGAAAAATCTTAAAACAACAACAAATTGATCTCTAAAGGAGAGAATCATAGACAATAAAATCTTGTTCTAACTTAGCTCCAAATTTGGTAAGCCCACTAATACATTGGTTGGCTTCTCTATAGCAATGCTTGATCTACACCTTGAGAAATTGACTCACCAAACTTCTGTAATCCACAATAAGAGAGGAATGTGAATGTGCAATAATTGAATGAGCTTGACTCGACACCCACTCCACAACAACTTTTACATCCAACTCTATCTCTAGTGATTGAATTCCAAGAGATGAACATATTATGAGCACATCTTGAAACACCCATAGCTTGGCCTCAATACTAGTAGCAATGGTAATAGCTCTTGCAAAACTTGCAACCCAAGTGCCATTATTTTTTTTTATAAACAACCAGGAAACAGAGCACTACAACGTTAAGTGCTGCGGCCATTGAAAGTGCATGGGAGCACTGGAGGCCATAACAGCCATATTATATACATTAACAAGCACAAAAGCAGGGATCCAACGGAAGGAAAGACAAATACCCCTTTGCTTTAAGGACTGCAGATCAGCAAACAAGGTTTTTCCTTTCCAATCCGGTACTTGGCCTGTGTTAAACAACTAAACCAAAAAATTACAATTGCTCAAAACCAAAATCTGGTTGTATTGAAGCCTAAAAGTTGTTACAGCTGCTTCTCTAAGACCTTCAAGCAAAGCAACTAAGACTGAGTTAGCGGCACTGCTGCTGCATCCGTAGAACACCACTGTACCCTGCCTGTTCCTAGCCTCATAAGCAAATGCAGCTCTTTTCTTTCTTCTATGCTTGACACCAGAAATCTTGAGGATGATGCTCCATTGCCCTTGAAACCCTTTCTCCATAATCTTCTGCCTAGATATCTTATGCTCAGTACAGTAATGCTTTTGATAGATCTCATGGTACCTGCAAAACAGATTTTGAGTGGTTAAAATGACATTCATTGGATCAGGAGTAACTCCCTCATGAATCACCCGGTTTCTATGATTCCAGATAGCCCAAAGAGTAATGAAAATCCGCTGCAAAGATTCCAAGTCACTCTCATCCAATCTCTGATTTCTACTAATGGAATTAATGATCCACTGTTGAACAGTTATAGGACCAAGGGAGGAAGTATGCAGGGCTAGAGCTGAACCATACCAACAAGCTCTAGCAAAATGGCAATGAAGGAAAAGATGGCTGGTAGACTCCTCATCACAGTCACAAAAGGGGCAGAGGGTAGCAATTGGAATTCCCCTCCCCTTTAAAGTCTGAAATGTTGGCAAGCTATCATGGATTACCTTCCAGACCAAGTTGCAGATTTTCAAGGGAAGTCTAACCTTCCATAAAGTGTTCCATACAGCATCAGGGATAACAGGGGGTCTAAGGTTTGCATTGGCTGACATATTAGCATCTTCCAAAAGAATCTCATAAGCCTTTTTAACTTTAAAATCCCCTGAATTTGAAAAATTCCACATAAGAGAATCTGTCACAGAATCGGTCTTAGAGATTGAGATGCTTAGAATTTCAGAACTTATAGAGGGGGGGTACAGGGATCTAACAAGATCAGGTTTCCAAGAGTGAGTGGCTTGGTCAATTAAGTCAGCCACAGTACCTGTGATAAGGTTTGGGTTATGCAAATTAGGAGTTTGGAACCAAGCAGGATGGTCTAATGGAATATTAGTACCATTACCCACCCACCACTTCCCCTCTTTCATTTTCCTGTTATCCTGTTTCACAATATTTCTCCAAAACCAAGATTGATGCGGCTTGGGTTGACATTCATGTATAGAGCTTCTAGGGAAGTATTTGGCTTTAAAAGTTCTTGCTAAAAGAGATTGAGGATTATGGTGAATTCTCCAGAATTGCTTAGCAAGCATGGCCTAGTTCATCAAACTAAACTTTTTAAGGCCAAGCCCTCCCCTATTTCTAGGTTGACACACTCTATTCCAGTTAAGCAGATGCAATTTCCTAACCCCTTGATCATGCCCCCACCAGAAGGATCTTGTTATGGCATCAAGTTTGTTACAAATACTCTTTGGCACCCTAAAACAAGAAAAGGTATATAAGGGCAAGGATTGGAGAGTTGAATGGATCAAGGTGGTTCTACCAGCTTGTGAAAGGAGTTTAGCTTTCCATCCTTGAATTTTAGAGTTGAGTTTATCCACCAAGTAATGAAAGTCAACAACTCTCTTGCCCTTAAGTTTGAAATTTAAACCTAAATACTTGCTAGGTTCTGACACCAGGTTGACCTTTAAGGTCGAAGCTAGGTTCTCTTGCTCAACTCTTGGCATATTTGAAGAGCAAAACAAATCAGACTTGGCAACATTTATGCTCTGACCAGAAATAGAGCAATACCACTGTAAAATGCATTGAATATTGTCAATAGATTTATCATCTCTCCTGAAGAACAAGAGGGAGTCATCAGCAAACAACAAGTGGGTGAAGGTGCATCCATTCCTACCAATTCTAATACCTTGGATCTTATTATGTTGCTCAGCTTGAATGAGCCCAAGTGCCATTATGATCTTTGATTATACCACCATCGCCAGCCAATCCGGGAATATCTAAGGCCGAACCATCAATATTCAACTTAATCCAATTTGGCTTAGGTTTCTTTCATCTAACCTTAACTGGAAACTTGCCACTTGTATGCTTCACCCTCCCAGCACAAAAGAAAAACTCAATTTCCATGTTTCTCACTTCCTCCACCAAAATTTCACAGGATTGTTTAGTTTAATTACTCTCTTATTCGATATATATAGCCAAAGCTTCCGAATACCAAAACCAAAGAAGCAAATACCAAAACAAAAGAAGCAACTTCAAGGAATGTTGTCCCTACCATAAATCGTATCATCACATAGACTATTCTTTTTTCTTTTTCTTTTTTTATAAAGGGGGGGGGGGTTGTATTATTTAATTATATATAAGTTCATATAACAACAGGCATTACAACCTTTAAGGGACACATTCTAGTAGTCCCAAGGTTTTCCATATCCCATACAAAAGGCACATATACAACAGTGAGACAGGTATCATAGATTTCCAAAAAGTATTGTTGTTGATTTCCCCTCTTTCCTAAAGCATCCGCTCAACCATTAGCTTCGTAGAATATGTGGCACACCTGGATGATTCAATCATGCTCCATAAGGTTCCTGCAATCATGGAATAGTGGGATAGCATCTGGTGAGATATCATGATTAGTGGTTAACCATGAAAGAATTGTCATAGAATCAATTTCAAGGTGAATAAATTTAAAACCCAAATCCCATGCCAGAAGGAGACCCTGGCGAACTACCCCCAACTCAGCAATGTTATTAGAAGCAATGCCCATGCTTAATGAAAAACCTGAAATCAATGAATTGGAACTATTATGCAACAAACTACCTGCACTAATCAATTTAGAATTACCTAAAGAACTGCATTCTGTATTTAATTTTATAAAAGGCTCTAGTGGAGCAATCCATTTTATAGTCTTGGGAATACCAATTTTGATAGTTTTAGCGGGGCAAGCGAAATAAATTTTTTTTTGTAGCTAATTGAACCGCTTTGTGGACAAGGCGAGATTGGGAGCTAGATCGATTATTAAAAATATGCTCATTCCTAGCTAACAATAAGTGCCAATAGAGGAAGGGGAAGTAAATCTTCCAAGGAAGCTGATGATGGAAGATAAAAGTATCCAATGTAGCGTTTGTTTGAAGCCAAGTTTGAAGTGTTAGTTGAAAAAGTGATAAGGGCAGGACAACTAGAGATTGACACCAGACTATCTTAGCCCAAGGGCAATCTCTTAAGATATGAATAGTGGTTTCAAGAGTATTACACCTAGGACATTAGTTATCTATTTCTGGGTGAGAGAAAGCCAGATAGTGGCGAGTAGGTAACTGATTATGCATTGACTTCCAAATGAAAATTTGGAGTTTCTTGGGGCAATGGAGTTTCCTGATCCAACGTCAAAGAGACTTCACAAAAGGAGCATGAGCTTGCTGGTATAACAACTTCGATGCAAAACTGAACAAACAAACACTGTTATTTTGTGGCCAAAAAAGAGAATCAGACAACCTAGTCAACTGGACCACAGGAATACCTTTAATAAGTTGTTCAAGATGCGTCGAGAGGGGAAATTGTAGATCCTCTAATCTCCAAATATGATTGTCTCATAGGAAACTCACTAATCTCTACTCCTCATTTGGCATAAGAGGACCTTCAATACGACTTCGTAGCGAACCACTAGGGATCCAATGATCCTCCCAAACTCGAATGGTTTGACCATCCCCTAATATCCATTTCATACTGTGTCGAAGCCATTGTATTCCTACATGGATGGCTTTCCAAATGTGAGACACTCTAGGGTTTATGACACTCTCGAAAATGTTTGTATGGAGAAAGTATTTGGCTTTCAATACTTGAGCCCATAGCATGGATGAATGTTGTTGAAGGCTCTAGGCCTGATTCATGAGCAAAGCCATATTCATATGGCACAAAGATTTAATACCTAGACCACCTGCATCCTTAGGAGTAGTTACGATTTCCCTACTAACCATAGGACAGTGTTTGTGGTGGGTGGTGTCTCCCCATAAGAATTTACAATTTAATTTATCTAGTTGCCAACAAATTTTTTGCGAGAGGAGGGTGGTTTGCATGACATGAATAGAGATGGAGGCCGATGTGGATTTGATTAAAGTGACACAACCCGCAACAGAAAGATATTTAACTTGCCAAACCTCAATATTCTTTTGGATTTTATCAACTAAGTATTGATAGGCATTAGCCTTTCGATGGATGGTAAAAATAGGAGTTCCTAAATAGGTTCCAAGTTGAGTCGTAGTAGTGATACCAAAAATACTAGCAATCAGATCTTTAGTTCGCCTAGGTGTATTTGGTGAAAACCAGAGACATGATTTTTGTGTACTAATGATTATTTTGTATTAAAAAAATTGCTATCCCATCTACTAGTATTAGCTTGACACCATAATTTCCTCACTGCATTACAATTACTTAGAAGATGGAAACAAGTCTCGAGAGATCTACCACATGTCACATGGGTAAATAGCTTCATTACTTTATCACCTATCATTGTCGTTGCCAAAAATTTGTAATTTAATTGATATTTTTTAGTGTTTTCATAAAAAATGCCAAGAAGTCAAATTCTTCTATCCATGAACCATCAAATTATCAAAAAGATTCATCTCAACTTTTATGATGAGAGCCATGTCATAAACAAAGGAATCAAACAATAATACATCTCATCTTATCACACTAATTATATAATATACAAATAATAATTACTTGGGGGTCTTACATTATACACGTATAGGGTTTAGATGGTTGGGGGACTATGATCCCATGCTTGACCCCTTATTTCTTTCGACATTAAAAGAAGATAAGAAGATAAGCGTTACGTCTACAATATTTTTAAAACACCTTTACAACAAATCATAAGTGACTAGTTATTACTGGTTCTAATTTGATTTGAAGCTACAATTGAATTTTTTTTTTGTTCCATTAATGACAATCGGTAACAATTTGCTACACAGTATTTGTTGTAAAAATATTGTGGACATAACATTTTTTTTTAAAGAAAATAGATAAAAAAAATGAAAAAAGATGAAGAATTTTGTCATTAAAAAAAAAAAAAAAACACAAAGAAGATGAAAGAAGGAGGAGGAAACACGTTTTATAACATCATTTTGCATTGGAATTTCAAGAAAAAAACGTTTTATAACATCATTTATTAATTCGTGTAAATTAGGTAAAATGTTGAAAGAATAATTTCTAGAAGAGGATGGGATCATTCAAAGTCATGCAAATTTGATCCCGCCACATATGAGCTGACACGGGCCCTTCGTTCATTCTAAGGCCTATCGGACGGTCTTGAGAGATTGACATAGCTGAAATGCTGATAGATCTTTGACACGTTGCCACTGCTCTTACTTTATGAGTTGCGGAGGCAGGCCCCAGTACAAATACAAATAGAGAAGTTCATAAACGTCCACGCGTACAAATTAAGAAGCGCATAGATTTCTTTGCATTATTATTTCTTTAAAAAAAATAAGAATAAAAGGTAGACTTATATGTGATATATTACCATCTCCCTCGAGTGTGTTTGTTTCAAAAATAAAATAAAAAATAATAATATTAAAAGAAAACACTTTCTTTTGTATATAAATATTACCGATATATTACCATCTACCAGTCCCTTGAGTGATTTTGTTTCTAAAATAAAATTAATAATAATAATAATAATAATAATAAAAACACTTTCTTTTGTATATAAATATTACCGATACCCACCTGGTCACCAACCTTCTCAATATCTTTCATTCCTCACACCCCAAAAGAAGACAAGTGAAAATATCTTTCCTTTTTCACAAAATCCAACCTCTCTAGTGTCCTCCATCTAATAATTCCCTGTTGATCAGAGTTTCATTCAAGGTCTTGATTGATTAAGCATATTTTTTCTCTGTACAAGGTATGTTTCGTGTTCTATTCTGAGTTTTCAAGAATTTTTGGTTTGCTTATTTCATGGCGATTTCTTGTTTTCCAAGGTTGTAAAAAATAATGGGGTTTCTCTATTTTTGTCGGATGTTTAGAATTTGACCCTTTTTCTGCAGAACGATATTAATGGCAGAAAACAATGTCCCAATTCTTATTACCCCCAAATATGTTTCTTAAAGCAATCTTTGTCTTTTGGGTCTTTTCTTTGTAAATTTGTTTAGCTCTGTGGTAGGGAATTGTTTTATGTGAAGCTTGATGAGATTTGTGTTGCCCCCATCAATTTTCTCTGGGTGAATAGTTATCTTTCTGGATCTTAAACTTATGTTTTTTTTTTTGTTGAGATCCATTGGATCTCAAACAAAAAAAATTTTAAAAAAATAAAAAAAAATAAAAATCTTTAGAATCAAGCAGAGCCTTATAGATGTTCAATGGATAGAGACGTATTCATCTTTTGAGGCAAGAATTTCTCCTCTCATTGAGGGATAGGAAATAAGATTAAAATGTTGCCCACAATGATATACTATTTTTAGGGTTATAAGTTTCATATTTTCCTTTTGGCCCTAGAAAATTTCTTAGCAGTAAAATGGACCATTAATTTGCTGTAATTTCTTTTGCTCGCTGATCAGATGTTCAGGTTATTATAGGCCATGATAGATTGACGATTTTGGTTTTCCTTTATAGCTAAAACGTATGGTATAAAATTAGAAGTCACAGTTTTCTGTTCTTGTCCAACAAGGTCCTCATCATCACTGTACAAGATCTAAAGAAGTATTTGCTGTCTTTTCAATTTTGAGTAACCTGCCTTTTATGGCCTTTGATCTGACATATAAGTCAGTTAATTTTACATATTGAGGATTTTCTAATGTTGAAAAAAGTCAGCATAACTAGAATGATTTAGAACACCAGATCTTTCTGAACAAGTAATGTTTTTTCAAAGTTATCCACGGTTAGAAAAAATCCTGGTTAGCTGCTCATATGAAATTGGTTATGTTGCAAAATAAGACTTTCTGAAACCTAAAGTGGTCCCCTGATCTAGAAGTGGTGCTTGATAGGGAAGGTGTGGAGAGTTCTAAGTGGCCCATCTGAGATTATGCTGCTGAAATTCCTGGCATAATTTTTATTTTTCTTTCCCTGTTGGTCGTATTCTTTGTATCCACAATCGGTGGGTATTGGAAGCGGTTTGGCCGTTTGACATTTATTTTTTCTTGTGTCATTTGGTCATTGTCCCTAACTCAGATGTAGACTATTTGATCTTTGACCCCTTTTGTTCTCATTCCCTTGTGCTTTTGTATATGCTTGAGAAACTTTATGTTGATAACTTTGGTTTAGGAAGTTTATTGATTGCAGTTCAGCCTTGATCATAAAAGAATTTTCTTAAGGTCATCATTAATGTTGTACCAGTCTAACACTTTAGTGAATGCTTTGTTATTGGGGGAGTCTCTCTCTTCCACACACATACACACGTTCTATGCACATTTCTACATGTATCATTGTCCTTATGAGACCTCTTTTTTGTAACAGGGCACATATGGAACATAATTTCTTTGAACCTGAGTTGCACTTCGATTCTAAGTGGAAATCAATTTCAGCGCCAGCAACAGTCTCAGATAATGGTGATGGCGGCTTTGATTGTAATATATGCTTAGAATCAGCACATGAACCTGTGGTCACCCTTTGTGGTCACTTATACTGCTGGCCTTGCATTTACAAGTGGCTCAATGTACAAATCTCTACCGACGAGCCAGACGAGCAGCCAAAGTGCCCGGTTTGCAAAGCTAACATCTCTCAGGCTTCGTTGGTCCCCCTCTATGGCCGTGGCTCATCATCCTCTTCAGATTCTAAAGGCAAAAAACCCAATTTGGGTCTTGTCATACCTAATCGACCTCCACCTTCTGGGTTGAACTCTCTTATTGCTACTACAACCTCTGCTTCACATTCCAGTCAGCAAATGCATCCAAGCTATTTTGAGTCACAGGCACAGTCATATCATCATCAGCAATTATTCCCTCACCTACATGGAGGTTATGCTGCAGACGCATCAGCTCATCATGGGGGTACAGCAATGACTAGTTTCTCCAATCCGACAATTGGGATGTTTGGTGAGATGGTATATGCAAGGATGTTTGGGAGCTCGGATGCAAGTCTGTATTCTTACCCTTATACAAGTTCCTACCCTCTGACAGGGATTAGCAGTCCCAGGATGAGAAGGCACGAAATGCATCTTGACAAGTCTCTTAATCGATTTTCCTTTTTTCTTTTCTGTTGTGTAATGTTGTGTCTTCTCTTTTTTTGATTTATGCTTCTCTTCTGTAATTGCGTTTCTATAGTTGTAGTGAGATTTATCATTATGTCAGTGTAGTACCAGATAGGAGATACAGATTTTGCCACAATGCCCGTTGAAATATCTTTTGATGTGTATAATTTTACATTTTTTTTAGCTGGATTTATAAACAGGCAGGCGCCTTGAAATATCTTTTGATGTGTATAATTTTACATTTGTTTTAGTCGGATTTATAAACAGTTATTGATATGGAATATCTTTGCTGACATTAGTTATTGATAAGGATGTTACCCTTACTTGGTTATGAATACTACTACTATACCATTATCTGTGTCTACTTTTCTACTGCCAACTAAGTTGAGCCAACTGGCAATGATTGTTTCCAAAGTCCAACAATGTCCATCACGGTGGTTGATAGGAGTTTAGGCAAAACCATCGAATTGGTTCGGTGTGATTGGTTAGAAGTTTTGAAAAACCGATGGGAACTTATTGATTGTCTTATATTCTTATGCCAACATTTTATCCCAACTTGCCGCCTCTCTTGACGAGAGCTTCTTTCTCGATCTCCATTTTATTCCCAAATCCCCAGACCTGCTCTACCTTCTCGACTTTTTTCCCCAAAGTAGTCCCAAACTCCCAACCCCTCAACCCTTGTATCTCCCACGTGCCAATTGCCATGTGTGAATTTGCGTGGAAGGTTTTGAAGAAGGGATTTATGGCACCTCTCTCTCCATTTAAAACATGGTGTTTGGAGTTCGAGTGATAGCCGAGTTGCAATAACATTTTTTGTGGTGTACTATGTTTGTGGTTAGAATCCCATTTGTCTCTCTGCTGCTAATAAATATCTAAAAAAATGTGGATTGTTTGGTCATTGAGATGATTGTGTGGCTGTTTAGGGTTTTTAAGGAATCATAGATGTGTGTTTTGTTGAGAAAATTGATAGAAATTTCCATACTAAGAAGTCAAGTACCAATAATTACGATGTAGTGGTTGACTACATCAGTTTTTGTTTTTTGTTTGATGATTTGTTAGTTGAGGAGAGGGAGAATTGAATCTTGAATATTTCTATTGGGAATGTTAGGAAGTTCTAGTTAAACTATAAGGCTTTTGGACATAACTTATTGGTATATTGACTTTTATACATATGAAATATTGAATTTTAACCATGAAAATTGGAATGAACACAACATTTTAAAAACAAATGAAGAGGATCCTAATGTGAAAAATTTTGAGGACATTATTAATAAGAATAGAAGACAAATTATAACTTTTTGGGCCTCACAAATTTCCATATCAAGATATTTTTCATTTAATATGAATGTATTTCATGGTTAAGATTAAATATTACAAATATAAAGGTGTATATAATAGGTGAAAATACTATTTTGGTCTCTACATTTTTGGGTCACTGTCAATTTGGTTTATGTTATTTTTAACTTGCAATCAATTTTGGTTCTATTGTCAAATCACAATCTTTCTTGCACTTTCTTGGCAACCAAACACCAACTAAACACAAAAATACAAATCAAATTTACCAATCTCTAACTCCAATAGACACACACATATCAACTCGGCAACTAAAAAAAACTCAGATTTGGACCAATAAAGGTTGCAAATTGAAAATAATGTGAACCAAATTTATTGCAAGTGAAAAATAACAAGGATCAACAATAAATTGACACATATAGCCATTGATAATGCATTGGTAAATCGACACCCAGAGCCATTGAGCCATAAATTGACACCTATAGCCACAAATTTATACCCACAATCACACATCCAAATAACTAGATTGACACCCATAAAAAACGTATCAAAACACAAAAAAAGGTGTGCCTGAGAATTGAGATCAAAGCTTATGAGTGCAGTGGCATTGAAGATAGGAGATTGAGGAGGAACAATGAGTGGTGTGGTGTGGTGTTGTCGCTGCTCTATCTGAGAGAGACATTACTCGCCAATTTCGGTTCCATTGGTCGGTCTGCTTTTCGGTGCGATAGCGTCAGTGTCGATCACCAGGTGGTGGTATTCATTTTGTTTTGCTCATCCCACAAGTTATTAAGAAAGAGGAGGAAAAAAGTCTATTAGTCTATTGACGCTGTTCTCCACGCTTTCCTTGTCCTGGAAACAAAACACATGTTAGTAGTGAGTAGTGACATTACTGGGAGTTGAGTTGATTCAGTTGAAGCTGTAAGAACACGCATGTACTGGAAGTTGAAACTTGAAACTATAAAATTTAGTTCCAAGACGTACATTACTTGCAACCAATTTATTTATTTATTTTTTAAATTCCAAAGCGTACAGTTAAAATCAAATACTTTTTTATTTTTTATGTAAACTAAAATTAAATAGTCAGGACTCGACCAAAGATGAAATCTTTGTAATCTTTCAATCTTTGCAAGTTAACTGGCGGACTGTTTTATTTGCATATGCAAAAGAGAGACCAGCCTATAGTTGTACATTGAAAGCGTTGGATTGAGATCAAGTACAAATGTAATAACACTTAATGACTAAAATTGAGAGTTAAAAAATAATAATAATAATAATAATTTTAATCATTAAACAAAAAAGGTGAGAAAAAGTTAAAAAAAAAAAAAGAAAAGAAAAGAAAAGAAAGTTAAAGTGATAAAAATATTTTGAGTAGGGAGGGTATTGCACTCAATCCAAATATGTAACTAATGCTACTATTTTATTCTTGAATCCGGTTAATGAGTATCCCTAAGACATTTGTTAATGATTTATTTTAAAAATAAAATTTATACCACTTTCAAGATAAATATAAAAATTTGTCATAATCAGTTATTTTTTCATTTTTTATAAAAATTTCTAAAAAATATTTCTTAAACTAATGCAGCATTAGTTAACTTACCATATGAGATTTTGAGGTAGCTCCCAAAAAAAAAATGTAAATTTTTTTGTGGTCAAATAAAAATTTGAGATTTAAAATCCGCATATATCAAGAAACAATTAGTATTTTGACTTGATAATAAAGAAACCATTATTATGGATTATAAACTGAAATTCTATTTGATGTATTTGAAAAAAAAAAAAAAAAAAAAAACTTATGGTTGTTATATCAGTTTTTTTTTTTTTTTTTTTTAAACAATACTATGGTTGTTACATCAGAAGTCCGTAATTTCACAACCTCGCCGATTTCCCATGTCTCACTTTAATTTCATTCATTTGCATTTGCATATGACCAAACTGTTTCAGTAGTCTTTTTGTATTTCTTTATGGCTTTTGTTTATAATTTATTTCTTAATAGAAGTATCAACTACTACAACCACAGAGGAAGGTATCTCATAAAGTTCCTCGCACACTCCATCTTTCTGACGATTCCTGTAACTGCTACTCCATCCCAACTCCCTAATGAATCACCTTCTACGAAAAATACTTATTATCCTTAATTTAATATCAAAAAATAAAATAAAAAACAAAAGAAAATAAAAAGTCAATTATGCTATTTACGGTGCTCTTCACGCTTTCCTTATAGACTTGTAGTGTAAACAAAACACATGCGACCGGGGACCATTTATTTTTTTTTTGAATGAGCCAGTTTTAACTTATAGCATATATAAAAGTAAAAATAAAAAACACAAAAGAAAATAAAAAATCAACTATGCTATTTACGGTGCTCTCCGTGCTTTCCTTATAGACTTGTAGCGTAAACAAAACACACGTTGCCGGGACTTTTTTTTTTTTTTTTTTTTTTTGGAGGGAGTGAGAGTTTTAATTTATGATGTCTCCTCCTAATGATAACTTATCATTAGACTAAGACACTAGTCGATTTTTTTATATATATATACAGAGATTGAACTCTAGACCTCTTATTTAACCATTAGGGACTTTACCAGTTGAGCTAATTAAAACTCATGTTGTTACCGAATCAGTAGCTAGAGAACAACAGGCATGTCAAGTGGTACTTTTTTTATTTTTTTTAATGGTAGCTGAAAATTTAGTTCCAAAAAGTACATAGTACATTACTTACAAGTTACAACCTTCTCTTTGATCTTTTTCTAAATACCAAAACGTACATTAATTAAAACCAAATATCCTTTCTTTTCCTTATAAACTAAAGTTAAATAGACATGGCTTGACTAAAATTTAATCTTCATGCACATTGTAAGAGCTAATATTGCTGCTATTTTGTTGTGATTGTCATCTTTTTTAGTACATAACAACCTTCTTTCTTTTTGTCCATGTTTCCCTTTTATTGATTTTCATTTGTATATAACCAAATTGTTTCAGTCAATGGGTCATATATAACTCGCAAGGTCACACACACACTCCATCATTTTGACCATTCCAGTGACTCTGACTAATATAAACATGTTTGTAAAATAAATAAATCATGAATCAGTTTCTACGAAAAATAGATGAAAGTGATGGATAGTTGTAAAAAATATATTATAAGAAAGGTTACTGCCTGCCTCCCTTGCAACTTGCAAGTTGCGACCACCCCAACACGCATCAATTTCCTCTAAATTTGCTAGGCTGCAAGTACCACGCACGAATTAATTAAATATATATTTAAATTAAAACATTCTTTGATAATATAATTGAAATTGAGTTATAAAATCAATATCATATCACATCATATCATATTATATTATATTATATTATATTATATTATATTATATGTAATAAAAATTGGACTTAGACGCTGTGGTTACGTCACGTGACTTCACCAAATTGTAGAAATTTTATTAAATTTTTAAATTTTTAAAGAACTAAAAATGAATAGCATACTATCAGGACCCTAATTCATTTTTATCATTAGATAAATTTATATTAACATTATTTTTTTATTCGTTAGGATATATTTCTTAAATTAAGGGATAATATTGAACAATCAAAATTTTAATTTAGATAATATTTATCATCAAATTAACATTATTTTTTTTATTTTTTAGGATATATTTCTTAAATTAGGGGATAATATATAACATACAAAAATTTAATTTAGATAATATTTAACATCTAAATTTTCAAAATTTTAATAATATTAAATTAATATTATTTTATCAGAATATCAAGCTACAAAATTTGATTATTAAGGGATAAGCACAATCCAAATTCTTCAAGAGGTGATTAATATAAATTGGGTTTAGACGCCGTGGTTGCGCTACGTGACTTCACCAAATTGTAGAAATTTTAATAAATTTTTAGATTTTTAAAGAACTAAAAGGGTATAGTATACTACCAGGACTCTAATTCATTCTCATCATTAAATAAAATTATATTAACATTATTTTTTTGTTTGTTAGGATATATTTCTTAAATTAATGGATAATATTTAACATACAAAAATTTAATTTAGATAATATTTATCATCAAAATTTACAAAATTTTAATATTATTAAATTAATATTATTTTATCAGATTATCAAGCTACAAAACTTGATTATTAAAAGATAAGAACAATCCAAATTCTTCAAGAGGTGATTAATATAAATCTATCACAAGAAACAATATATATCTTCAATAATTTGATAATCTCTATCTATTCCAAAAAACAGTATATATCTCCATTAATTTAATAATTTCTACGTTGATGACATTGAATATATATATATATATATATATATCAAAATTCCTTATAGCTAGTGTAAGGACACGATTTGTGGCGACCCAAGAAAGATACCGGGTTCGTACACTTAAGGGCTTGAACAATATCATTTGTAGAGCGTGGGCTTGAAAGGCTAGGCCCGAGTCATTTCTTCTGGTGGCGACAATAAATGATTCTGGTTTTTAGACCTTGTCCGAGGAGCTTAATGTTATTATTCTCCTCTCCCAGGGCTTCCTGGCCCTAGATCCCCTTCTCCATTGGTTCTCCTTCCCTTTTATACTAGCATTTACCTCCCTTCTAGTGTCCACGTGTAAGCTCCACTTTCTGGGGTTGAGACTTGTCCTATCAACCCATAACTGGAGTGGTTGGGAGTGGTTGTAAAAGCTGAATAGCATGGTGAAAGGCATGGACTTGTTAGACGCAACATGCTTCACTGCTGTACTGGCAGCCTTTTCACTTGGTCTGCTCCTGCACTGAGCTCATCCTTTCCTTTAGGCGTTCTATGGGATGTTGAGCATAAAATCGTCCTCGGCCATATCCTTGGGCCTTTTTGGGCTTTCATTATGCGTCTTCAGCTATAGGTCTCCTCAGCTTAGGCCTTGGGCCCTAACGGGAAGTGGGTTGGGACCACAAATTCTCCGGCCCCACAATAGCCCCTCAAAGTCCTACTGCCCGACCTTTTCGTTGGGGAGGAGGATTTTGGTGACGTCGGACCTACATCATGGCTTGCCCCGCTTTTATCCTTCATTAATATCAGTGTCTCTTCATTTACCTGGGAGCTGCGCCGGATTACGAGACATTCTTCTAGATTTACTCACGATGTGCTCCTGCAGTTTCGTTGTTCGAGCTGCGTCTTTAATATGTCCCATTTACGAGGCTACCCAAATCCTATGATTGCAGACGGTGTTAGGAGTTGAGTAAAAACGGTCTGGTCTATAGCATTTCTTGGAAATCTGCGTAGATTAAATGCCGGCAACTTGCCCTCTATATATAAGAAGCAGGATAGGAGGTTACTCCCTTTACGTACAAACCCTTCACCCCTTTTAAATTCCCAATCCTTCAGCCGTGCTTAAGGTTTTCATTGCCAGTGCAATTAAACCTTAAAATGATGTATAAGTCACGAATGGGGATGAAGGAACCACACCCGCTCCAGGAGCATTGGGTCCTTCCGAGACTTAGGATGGCGCGGTCAGGGTAGGGAAGACAGAGACTCAAGTCAGCCTTCCGCTTTCACAAGGTGGGAGCGGTTCTTTTACCTCTTTCAGCCAAAATCCAAAGCAGATGCTGGTCACGTTAGATTTTTGGTGCAACAGCAGTGGGATTTCTCGTTGTCAGCACCATCTGCTCTATCGTGAGTGCTGCTAATATGGCACCTTCGTGTTAGGAGTCAGGGTTGATGCGGGGATTAAGTATCCCTGCTTCTTCCTCTCTTCCTTCACTGGTGTCTCTTTCTGCCTCCCCTCCTTCTTCTTTCCCATCACCGGGGCCATCCTAGTGTTTCTACTTCTTCTTCTTCTGTTTCTTCTTCTTTTGCTTCTGTTTCTTCTTCTTCTACTTCTTCTTCTCTCCCTTGTATCTTTTCTTTTTGCTTATGCAGTTAGCTTTTAGTATAGGCTTACTTAAGCCCCTTCATTGTACGTTGTACGTTGTACTATTTCTTTGTCTTAATAAAAGATGATTCTGTTTTATTCCAAATATTTTACTTTTCTGCAGTAATTACTTTGTGAATGGGTGTATTTTATGTGTATTTTTCTTTGATGATACTCAGGGCAGAAAAACTTTGTAACAAAAAGCTATTATTTTGAACTTATTAAGACTATCAAGCGTAATAATACCAACCTATAGTAGATTAAACTTACAAGACTAAACGAGGTAATAGCTGAGTGCTCTGTAATGCACATAAGGCAATCATCCGAGAATGATTAACCCAAAATAAACCACCCGAGAGGGTTGCCGAGTGGCGAGGGACTTTGGCTGCGTTGTTGATAACACCTGGCCTCAATCGTTTCATGGCCTCTGATCCGAGGACTGAGGTATGGTTATACTGGGCCCAAACACTTATTCGCACTAGTTGCCTTAGAATTGAAGATCCGAGGATAGACCAGGAATTCCATTCGATCTAAGACTTAACCTCTCCATGGGATGGAGTCTCGAGTTGTGTCCAAAACTTGTAATTTTTCTTTTAAATAGTTGGTTTCCCCATAGGCTTGAGTCCGAGGACCATACAAGGCCTTGGTTCTGTCCAAAACTTGTAGTTTTTCTTTTAAGTAGTTGGTTTCCCCATAGGCTTGAGTCCGAGAACCATATAAGGCCTTGGTTCTGTACAAAACTTGTAGTTTCTCTGTTAAGTAGTTGGTTTCCCCATAGGCTTGAGTTCGAGGACCATACAAGGCCTTGGTTTTGTCCAAAACTTGTAATTTTTCTTTTAAGTAGTTGGTTTCCCCATAGGCTTGAGTCTGAGGACCATACAAGGCCTTGGTTCCGTCCAAAACTTGTAGTTTTTCTGTTAAGTAGTTGGTTTCCCCATAGGCTTGAGTCCGAGGACCATACAAGGCATTGGTTCTGTCCAAAACTTGTAGTTTTTCTGTTAAGTAGTTGATTTCCCCATAGGCTTGAGTCCGAGGACCATACAAGGCCTTGGTTCTGTCCAAAACTTGTAGTTTTTCTTTTAAGTAGTTGGTTTCCCCATAGGCTTGAGTCCGAGGACCATACAAGGTCTTGGTTCTGTCCAAAACTTGTAGTTTTTCTTTTATATTATTTTTATTTTTGAGGATTAGCCCCTCGACCAAGGTGTGGGGCATTAACTTGATGTTGGAAGCCCCTAGAATTGCCCGTGTCATTGACACTGCGGGGTGTAGCCCCTAGCGGAAATTTATGTTAGGGCAACAACAGCGTGTTGCTGGAAATGGAGGAGCTTTCGCAGACCCTTGTTTGACAGAGGCTTGATTCCGCCACCACCTGTGCCAATGCGCAAGCCTTCCCACAGACGGCGCCAATTGTAAGAACATGATTTGTGGCGACCCAAGAAAGATACCGGGTTTGTACACTTAAGGACCCGAACAATATCATTTGTAGAGCGTGGGCTTGAAAGGTTAGGCCCGAGTCACTTCTTCTGGTGGCGACAATGAATGATTCTGGTTTTTAGACCTTGTCCGAGGAGCTTAATGCTATTATTCTCCTCTCCCAGGGCTTCCTGGCCCTGGATCGCCTTCTCCATTGGTTCTCCTTCCCTTTTATACTAGCATTTATCCTCCTTTTAGTGTCCACACGTAAGTTCTACTTTCTGGGGTTGAGACTTATCCTATCAACCCATACCTGGAGTGGTTGGGAGTGGTTGTAAAAACTGAATAGCATGGTGAAAGACATGGACCTGTCAGATGCAACGTGCTTCACTGCTGTACTGACAGCTTTTTCACTTGGTCTGCTCCTACATTGAGCTCATCCTTTCCTTTAGGCGTTCTATGGGATGTTGAGCATAAAATCGTCCTCTGCCATATCCTTGGGCCTTTTTGGGCTTTCATTATGCGTTCTCGCCTATAGGTCTCCTCGGCTTAGGCCTTGGGCCCTAACGGGAAGTGGGCCGGGACCACAAATTCTCCAGCCCCACAGCTATCAACCATGTTCTCTTTCTTTTTCTTTTTCTTTTTTTTTTTTAATTTTAAATTTTTTATATGTTACGTTATGTTGAATCAACTCTTTTTTTTTTCTTTTTTCTTTTTTCTTTTTTTTCATATGACCATTTTTTAGTTCCAATTTTTATGAGATAAAAACAAACACATTGATTAGATATCTTTAATTTCAATAAGATTTAAATGAATTATATTTCAAATGGAACTCTACCAATATATATAACGCTATTTATCCCTTTTGGAGTGAAGCTTATTTCAATATGTGAATGCCTAAATCCCATGACAATGCATGTATCATTATTTCTTCTTTTATTATTATTATTATTTTCATTTTGTTTATTTTCTTTAGTGTTATTATTGGTTTTTTGTCTTGTTGTGATTTTAATTGATGAGTTCAAAACATTCGAAAACATTGTCAAGTTTCTAAAGGCTCCTTCTTTGTTTTTGTATTTTGTTTTTATTAAATTGATTAGGTTTTGTGTATTGGTTGCCTTTTGTTTAAACTATTTTTCTTAGCTTTGATCTAATTTATATGCTTAGGGTTAGGGTCTTAGAATTAATGATTAAATTGTGTTAGAATTAATAGATTAATTTTAACAATTTTCTTATTTGATTTTTATGTTACATCAAATTATTAAGATGTTCTACACGTGTATTCTTGAATTATCACATTTAATTTTTAATTTATAATATTATCAAGATTATATTAATTTTAGATTTATCAATTGTTTAGTGAATTTTTTTAAAAATAATTATCAACTTAAAATTCAATTTGGAATTATCAATTTAATTTAGTAGGAAGAAATCTTACCCCTTATTTTAGTAAGATAATTATTTACACTTGATAATTTTTTCTTTTATCTTTATTGAATCTATTAAAATATATAATTATTTATACATTTATTTTATAAGCTATTTCACAAAACCATACAACGCACGGGTCTATTAGTATATATATAAAACCGAAGTCTTTGACCTCTCCACAATTTTCCACATCAGCATTTTTAATTTATATTTTTTTTAGACTCAAATAATCATTAATTAGACTATAATCATTAAAAAGACTCACATTAGGATTCAAAAAAGAAGAGAGAGAGAGACTCACGTTATAACTTCTTTCTTCCCACCTCAAAACCCTAGCCAACCTATCCCACTCTCAAGTTTAAAAGTAAACCGACCATTCCTGCAAACTTTCTCTCTCCAAACGTAGGAAGCCCTAAACGCTCTGTAGCATCCCCCAATTATGGCTTCAAGATTTACCACACACCCTTATACACATGGTAAGTATTTTGCAATCCATCTTTTGCTTATCAGATCCTTGAAAGAAAAAAAGAAAAGAAAATATAATTTCGCACCATCTCTACTATCTTGATATTTCTTTCTCCATGAACCCTAAACTGCTAAACATAAACGTAATGGGTAAGGCAATGGGTTCCATGTTTGTTTTTTGTTTTTAATTTTTTAATTGTGTGAAAACATTTTTTTTAGATAATTGTTAAAAAATTAAAACAAGATTCATATGAGGAATAATCTGATCCTATATATAACTAATGAGGTATATCTGATTTTATAATTAATATAAAATTAAAACATGATTCAATGATGAGGTATATCTGATTTTATAATTAATATATATATATATATATATATATATATATATATATATATATATCATCGGCACTTGCCATCAACAATTTTTGGACCAAATTGACTCATTCTCCAGTCACTACCATCGAGAAATCAAATCAATGTTAGGGTTTTTCTATTTAGTTGAAAATTACCATCAGCAATTTTTGGACCAAATTGACTCATTCTCTAGTCACTACATTTGAGAAATCAAATCAATGTTAGGGTTTTTCTATTTAGTTGAAAATTACCATCAGCAATTTTTGGACCAAATTGACTCATTCTCCAGTCACTACCATCGAGAAATCAAATCAATGTTAGGGTTTTTCTATTTAGTTGAAAATTACCATCAGCAATTTTTGGACCAAATTGACTCATTCTCTAGTCACTACCATTGAGAAATCAAATCAATGTTAGGGTTTTTCTATTTAGTTGAAAATTACCATTAGCAATTTTTGGACCAAATTGACTCATTCTCCAGTCACTACCATCGAGAAATCAAATCAATGTTAGGGTTTTTCTATTTAGTTGAAAATTACCATTAGCAATTTTTGGACCAAATTGACTCATTCTCCAGTCACTACCATCGAGAAATCAAATCAATGTTAGGGTTTTTCTATTTAGTTGAAAATTTTATTTGCTTATTTGTTTTGTTTTTACTGGGAATCAACGCAAAAAAAAGGTACGAAATTGATTTCTAGAGTTTTCATTTGTGATCTAATTCAACTAATCTAGGAAAATTTTTACATTACTTATAAAAAAAATCTAGGAAAAATCGCAGATTATCTTATTTCGCAATCAGTATTTCTGTTGTCCATTTAAAAATTTCACATGTAGATTAATAAAGTTATATTTCTTGGCTGTATTTGCTAGGTGTTCAGCAACAAGTTTAACTTGGCATTTGAATTTATGGCTGAAATTTATGCTGTTCTTTGGAAGTTCAAATTTGAAATCTTTTCTTCATTCATTGTGGTTTTTCATTGAGTAATTTTTTTCTCTCTTACTCCTCTTGATGAGTTTTTCCTTTTCACTAAAATTTTAACAGGTTTGGTATTTGACTAGAAGAAAGTTTTTTAGCATTAAGCACCTATTTCATTCTATTTGTCATCACCACAAGGAAAACATTAAGGTAAGACACATAATCTGTTTTAAAGTTTGAATGAAAATTACCATATCATACAAAGTACAAGAGATAAATTTTTAAAGGATGAGCTTAATTGTTTCTTATATATAATCGAAGCCTTTGACGTTTTTTAGACATCAACACTATTTAAATAAAAAGAAAACAAAAATTCTGATCGGACTTAAAAAAAAAAAAAAAAGACTCACGTATATATATATAACTATTGGGATTCAACATAAAAGATAATGGAATTAGGTATTATAATTTTGATATTGTTCCATGTTTTCAATTATCTATATTATTATTTATCAAAAAAAAAGAAAAAGAATTGTCTATATTATTATTACTATGAGAAAGTCATTTTGCTACTCAAATTTGAAACTTGGTGTGTCTTTCTTATATCATAGTCTTTGTTTATATCTTTGCAGTTTATATTAGTTTTGAGTGTGTGTATATATATAACTATGAGGAGTTTTGCTTTATTAATTTAAGAATTGTAAATTACTTTGTAGGTTCTGGTAATTATGCACTTGCAACTCAATAACATTCTATGTTAGACAACACTTCTAAACTATAGAAAAGTATAGAAATTAAATATTTCTTCATTTAAAAAAAATATTAACTAGCAAAATGTCTATTTACTCATTGTTGGATTTTTTTTTTAGTCTATAGCTTTTCCGTGTATTATACGGGTTAGCGACTAGTTTAAAATAAAAATAAAAGGAAAAGATTACTTTAACATTTTTTATTAGCTTCAAAAAAAATTTAAGTTATGTGATAAAAATACATTGTGTAATACCTAATTTTTTAAAATAATAATAATAATATATAATTAAAATAATTTTAAAAAATATTAATGTAGCCTGTTTCAAATTTTTTAAAATTTGGGTAATAAAATTTCACTTAAAACAAACCATGTTAATATTTTTAATTACTTACATTTAACATCACATAATGAAAGCATGTTGTACAATATGTAACATCTGCATATATTGAGTCACATAACAAAACCAAAACACAAAAAGTCTAACATTTAGTGCTGTGGGGCTAGAGAGTTTGTGACCCCAGCCCATTTCATGTTATGGCCCAAGGCCTGCGCCGAAGAGATGCAGGGCCGAGGACGCACCATGAGAGTCGAGGATGGCCTAAGGAAATGGCCGAGGACGAGTTCCTGCTCGGCATACCATAAATGCTCCTAAAAGGAAGAGTGATCACAATGCAGAAATAGTACAAGTAAAAGGCTGCCAGTACTGCAGTAAAGCATTTTGCACCTGACAAGACCATACTCTTTAGCTTTTACAACCACTCCCAACCACTTTGGGTATGGGCTGATGGGACAAGTATCAGCCCTAGAAAGTCGACCCTACACGTGGACATAGGATAATAGATACAGGCTAATATAAAAAGGGAAGCAAGCAGTCCGGAAAGAGGGCTGAGAAAAATGGCCAAGAACCAGAGCCTCCCAGTCCGCCTCCAGGAGAAAGACTCCTCAAGCGAACACGATTTAATTCTATATGAACATCACAACAAACCACCGTCTGGTGACCAAGGCCTAACCTTTCAAACCCACGCTCTACAAATGATATTGTTTGGGCATTTTTTACGTGCGAACCCAATATCATTTTGGATCGTTACAAATTGAGTCCTTACAAGTGCTAAAAGAAAAAACAAAATGTGTTGAATAGTTAAAAATATTTAAAGTAAATCACGGTTTAAATTAATAGAAACTCTTGATAATTGAATTTTAATCAAAATAATATATATTGCTAAATATCAGAATAATATTTTTAAACTCATTGAAACTTTGGTAATATGATTTCATTTTACAGTAAACAATGTTAACAATTTTAATGTATCTATAATGCACCATAATCTCTTTAAGGGTACGTTTGTTTGGAATGTTAGAAAAGTGGAAGGATAGAAAATGGAGGATAGAAAAGATTTTAATTTCTTTAATTTTTGTTTGGTTGAGAGCGGAAAAGTGGTAGGATGAAAAAAGTAAGTTTGTATAAATTTACGCATATACTACTATTAAAAAATGATGCTCAATTAAAACCAAAAAAGGAATAAACAACCAAAAAAAAATCAATCACCTAAATTTATTAAAAAATAAAAATCATTTCTTAAAAAAAATCACATCTAAACCAAAAAAAAAAAAAAAAAAAAAAAAAAAAAAAAAAAAAAAAAAAAAAAAAAAAAAAAAAAAAAAAAAAAAAAGAAGAATATGAGAACTGGACACGTAGGAAACCTGCCCAGTAAATCAAAAAAGAAAAAAAGAAAAGAAAAGAGGCAACGTCTAGGAGGAAAGAAAAAGAAAAAAGAAAAAAAGAAGAAAAAAAAAGATCAACATGGACAAGCTCATGTGCAATTGTACATGGGCATTTAGTCCAAAACTGATGTCTAATTTTTCCCTTCAGTTTTCTCTCCATTTTGGAGAGAAAACTTTTTGGTGGGCCTGGGAAGAAAACATCTAGGTCCTACCATTTATTTTTATTTCTCCTCACCCAACCAAACACACTTCAAAAGTTTCCTTCATATTTTTTCTCCAAAGTTTTTCATTTACCCTATTTCATCTCCTAACAAACACACCCTAATTATCTGAAATTGAGAGAAATCATAGAGATTGTAGTATGTTTTAAAGATTTTTATTTGAAGTTCTCATTTTTACCCCTTTTTTCTTAAATGCATATACTTTTTTTTGTTGTTGTTGAAGAAATTGCATGATTGTAATGTTGTTATGAAAATATTAATTCCCGCTTACATCTTAAAAATGTTACATTCTTTTTCTTTCATTTCAAACATCCAAATTAGAGAGAGTCGAATTATCGACATGTTGTCCCTATTAGTAAATGGATAGAATATTGAGTGATGGGTCTATTTTGGTACTGTGATGACATTTTAATATGATTTTTTTTGTGTGGAAAATGTTAAAGTTATAATAAATTTTACTAAAAAAAACTTACAAATTAATATAGTGATGAATATGATCAGTGACACTTTAAAAAAATAATAAATGAGTATTTAAATGAATAATGTTTGGATATTATAAATTTTATAACATGAGACTTACAAAGATATATCACTAATTACTAAAAGAAATTCAAATATGGATTTAACAGGTAGTTGAAGTCCATCAAATATATTCATTGTTATATCAATTTGTAAATATTATGTAGTAAAATTTATTGTATTTCTAACATTTTTTTGTTTGACCTATTTCTTGTGATTTGTGATACATTTATTTGTAAGATTTATGTATTCAAATTTTTATTATCTTTAGTATTATTCAATTTTTTGCGCCTTCTTAAAATTGGATGAAAAATCTAAAAGAACATTTTTTTTTTTTTCAAAAAATATTTTTTTAAAAAAATCAAATTTTGCCCCCACATTTTGGGGCCTTTCTAGTTTGGACCCTAGGCCTAGGGCCGCCCTGAGTCCAAGCAGTGTCAGTTCTAAAAGTGTGCCATGTGAATTTGGGTGGCCTTCAGCATTATTCAACTTTTGTACCATTTTTGCTCCGGATCTTAATAGCTTGTGTTGGCCTGTTTGACATGATAGCATCAGGATTCAGGGAAGTAACAAAATGAGCCCACTGGCAAATTAAGATGGTCCATGCTGAGCGTCCAATAGTCCGATTTCAACGCACAAGCAACCCAGATACTTTTTAGCCATAAATAAATGGGAAGCTAATGCTTCTATTCTTTGACATTAGGGTCGAGTAAAGGTGTTCAATATATTTTCTACTTTAGATTCAGTTTTATAAATTTCAATTTATTTGTTTGTCAATGTTTTGCCAGAAGATGAATTTTGTTTATAATGAAGTTCGGATTTACATGAATCAATACTTTTCTCCAGTCCCACTAGAAATCTGTTGGTCTGGATCTGGTTCCATGTGGCTATTAGTACCCATTTGAGCCTAACCTATTACCTGTCTTTCTTTCTCTATCGGTTTCTCTAAGTTGGATTGCATATGCCCAAAAACTGCAATTTTGTTTTGATGCAGTCCTGTCCAGGTGTAATTATGTGTAACAATTGCACACATCTTTATTCTTATATGCGGCGGGATTCTACAGGCTTGATGAAGCCAAAAATGATCGTTAGTCAATGACCTCGTTGGAGCTTATGACGAGGTAACGTTCCTTGCAAAGATGAGAGAGAAAGACACCGAAGTGACGTTAGCCAATGGTTCTCCGATAATAAAGTTAGTAGAGTTCTCAATATATCTCAGAGAATCAGAATGTAATTTTGTGTGTTTGAGTTTGTGTACCTTCTCTCGATGCTTGGTGGCTTATTTATAGCCTTGGTACAGCTTTTGGGAGGCTCATTATGAGTGTAACTGATGACAGCCTCTTAATGGCTTTCTTGGCTGTCTTTTATAATGTATGCCTGAGTTTAAATGAGGTTTAATTGGCTCATAGTTGGCCTTTCTAACCGTTGGAGCTCGTTGGTTACGAAACCATTAATGATTGCACTATAAATGTTGTATGGTCATCCTCTAATGGACGACCCTGTAGATTGAATGCTTGTTGGCTGTATGACGAGCCTGTGATTTTAGTACTCATCAATTGCCCCCTTGTTCTTGTGTTGATCTTTTGGATGACTATAGGAATATTGATGGTTTACACCTGTTTTGACAACGACTTCTATTTTTTTATGCAATTTATATCACATGCTTCTTGCTAATCTTGATAATTAGGTAGAACTTTTGATTTGTTGATATTGTTAATCTTGCCTGCTTCTTTGAGAATTTTGTCAAAACAGTTATGCCCTTCGGTTTTATACTTTTGACTTTAAACATACGACGTTATTCTTGTTTTGAGAATTGGGTTGTTTACATGATTTTGTTCATTGGTTTTAATCTTATGAGTTTGATCACATGACTTAATCTCGTATTGCGAAATTTTTGTTGTCGATGTGATTTTTCTCGTTGATTTTAATCTTGTGGGTTTACTCATGTGGCTTTACTCTCGTGATGAGAATTTTACCATTAACATGATTTTACCCTTCGGTTTTTAACCTTGTCAGTTTAATCATATGATTTACTCTAGCTTTGAGATTTTGATCGTCATTATGATTGTACTCATTGGTTTTTAACCTTGTGAATTTAATCATATGACTTACTCTCACTTTGAGAATTTGATTTTCAATTTGTTTGTACTCATTGGTTTTAACCATGCGAATTTAATCATATGACTTACTCTAGCTTTGAGAATTTAATTCATCATTATGATTGTACATGTCAGTTTTTAACCTTATGAATTTAATCATATGACTGACTCCTACTTTGAGATTTTAATTGTCATTATGATTGTACCGTTTTCTTTTAACCTTATAAATTTAATCATATGACTTTATTCTTGTTTTGAGAATTTGGTTGTCAATGTGATTTTACTGATTGGTTTTAAACTTGTGAATTTAATCATATGACTTACTTTCATTTTGAGAATTTGATCATCATTATGATTGTACTCATCAGTTTTTAACCATCTGAATTAATTATATGACTTACTTTCGCTTTGGGAATTTGATCGTCATTAGAATTGTACTTGTCAGTTTTTAACCTTATGAATTTAATCATATGACTTACTTTCGCTTTGAAAATTTAATTGTCAATATGATTGTACTCATTTGTTTTAACCTCATGAATTTAATCATATGACTTTATTTTTTTGTTTTGAGAATTTGGTTGTCAATATGATTTTGCTCATTAGTTTTAACCTTGTGAATTTAATCATATGACTTACTCTTGCTTTGAGAATTTGATCGTCATTATGATTGTACTCGTTGATTTTTAACCTTGTTGTGAATTTGATCATATGACTTACTCTCGCTTTGAGAATTTGATTGTCATTATGATTGTACTCGTCGGTTTTTAACCTTGTGAAATTAATGATATGACTTACTCTCACTTTGAGAATTTGATCGTCATTATGATTGTACTCGTCGGTTTTTAACCTTATGAATTTAATCATATGACTTACTCTCGATTTGATAATTTAATTTTCATTATGATTATACTCGTTTGTTTTAACCTTATGAATTTAATCATATGACTTTATTCTCGTTTTGAGAATTTGGTCGTCAATATGATTTTACTCATTGGTTTTAACCTTGTGAATTCAATCATATAACTTATTCTCGCTTTGAGAATTTGATCATCATTATGATTGTACACATCGGTTTTTAACCTTGTGAATTTAATCATATGACTTACTATCGCTTTGAGAATTTGATCGTCATAATTATGAATGTACTAGTCAGTTTTTAACCTTGTGAATTTAATCATATGACTTACTCTCTCGCTTTGAGAATTTAATCGTCATTATGATTGTACTTGTCGGTTTTTAACCATACGAATTTAATCATATGACTTACTCTTACTTTGAGAATTTAATTGTCATTATGATTGTACTCGTTTGTTTTAGCCTTATGAATTTAATCATATGACTTTATTCTCATTTTGAGAATTTGGTTGTCAATATGATTTTACTCATTGGTTTTAACCTTGTGAATTTAACAATATGACTTACTCTCGCTTTGAGAATTTGATCGTCATTATGATTGTACTTGTCAGTTTTTAACCATGCGAATTTAGTCATATGACTTACTTTTGCTTTGAGAATTTGATCATCATTATGATTTTACTCGTTCAAATTGAACCTTATGTGACGATTTTGCTCTTATTGAGATTTTTTTGTCTACTTGGTTTTACTCATTGGACTACAATGACGGGCTTTCTTCTTAAAAAAGAATAATCTGTCTTTTGTATAGTAAATAAGACTTTTAGATTTTTCAAGAGAACAAAATTTATTCATGTGGGAAAAAATGCCCACTTATTTATTGCTACTTACAAACAGTTTGATAAAAGAAAATTGAAAACATCATCTAACTAGCAATAATACCTCTTGAGGTGTTCTACATTCCATGGATGAGGTAATTGTTTGATGTTGAGTAATTCAAGGTAATAGGTTCCTCCTTTGGAATACTTAACGATCTTGTATGGGCCTACGTACTTTCGTTGTCATTCTTTTGACTGGAGGAATGATTGTTCTTCTCCTTCTTTTTGTGTTGGAGCTCGTCGATTTCTTCGTTCATTGTAGTTGGTGGGGTTTTGGCTAACGAAAAGATGAAGTCCTTGGTCGTCAAGCTAGCTTGGAAGGCTGTCAATTGAACTTGGTCGTCATTTTCGGCTACCTCCAAAATTGCTTAGTTGAAACGCTTCACATAAGCTCTCAAAGTTTCCTCTTCTTACTGTTTTAATGTTAGTGGATGCAAAGTTGACTTTTTGTTTCTTTGGCCATCGATAAAATGTCGTACAAAGGAGTCATTTAATTGTTCAAAATTTGTGATCGAAGATGATGCTAACTTGCTGAACCAAACTTGAGTAGCTCCTTTGAGAGTTGTCGGGAAGGATCTACACACCACCTCATTAGGTGTTTGCTGAAGGTTTAGCAATGTCTTGAAAGACTCTAAATGGTCTAGTGGATTTGAATGCTCATCAAAAGTCTCTAATTGGGGGAGTCAAAATTTCGATGGGAAAGGGCACTCCATGACCTCGCTGGTGAATAGAGAGTTTGTTCTTTTGATCATCCCATCTAGGTTCCTAGACGAATTTCCTTTCAAGGCATTTTTCATTTCGTCCATCTCTTTCCTCAAGCTCTTTAGGAGCTTGTCATTGTTTCGATTGGGCTAATCTGTTTGCCTGAAACTAGACTGCTCAGTTCACCTGGAATTGTACTACTCTGTTCATCTGAAACTTTCTTCCCTATTACTAGTTCATGGGCTATGACTTTCCTCGTTGTCATTGTTTTGGCTACGTTGGTGACGAGGCAAGTTGCTATTCTATCGAGAGAGGCGCTGCCTTAACTCCTCGTTCTGTTTGGTCAATTCTTCAACACTTACTGCCAGAATTTGAATTTGTTGGGTCATCTTCATTGGATCAAGTAGGGTCGATGAACTTGGATCTATTGCTTCGTTTGAATGGTAGAGCTATGAAAATCTGTATGATTTAGAAGTCCTCACAGATGACACCAAACTGATAAAGCCAAAAAATAGTCGCCAGTCGATGACCTCGTCAAAGCTTATGACGAGGTACCGTTCCTTGCAAAGATGAGAGAAAAAGACACTGGAGTGGCATTAGCCAACAGTTTTCTGATGATAAAGTCAGTAGAGTTCTCAATATCTCTTAGAGAATCAGAATGTAATTTTGTGTGTTTGAGTTTGTGTACCTTATCCTAGTGCTTGGTAGCTTATTTATAACCTTAGTATAGCTGTTGGGAGGCTCATTATGAGTGTAACCGATGGTAGCCTCTTAATGGCTCTCTTAGCTGTCTTTTGTAACATATGTTTGAGCTTGAATGAGGCTTAACTAGCTCATGGTAGGCCTTTGTGATCATTAGAGCTCATCGGTTATGAAACCATTAATGACTATGCCATAAATGTTGTATGGTCGTCCTCTCATGGACGACCTTGTGGATTATATGCTCGTTATCTCTATGGACGAGCCTACAAATTGAATGCTTGTCAGTTGTATGATGAGCCTGTAATATTAGTACTCGTCAAGGCACATTTGCAAAACTAAAAGTAGCTCTCTCTCTCTCATCCCAACTTTTTTTTTTTTTTTTTTTTTGGTGAGTTGATAGATCTGTGAAATTTTGGATGATTGAGTGTTGTAAATTATCAGTTTAAGCAAAATTAAAGAAAATAAAAACAACAAAGAGATTTTATATGATTAGGTAATGTCCTATATTAATCCACTATATGACAAATTAAGGTTATAACAATGTTTATATATAACATAACATAAGTCTACTCATAATGCCTCTAACAAATATGATCAAACTTTTTACGAAAAAGGATAAATAACAACTAGGGGTGGCAATTGGATGGTTTGAGTGGATATTGAATCATGTTATAAACTTATAATTAAATAAGTTGGGTATATAATTACTTATTTACCCATTTATTACTCATCTAAAAGTAAATAAATATCTATTATCCAGAAAAAAAGAAGAAAACCCCAGTGAAATCAAACTCAAATTAAGACACAGAAAGAAGACGAGAGGCACAACATGAAAGACTTGAACTGGATGAGTTTAATTTACAAAAATACCAGCAAAATTATAGTCAACTATATAATCATCTTCATGGAGCTAGGCTTAGGAAGCCCAACATAAACTTAAGATCTTGAGCTCATTTAGATATAATATTAGTGAATAACTAATAAACTAAGTTGTTTGTGAGTGGTTTGCCACAAAGTAGTAGTTTTTAATTTGTCCTTAAGGATCATTCAAAATACAACAAACCTAATAACAGTACTGTTGCATATGAAGATGATGTTGTTTTGTTGATTTTCAAAATTGATGATGCCGAAAATACCACTAGTAAGTCACACGGCTCTCGCGCACTCCAAATAGCACCTGCACAGCAAAAGAAAGGACCTAGCAGAGAGCACCAGTGTGGTACCGGCCAAATACCCTCCGAATGTCAAGTTAGAACTATTCTCACAGCTCTAGAGTGCTAGAAAGGGTAAATTATGCGTACCTTGGTTCGTAAGGGTGCTTGGTTCTTATAGTAGTAGGGCTTGACCTCTTTTCCTTGGAGTAGAAGTCTTTTCCTTATAGGAGTCTCTTTGGGCGTATTTTGCAGGATCCTTTCCATATAGAAGTCCCTCTTAGGTTTAACAAAATGTGGAGGGCAAGTCATTTACTTATACACGCAAACGTGGTTAGCAAACATTCTTTGACTAGTGCCATCAGCTTATATAATGCCTTCGGTCTCCATACTGTCAGCTTTAGGATGACCTTCAGCTTTATAATTCCATCGACCTGTGGTGCCTCTCCTTAAAACTTTATCCCGCCGTTAGTCATTGAACAGAGACTGATGGCCCCGTCGTTTACAACTTTATCCCGCCGTCAGTCATTGAATAGGGACTGACGGCCTAGTAGATACCGTCGACTTATCTTTCTTGATCAATTTCTTTTATCCTTATTAGTTGCCCCCTACTCCATATCTCCATCGTTTTTTATACTGACGGGTTATGGAGTTCATATTTCTGTTGATGGTCATGTTTTTTAAGCAAGATGAAAAATTACTTATGTGGGATTCCTCGAGCCGCCGTGCATTTAATGTTTTGGACACGAGGCAAGTTTCCATTGGCTTTGCTTATGACGAGGGCATTGCTTCGTCTTCCGCGCCTTTTCATTCCGTATATAAGGGGGGCCCTCCTCCTCATTTCCCCTATTTCATCTTTGCTGATCTTTGAGAGAGAGACCGTCGCCCTGCACTCCGTCAGTCTGTTCCTTAACTCCGTCACCTAGTGTATGCTGCCCTTGAAGCTGTTTCTCCAAGAAATTTAACTCACTAGTAAGTTCTATTTCCTCTCTTCTTTCCATTTTTACTTATGCCTATATATTTCATTAGTGAGGACGTCAGCTTAGGTACTTAGATTGGATCCGTCACTTGTAGGCAGTCAGATGTCAAGTGACGCATCGTGTGAGGAGTTGTCAGTCCGCGAAGGAGCGGGTACGACAAGGCCTTTGGTTCTGGCGATGAGTCAGAGGACTTCTCACCTTCGTCAGAGAGAGGGACGTCGGCTCGATCTCCTGACGGTGATGAGGGTTATATTGAGGGGGGTAAGGATGAAGTAGAAGAGGGAAGAGGAGAGGATGAAGGTGACGGGGGTGATATAAATGTTGACGAAGAAGATATAAATGTTGACGGTGATGATAGCGACGGAAATGATAGTGACGGAGATGAGGGACCCAATGAAGGGGCTTCAGAGGGACCTGGAGATAACCGTCCTTTCATTCTCCCTAAGGATTGAGCCGTCAATAAATTTTTACTTAGGATGAGTGATAAGGTTTTTAGGGAGTTGCGCACTCGTTACCAAATCCCAGACCATATCCCGATCTGTTTCCCTAAAGAGAATGAGAGTTATTACTCAGGGAGAACCGCTGACGTGGGCATGTATGATGCCATGTTTGCTGCGGGTCTGAGATTACCGTTGACGGCCCTACACCGTTAGCTTGCTGACTTCCTGGGCCTGTTCGTCACTCAAATTGCCCCAAATGCCTGGAGGACTTTCAGAGGAGCTGAGATCTTGTGGGGCCGTCTAAGTGGAGGAAACCGTCAGCTTACCTTAGACGAATTCTTTTACTGCTACAGGCCTTATCATATCGCCTCGTCTAAGGGGACATACATGTTAATGCCCGGGAGAAAAATTTGAGGCTGGTATCAGATATGCCAGATTCCAATAGGAACTGGAAAAGTAGATATTTTTTTGTTGAAGGAACGGATTGGGTTTGCCGTCAAGAGGAATGGGCGACGATGCCCCATGGTTATTTTGACAACACTTGGGCTTTTGTCAGGGATTCAGGTTAATCTCGTCAACCATGTTCTTTTCGTTTTCGAAGTGACGCTACTAACATTACTTCTTTTTTTTTTTTTTTTTTCTTCAGCTTATTCCCGTCCCCACATAACCGACGAACAAGAGGAGTTCATCCGTCGGGTTCTGGAAATCCCTTTGGAGGAACGTAAGTGTAGGGATTTGATCACCCTTGACACAATTCATTTATACTGTGGGGGTCCAGAGCCGTCAGCTGAAGCTCGAAGGTTGGAGGAATTTTCATGTCGATGTGAGTAGATTTCTTATTGGCTTCGTCAGTCTACTCCTCCGTCTCTTATTCTAACAACTTTTCTTTGTATTGTAGAGATGGAATCTGCCAAACAAAGGATAAGGGCTGCCGCCGCCCGTCAGAAGGAGGAGAAAAGGGCAAAGGAGGCAGGGGGCGAGACCTCGTCAACCCCTAAGGTCGTCACTAAGTAGGCAAAGAGGAAGCCCGACGGGAGTGACGGCCGTCAGTCCAAAATGGCCGCCGTCACTCCGGGGGACAGTACTGCAAAGGAGAAATCACCTCTTAAGCTGAGCCATAGTATGGGTAAACGGGCAATGACTTCATTGGGTTCCGTCAGCGAGGGCCCCTGCCGTCTCCTGACCCACAAGGACTATGCCGTCGGGGAGGTTAAGTCCTTTATAAAGCCGTCAGACATAGAGCCTTGTGACCTGTTGGAGACGGAGGATTTAGGGGCGTCAGCCCTTTTTGATCTCACCAAGGTATGCATTCTACCTTTTGGTCAAACTGGTTTCATTTTACTTTGATCAACTTTGACTGACGGATGTGTTCTTTTCTTAGGCCTTGGTGCATGTTACGACCCTTCAAGGCTGTTGCGTCGCGAAGGAGGGAGTCGTCACTAGGGTCCGGAAGCATAATGCAAATCTGATGAATGAACAAGGGCAGTACAAGGATGTCGTTTGTACGCTGAATCAAGAGATGAAGGAAGTCAGGGAGAAGCTAGTGGAGGCTGACCGTCAGAATGACAAGCTCAAGGAGGAGGTGACGGATCTAGGGCAAAGGCTGCAGACGGTTAGGGCTGACGTAGTTCGAGACTTTAAAGCGACGCAATCGTTTATTGACTCTTGTGTCGAGTATTATGGCACTGGTTTTTACGATTACCTTAAGTAGGTCTCGTCAGCCTTCCTAGAGCTGGACTTGTCTGGAATTACCATGGATGATGGAGATGACGGCTCCTCTCAGCCTCAGCCTAATCCTACTCCAGAGTCTGATGGCGTCGTTGTCCTAGCCCAGCCTGCTGCAAATCCTCCTACTCCAGCTTCCAACACTCCAGCTGCGCTTGTAGATGTTGAAGACCAGCAAGCTGACGGGAATCCTGCTGACGCTCCGCTCCTTAGTTCTCTTTATTTGTATTTTATCCCAGTTGTTTTGCAAACAGTCATTGTACTTTAATTATTTTTGCAGACAATTGTTTTAAGTGCCCGTTTGGTTTTCTCGGGGTTTTGTTTGTATACAGTTGTATGTGTTGCATGGTATATTATTCCCGTCGCTTTCATTATTTTTTATCTAATCAGTGATTACAAAGTCTTGGTAAACATTCCCGTCTGTTTGGGAACCCCGTTAGTTTTTTGACTGATTGGGAGACTCCATCGGTATACGGCCTTTTTGCGACTTTATGAGATATCCTTCTTATCTCATCGGTATAGCCTTGTTCGTCATTTTTCAAGGACAGTCAGCTTGGTTGCATTATCCAAGTAATGGTTCCGTCGCTTTTGGCTCGTCAGCTTTGAAGATTCTCCCGTCAATTGTCTCTATTTTTGCCATTTTACTGACCTTAATGTGGTCGTCAATTTTCTAATTCTCAATCATCTTATGGTCTTAATGTAAGCCCGTTGGTTCTATAATGGCTCCGTCCGTTTGGTGAGACCGGCAGTTTTTTAGCTTTAGTCTGACGAGCTTTGATGATCTTGTCATCTTTTGTAGGCCCGTTGGTTTTAGAACCTTATCCATATGATGATTGCCTTATTTATTAGGTAGGACTGTCAGCTTTTTAGCTTTAGTCTGTCATGGGCTTGATGAGCTTGTCATCTTTTGTATGCCCGTTGGTTTTAGGACCTTGTCCATGTGATGATAGCCTCATCTATTTAGGTGGGACCGTCAGCTTTTTAGCTTTAGTCTGTCATGGGCTTGATGAGCTTGTCATCTTTTGTATGCCCGTTGGTTTTAGGACCTTGTCCATATGATGATAGCCTCATCTGTTTAGTGAGGCCGTCAGTCTTTTAGGCCGTGTGTTATGGACTTAATCGTTTTTGTTGTTCACTTTTGTGAACTTAGTTGTCCACTTCTATGGACTTTAAACCGTAGATTTCTAAAATAGATACTTCAGCAATTTTGAATAAACTCCTCTTTTTTCCATGCATTTATGAATAAAAGTAATTCTAAAACCAAATCCTGCCTTTTGGGCTTAAAAAAAAAGAAGTATTGTTGCAAAAAAGCTAAAGTAAATGATAAAGCTGAGGAGTAAGACTAAAATATGCTGAAAATAAAAAAGGTTGGTCTTCATGTTGCCGCTCCTCCTGGTAATACTTTCGTACGTGCTCGGTGTTCCATAGGTGTGGCAATTCCTGTCCTTCTAACGTTTCCAGGTGGTAAGTGTCTTTCCTCTGCCACGACGTAACTCGGTAGGGTCCTTCCCAATTGGGGCCGAGTTTCCCTTGGGTAGGGTCCCTAGCAGCACCCATGACCTTTCTAAGAACAAGGTTTCCAACCTGGAAGTCTCTGTATCGGACCAGAGAATTGTAGTGTTTGGCCATGCGGTCCTGGTACCTAGCGAGCCTTTGTTCTACTGCTGCTCTGATCTCATCCACTAGGTCGAGCTGTAGTTGCATAGCCTCGTCATTTTTGTTCTCATCATGGTTGTGCACCCTGTAGCTCGTGAGCCCAACTTTGGCCGGGATGACTGCTTCGCCTCCGTACGTCAGTCGGAACGGTGTCTCTCCTGTGGGTGTCCTTGCCGTCGTCCTGTATGCCCATAGTATGCTTGGTAATTCTTCAGGCCATATACCCTTTGCCCCCTCGAGCCGAGTCTTGATAATCTTGAGCAAGGACCGGTTCGTGACTTCGACCTGGCCATTAGCTTGAGGGTGGACGGGGGAGGAGTAGTGGTTCTTTATTCCTAACTGTGAGCAAAAATCCCGGAAGGAGTCGTTGTCGAATTGCCTCTCGTTGTTCGAGACAAAGACTCTAGGAATGCCAAACCTGCATATGATGCATCTCCAGACAAAGTTTCGCACGTTCTTCTCTGTAATTGTAGCCAAAGTTTCAGCTTCCACCCATTTTGTAAAGTAGTCAATGCCCACCACTAGGAACTTCAGTTGTTGTACTGCTATAGGGAATGGTTCCATAATATCTAACCCCCATTGTGCGAACGGCCATGGGGCCGTCATCGGGGTCAGCTTTTCGGTTGGTTGTCTAATAATATTGCTAAACCTTTGGCATTTGTCACAGGCCCTGACATAGGCTTCGGTGTCCTTCTGCATGGTGGGCCAATAGTACCCCGCTTGCATAAGCTTGTGTACCAATGATCTAGCCCCTGAATGGTTTCTGCAGATTCCTTTGTGTACTTCTCTCATGACGTAGTCTGCCTCTTCTGTACTCAAGCATCTCAGATATGGTCGAGAGAAGCCTCTTTTGTACAAGACGCCTTTTATTAGGACGAACCTTGCTGCCTGGACCTTCAGTTTTCTTGCAGCTTCCTTTCCGTCTGGTAATACCCCGTCTTTCAAGTATAAAACTAACGGTGCGGTGCAGCTACTGTCGGAGCATATTTCCTACACGTTGCTAGGATCTATTAGCAGAGAAAGCTGAACGAAAGAGAGTACATTACCAGGGATGACCATATGTTCTACTGAAGCGGCCTTTGCGAGGCGATCAGCTCGCTCATTTTCTCCTCTGGGAATTTGGACGATTTTGGCTTCTAGGTCATCCACTCTCGCCCTTACTTGATCAAGGTACTTTTTCATCCTTTCGCCCTTGCACTCGTAGTCTCCATTTATTTGGTTAGTAATGACCTGAAAGTCGCAATAGATGACTACCCTCGCGGCTCCTACTGCTTTGGCAAGGTCGAGTCCTGCTATTAGTGCTTCATACTCTGATTCATTGTTGGTAGTGGGGAAGTCAAGACGGATCATACATTCAATTGTATCTCCTTCGGGCAATAGTAGCACGATGCCGGCCCCTCCGGCTTGTCTATTGGAGGACTCGTCCGTGTATATGCTCCAATGAGGGGACTCTTTTACCCCCTCGTCTTCGTCATGAGTGAATTCTGCTATGAAATCTGTGACGATCTATCCCTTGATTGCGGTGCGTGGGCGGTACTGGATATCAAATTCGCTCAACTCTATGGCCCATAACGCCAATCGACCTGCAGCCTTAGGATTGGTCATCGCCCGTCACAAGGGCTTGTCAGTCAGGACGTTTACCGTATGGGCTTGAAAGTACGGTTTGAACTTGCGGGCCACCGTAACTAATGCAAAGGCAAGTTTTTCCATAGGCGGGTATCTTTCTTTAGCACCGCGAAGCGCTCGGCTCACGTAGTACACGGGCTTTTGTACTTTTTCTTCTTCTCTGACTAAGGCAGCACTGATGGCTACGGGGGAGACGGCTAGATAGAGAAAAAGCTTTTCTCCTGGCTGCGACGGGCTCAGCAGTGGTGGGGAGGAGAGATAAGCCTTTAATTCCTCGAATGCTTGCTGGCATTCGGCATTCCACTCGAATGATCTCTTCAGTGTGCGGAAGAAGGGCAAGTATTTGTCCGTCGCCCTTGACACGAATCTATTCAGTGCCACTATTTTTCCGTTGAGGCTTTGCACCTCCTTCACATTTCTTGGTGGCGCCATCTCCATAATGGCTCGGATTTTGTCTGGGTTTGCCTCGATTCCCCTTTGGGACACCATAAATCCTAGGAATTTTCCCACCGTCACTCCAAAGGCATATTTTCCTAGATTGAGCTTCATGTTGTAGGAGCGAAGAGTGTTGAATATTTCTTTGAGATCTTCCAGATGATCTTCCTCCCTTCGGCTCTTTACTAGCATGTCGTCAACGTAGACCTGGACATTCCTCCCAATTTGTTACGCAAACATTTTGTTCATAAGTCTTTGGTACGTTGCGCCTGCGTTCTTCAAGCTGAAGGGCATCACTTTGTAATAGAAGAGGCCTTGGCTGGTTACGAATGAAGTTTTTTCCTGATCAGCTTCATGCATTCGGATCTGGTTGTACCCCGAGAAAGCGTCCATAAAGCTCAGTAACTAGTGTCGGCCGTTGAGTCTACTAGGACGCCGACTCTTGGGAGGGGATAGCTATCTTTGGGGCAGGCTTTGTTAAGATCGGTGAAGTCCACACACATCCGCCATTTCCCGCTAGCTTTTTTGACCATTATTACGTTCGCCAGCCAATCGGGATAGTATACTTCCCTAATGAAGCTTGCTTCCTGTAGCTTTTGGACTTCTTCTGCTATAGCCCAATCTCGTTCGGGGGCGAACACTCTCTTCTTCTGTCGGACAGGTAGAAAGGTGGGCGATACATTCAACCTGTGCACCATGACTGAAGGGTCTATTCCTGGCATATCTTCATGACTCTAGGCGAATACGTCTCGATTGCCTCTGAGGAAGGTTATGAGCTCTTGACAGATTGCGGGGTTAGCGAGTGTTTCAATTTTGGTCGTTCTGCCAGGATCGGAACTGTCAAGGGGTATCTCTTCTAGCTTCTCTACTGGCTCCGTCACCGTCCAGTGCTCTTCTATACTCAAAGCCTGAACCTGATCTTCCATTTCCATCATGACCACGTAGCATTCGCGCGCGGCCATCTGACTTTCGCGTAGCTCCCCTACTCCGTAGTCAGTGGGGAACTTAATCATTAGGTGGTAAGTTAAAGTTACCGCCTTCCATGAATTGAGCATGGGTTGTCCAAGGATGGTGTTGTAGGCAGATGAGCAATCGACCACCAAGAATGTTACGTCCTTGATTATCTGCTGAGGGTAATCTCCTACCATTACGGACAATGTGACCGCGCCTAGGGGGAATACCCGGCTCACTCCGAAGCCCACGAGCGGGGCATTTGTCTGAATCAATCGCTCCCTGTCAATCCTCATCTGCTGGAATGCCAGGTAGTATAAAATATTTGTTGAACTGCCGTTGTCGACCAACACTCAGTGCATGTTGTAGTCTTCTACCCGTAGGCTGACGATGAGCGCATCGTCATGTGGATGGTGAAGGCGTCGTGCATCCTCTTCTGAGAACCCGATTATGGGGCCTTCTCTTCGTGCTATCTACGGTATAACTCCCGTCAACTGAACATTTTGTACCATCCGAAGGTAGGTTTTGCGGGCCTTTTTGGATGACCCAGCGACAGCCGTTCCTCCTACGATCATCCTTATGTCCCCTATCAGGGGCCTCGGTCGCTCATTATCCCGTCGGGGGTGTTGGTCTTGTGGGGGTAGATCCGTTTTCTTCTTACTAACGAACTTTTGCAGTTTTCCTTATCTGATAAGGGCCTCAATCTGCTGCTTTAGGTCATAACAATCAGCCGTATCGTGACCATGGTCGCGGTGGAAACGGCAATACTTATCCCTAGAACGTTTGTTGGGATCGCTCTTCAACTTTCCCGGGAACGTCAGAGCCTCCTCGTCCTTGATTTGCATAAGGACTTGATCTATCGGGGCTGTCAATGGAGTGAAGCTCGTGAATCTTCCTCCCAGGGGCTTAGGGCACCTCTCATCTCTTCGGTCTCCTGTCCTTGCTTTCTTTTGGCCTTGGTCCTGCCGAGTGTCTTCCTGCCTCTCTCTTTTCTTTGGCCTCTCATCTCACGCCAATAGCGCATCTTCGGCGTTCATATACTTTGTGGCTCGGTAAAGTACTTCCGACATGGTCTTTGGGTCGTTCTTATACAGTAAGAACAAAAACTTACCCTTCTTCAGCCCATTTGTGAATGCTGCGACAAGTATCTTATCGTCAGTTTCGTCGATCGAGAGTGCCTCCTTATTGAAACAGGATATGTAGGCTCTTAAAGTTTCATCCTCTCGCTGCTTGATACTCATCAAACAAGCCGTAGACTTCTTGTACCGATGGCCTCCGATGAAGTGCGTGGTAAATTGAGCGCTAAGTTCTTTGAAGATGCTGATGGAGTTCGATGTCAGTCGGCTGAACCAAATTCTCGCCACGCCCTTCAGCGTTGTAGGGAAGGCCCTACACATGATCGCGTCTGCCACTCCTTGAAGGTGCATCAGGGTCTTGAATGTGTCTAGGTGGTCCAGAGGGTCCCTGACCCCGTCATAACTGTCTATCTGTGGCATGCGGAACTTACTCGGTAGGGGGAAGGAGTTGACGGAGGCGGTGAACGGCTAGTCTGTTCGGTTGACAAGGTCGTCAAGATCACTAGACACTCACCCCTTGAGAGTTTTCATCATCACCTCCATTTGTTCCTTCATCGCCTGCAGCTCTGCGATAATAGGTGGCAGAGCCGTATCTGCGAGGGAAGGGAGGCTCACGTTCTGCCGCTCCGGTTTGCTCGGGGCGTTACTAGCCTGGGGTCCCTCTTGGTGTCTTCTATCAGCGCTGGTTCCTTCTTGATCAACTCCTTGGTTGTCCGGTGCTGCGTTCTTCTGGCACAGCTGCTCTTCCAGTTCGCGATTTTGTTTGGTGAGGCGTTCCATGGCCGCGGCGAGAGTCTTAACTTGCTTCTCGAAGGCGGTCGTAGGTGGATTCTCTTCTTGAATGTCATTAGTGGTTGCCATTGAGCGGGTGAGCACCATGCAACTTTTGTCCGGGAAGCGGTAATATGACTTTATACTACACGTTCCCCATAGACGGCACCAACTGATGATGCTGAAAATACCACCAGTAAGTCACACGGCTCTCGCGCGCTCCAAATAGCACCTGCATAGTAAAAGAAAGGACCTAGCAGAGAGCATCGGTGTGGTACCGGCCAAATACCCTCTGAATGTCAAGTTAGAACTATTCTCACTGCTCTAGAGTGCTAGAGAGGGTAAATTATGCGTACCTTGGTTCGTGAGGGTGCTTGGTTTTTATAGTAGTAGGGCTTGACCCCTTTTCCTTGGAGTAGAAGTCTTTTCCTTATAGGAGTCTCTTTGGGCGTATTTTGCGGGATCCTTTCCATATTGGAGTCCCTCTTAGGTTTAACAAAACGTGGAGGGCAAGTCATTTACTTATACACGCAAACGTGGTTAGCAAGCATTCTTTGACTAGTGCCGTCAGCTTATATAATGCCTTCGGTCTCCATACCGTCAGCTTCAGGATGACCTTCAGCTTTATCATTCCATCAGCCTGTGGTGCCTCTCCTTAAAACTTTATCCCGCCGTCAGTCATTGAACAGAGACTGACGGCCCCGTCGTTTACAACTTTATCCTGTCGTCAGTCATTGAACAGGGACTGACGGCCCAGTAGATACTGTCGGCTTATCTTTCTTGACCAATTTCTTTTATCCTTATCAAAAATCAAAACGTATGACTTCCTTCTCGATTGTCTAAAACATCACTATACATGTTTTTCAATTTCCCTTTTTCTTTTCAGTAGGCAAGGCCATATAATTTCAACTACGCTGAATGAAGCAGGACGTGTAAATACGTAATAGATGCCAAGCATTTGATCCGTTTGTGCAAAAATTTCATATTTATTTTAATATAAAAACCTTTTTTTTTTAAAAAAAAAAATTTACATACTTATTTTTTAAAATACCGCATGTCAGATTATCTAAAATGTGATATTTTTTTTGTGGAAAAAGTTAACGAATATCCTAAGGGCATTTTTTAATGAACCATTTTAATAAAGTTTTTATGGAAAATGAAAAAAAAATTAACATTTTGACAGATTTTTTAATTTCTTATAAAAACAATATAAAAACTTTCTTAAAATAATTTATTAACCATTATCCTAAAAAAATCCGTTAACATTATCATTTTTCTATTATACAAGCACATATGTAAGTGCCTTTATCAGTTTTTTATTATTATTATTGCCAAGAGCCTCATACTCAATTAATACATTTAGGTATTTATAATCGAAGCATTTATGATTTAAATCCTCCCACTTGGCCAACAATCGACTTAAAAAAAAAAAGTTGAACTAACAATAATAATTATATTATTATTATTATTATTATTATTATATAAATGTTTTTAATTGGATTTTAGCCCACTTAAGTAGGCTGGCCGGCTAGCATTATCCCTGTACGTAGCTTCTTCACGCAAACATTCTCCTATAAATATAAGCTGAATATTGATGTCCTCATTGCCTCTAAACCATTGTTGTTTATACAAAACTATTACCAATATATTTCATAACTTAGAGATCAAAGACACAGAAAGAAGATGAGGCAAGCCGGAATATATTCAGGAATGTTCTCTGGAGGAAGAACTGGGCCTCACTTGTTGCCCTTGGCAAGGATAAAGAAGATCATGAAGAAATCTGGGGACAACGTCAACATGATATCTGGAGAGGCCCCAATTGTTTTTTCCAAGGCTTGTGAGCTGTTCATAGAGGATTTGACACGAAGGTCTTGGATGGTGACCATGAAAGGGAAGAGAAGGACGCTTCACAAAGACGACGTGGTCTCAGCTTTTATGGCCACAGATATCTTTGACTTTCTTGTCAGTTTGGTGTCCGATTCTACAAACCCTTTGGACTTGACCACGGTGAAAAGGGAAACATTTCAGCCTTAGGGCCTCCCTACCTTTCTCTTTCACTTGAACGTAACAAAGCATATCTAAATATACACTACAACTTTGAGAAAAAGACCTGTTTTATTGGCAGCATGTAATGCGCATGACATTTGTATTTCAATTTCTTGAAATGAACCAGGATCAACTCTTTTTTTTTTTTTTTTTAATTTATTTATTGAGTCAGACAATGGTATATCTATCTTCTTTTTTTTTAATAATATTTTTTAGTTATTTATTTTCATCTATTGGAATGTGACAGTGCAAGCTCAGAATCAAATATTGAAGGAGAAGAAGCAAATGTTCCAACGGCTAGTTCTCAGTCCAAAACGATGTCGTGTAGTAAAGTGGTTAGATACAAAACACGCCTAAAGTGTAACGGTGTCGTTTCTCATTAAACCCAACGGTACCGTTTTGGATTATATTAGTTATTGAAGGTCTGAATGATCATGCACGTGTAAGGATTTGTTATGACTCGTGTGAGACGGTTATAAGTCTATTATACCAGACTCTGTTGGGCTTCTCTCTCCCTCCTTCTTTGATGTACCTATATATATAAGTATCTATTCACTTATAAATCATTGAATTGTATTGTTCTCTTTCATTGCAATAATACTTGAGTTTTTCCAGTTTATTTTTCAGTCTCTGTTTTGGTTAACACAGTAACAATGAGATAGAGAGTGGTTTTCTCATGGTATCAGAGCATTGATCCATATCAATGGCTTCTGCTCAGTCCAGTTCATCTTCTTCATCGTCTTCTTCAAGTGTTGTGCCTGCTATGGCTTCTTCAGGTCTTCCAGTGAATTCTTCGTTGCTGTTGCTATCAAATATGTCATCTATGATGACTGTGAAGCTGGACTATGGGAATTATGTGGTGTGGAAACATCAAATCGAGGTAATTCTTGATACCTACTCCATGATTAATGTTCTTGATGACTCAGTCACTGCTCTAGATAGATTTCTTAAGGATTCATCTAGTAATTTTACTACTGAAATTAATTCAGCGTTCATAGCTTGGAAGAATCGTGAACAAGCAATGTTCACATTCTTGAATTCAACTCTTTCTCCTGCAATTCTTGCTCTCACAGTTGGGCAAAAATCTGCTAGAGGAGTTTGGAAAGTGTTAGAGAAGAGATTTGCATCAATTTCAAGATCTCATGTTATGAGTCTCCGTAATGAATTGAATGCAATTAAGAAAGGGAATGAATCAATTGATGGTTACTTTCAGAAAATTAAGCAAGCTCGTGATAGATTAGCTGCTGTGTCTGTGTTTGTGGATGATAAGAAGCTTCTCCACATTGTTCTTGATGGTCTTCCATCTAGCTATGACTCTTTTAGTTTTGCTATTAGAACTAGGAGTGATGTGTTGTCAGTGGAAGAATTGAATGCATTATTGAATGCTGAAGAGAGAGTTATTAAGAAGAGATCTAATGGTGTTGATCAAGTTTCTATGGCTATGGCTACAAACTTTCATTCACAAGGCTTTCCTCGGGGAAGAGGAGGAAGAAATTACAACCAGAGAGGAAGAGGTGCTCGTGGACATGGACCTCACTCTGGTGGAATGAATTCTCATTTTGGTGGGGGAAATTACTCCAATTTTGGTGGATCTAGCTCTCAGTTCCAGAGTTTTAATCCTGGTAATCAAGGTTTTCCATCTCAATTTTAGTCTTTTAATCAACCTAAACCTTCTCAAAATCAAGGTCAATCCAGTAGGCCTATTTGTCAGATATGTGGGAAGAATGGTTGTTCAGCTCTTGACTATTACCATCGCATGGACTTTGCATATCAAGGAAGGCATGCCCTTGCTAAACTTGCTTCAATGGTGGCCAATGTTGCTCAAGTTCAGGATTCCAACTCTTGGCTTACTGACACAGGCTGCTCAGATATGTAACTCCCAATTTTTCATAGCTGTCTCTTCATCAACAACCTATTCAAGGCAATGAGACTATTACTGTTGGGAATGGTTAGGAATTGCCAGTCACTCACATTGGTAATGGTAAGCTTCAAACCCTAACTTATAATTTTAGGCTTGATAATATCCTAAGGGTGCCTGACCTTACTTCTAACCTTCTATCTGTTCATAAACTGTGTCTCCAAAATAATGTTTTTTGTTATTTTGATGCCAACAAGTTCTTAATTCAGGATTTGCCCACGGGAAAGATCCTCTATGCAAGGTTGAGTAGAGATGGGGTCTATCATATTCCATCCATCTCTAACCTATCCTCATCATTGAACCATTTCAAGTCCTCTGCCTTTGTGTCTGTCAAACCACACCAAATTCTACTCTGGCATCACAGACTTGGCCATCCTCACTCTAGAGTTTTATATTCTGTTCTTAAGACTGTATTTTCATCTCTTTTTTTATCCATGATTGATGAGGTTTGTTCCTCTTGTGAACATTGTATAAGTGCTAAGATGCACAAACTTCATTTGAATAAACCTTCAATTATTTCCACTTCAATTCTTGAAATTGTGCATAGTGATGTTTGGGGTCCCTCTCCTATTACTTCATTACTTGGCTTTAATTACTATGTACTTTTTGTTGATGATTACACTCGTTTCACTTGGCTGTTTTTGCTTAAGTCTAAAAATGAAGTTTTGTCTGTTTTTAAGCACTTTAAGAACATGGTTGAAACTCAACATAATTCCAAACTTAAAATTTTAAGAACTGATAATGGTTCTGAATATACTAATGCTGAGTTTCAATCCTATTATTCTGCTCATGGTATTCTCCATCAATCTTCTTGTCCTCATACCCCTGAGCAAAATGGAGTATCAAAAAGGAAGCACAAACATGTTGTTGAAACAGGTCTTGCTCTCCTTTATTAGTCACATCTTCCTCTTAATTTCTGGTCATATGCCTTGACTGTTGCCACTTACCTTATAAATAGAGTTCCTTCATCAGTGTTAAGTTTTCAGTCTCCTTGGGAAAAATTGTACTTTAAAACACCTTCTGTTCATGCTCTTAAATCCTTTGGGTGTGCTTGCTATCCTTTTCTTAGACCCTATAATAAGAACAAGCTACAACCTAGGTCTACACCATGTATTTTTCTTGGCTATCCACCTTTGTCTAAAGGGTATATTTGCCTTGATCCTACATCCAACAGAATTTATATTGCTTGTCATGTTTTGTTTAATGAAACTCTCTTCCCTTTTGCCACTAATCCCAATCTTACTAATCCTCATGTTCCTTTTTCTTCTTCCTTGTCTGATTGGTTGTCTCATCCTGCTCCTACTTCTTTAGCACCCTCTAAATCTGTTGATACTCCTCATTCTTCTTCTTTTTCATCAGATTCTGATTTTTTATCTTCTCTACTTCCCTCATTTCTTTCTACTTCTTCTCCAATCCCTGTTGTTCTTACTCCTCTTGATACTCCTTCCTCAGTGTTTGCACTTTCTCCCTCTGTGCTCCCAGATTCTGTCCAACCTTCTTTATCATCTTCCAATCCTGCTCCTCTTGATCTTGTTCCTTCCTCCACCAATTCCCATCCTATGGTTACAAGGTCTAAACATGGAATATATAGGCCTAAAGTTATGCAGGTACAATGTGATTATACTGAAGCAGAACCTCCTTCCTTTGCAATTGCTTCCAAGCATCCTCAATGGGTGGTTGCCATGGATGCTGAATTCCAGTTATTACAGAAGCAACAGACTTGGTCTTTGGTTTCTCTTCCTCCACATAAAAATGTTGTAACTTGCAAATGGGTTTATAAGCTCAAAAGGCATAGTGATGGGTCTGTTGCCAGGTATAAAGCCAGATTAGTGGCTAGGGGCTATCTACAACAATATGGATTAGATTATGATGAAGCCTTCAGTCCAGTAGTTAAGCCTGCTACTGTTAGACTTCTTCTTGCTTTGGCTGTGCAGCATGGTTGGCAATTGAAGCAATTGGATGTTTCAAATGCTTTTCTACATGGTCTTCTAAAGGAAGAGGTCTTTATGGCTCAACCTCAAGGATATGTTGATCCTTCTTTTCCTCATCATGTGTGCCTTCTTCATAAAGCCCTTTATGGTCTCAAACAAGCTCCTCGGGCTTGGTTTGAGAGATTTACCTCTCAGCTCCTTCATGTGGGTTTCTGTGCTTCAGCTGCTGATGGCAATTTGTTCATCTTGAGGCATCAATCTTTCATTGTGTATTTGTTGCTCTATGTAGATGATATTATCATCACTGGTAATAGCTCTTCTTTTGTTTCTACCATCATCACCCTTTTGGGCAAGGAGTTTGATCTTAAAGATCTTGGCTTGCTTCACTACTTTCTTGGTCTACAGATTGATTATACCTCCACTGGTTTATTTGTGCATCAGTCCAAATATGCCTTTGATCTTCTCAAGAAGTTTGGCATGACTGATTGCAAGCCTTGTAAGACACCATGCTCTCCTAATCATCATCTCCTTCCCAATGACAGCCCTTTTTTATTTGATCCTAAATCCTATAGGAGTCTTGTTGGGGCTTTACAATATCTCACCTTCACCAAGCCAGACTTGTCTTTTACTGTTCAACAGGCCTGTCAACATATGAGCACTCCTACCCAAAATCACCTTCAAGCTGCTAAGTGCATCCTGAGGTATCTTCATGGTTCCTTTCATTTTGGGATTGCTTTTACTCCAGGTCCCATCTCCTTATCTGCTTATAGTGATGTAGACTGGGTTGGGGATCCTGTGGATAAACGATCTATTACTGGTATGGTAGTGTTTTTTGGTAATTCCCCCATAACTTGGTCGGCTAAGAAACAGTGCACTGTGTCTCATTCTTCCACAGAGGCTGAGTATCGTGCTTTAGCTTCTACTACAACTGAGTTGTATTGGCTTCGAATGCTCCTTAGAGATTTTGGCATTTTTCTTCCTCAACCTCCGCTTCTTTGGTGTGACAATGTTAGTGCTTTGGCCATTGCCTCCAATCTTGTGTTTCATGCTCACACAAAGCACATCGAGGTTGACTACCATTTTGTTTGTGAGAAGGTGCTCAGGCATGACTTACTCCTGAAATTCATTTCCACTCATGATCAACTTGTTGATCTGTTTACCAAGGGCCTTCCCTCTCCTCGATTTAATTGGCTTACTTCCAAACTTATGTGGAAATTCCCCATTCGTTTGAGGGGGGATGACAGTGCAAGCTCAGAATCAAATATTGAAGGAGAAGAAGCAAATGTTCCGACGGCTAGTTCTCAATCCAAAACGGTGTCGTGTAGTAAAGTGGTTAGACACAAAACACGCCTAAAGTGTAACAGTGTCGTTTCTCATTAAACCCAACAGTACCATTTTGGATTATATTAGTTATTGAAGGTCTGAAGGATCACGCACGTGTAAGGATTTGTTATGACTCGTGTGAGACAGTTACAAGTCTGTTATACCAGACTCTGTTGGGCTTCTCTCTCCCTCCTTCTCTGATGTACCTATATATATAAGTATCTATTCACTTGTAAATCATTGAATTGTATTGTTCTCTTTCATAGCAATAATACTTGAGCTTTTCCAGTTTATTTTTCAGTCTCTGTTTTTCATTTCTGTTTTGGTTAACACAGTAACAGTGAGATAGAGAGTGGTTTTCTCAGAATGGTATATCTATCTTTTGTAGACTTTGAAATTTGAATCATTTTGTGACACATGGAATGTGTTTTTAGAGCAAGAAGCGATGTGTGCAATCACACGGAACAACATGGTTAAGATTGAAATGGTGTGGGGTGTGTGCAACACTGGTGCGAAGTGGACCCAAATGCATATCTAATTAAGGAGTTTAGGTATTGATGAGATTCTTATGGATCATTGGGAAAATATGCAAGAATGGTTTTAGAGCATGTTTGGTGCGTTGCGTGGGTAGAGAAAAAAACACAAAAAGATTCCTGAAAAATGAGCCTTAACATAGCGATGAAGCTAGATACCATGTTAAAATATAAGAAGAAAGTAAACTTACGTAGAAAGAGAAAGTGAAATGGTTCGACTTGATAGTCTACGTTCACATAAAAAATTCTTTAATAACTACTGGAGTACATCTTTATTATGCTATAATGTGTGTTACAATTAACCATATATAGTAATTATAAAAATATATTATGCAATATGATAACCAAAAAATCAAATCACAGTTACCTATGATATTTAGTAAAATTTTGGCTGCTGAATGCTGCATGAAAATTTCTTAAAAAAGAACGTAAGGAAATTAGATTATTACTTATGAGAACAACTAAACAAGGGTTGTTATGATACGAATTTAGTTTAAGATCATTGCACTACCAGTTTTCTCTAGAATAGTAGAATGGCGCGGCAACTTGGGTAAAATTAACTTCACCTATCATGGTCCATTAGAACAAGGATGTAAAATCCAAGCCCAATTGTCAGGTGCATAGAGTCAGCCCAGGAGCCAAAAGTAAATAAATGACCTTGCCCGAACCTAAAATAAATTCAACCTAAAATAAATTCAGTTTATTTCCAAGCCCAATTTGCACTTGCACAGAGATTACACCTGGCCTAACCTAACCTAATCAAATCACAATTTTTTCTTAAATACTGGCTCAGTTCTCATATGGCCTAACCCAATTAAATAACAATTTTAGTTATATGCTGGCTCAGTTCTCATATCAAATAACCCGGTGGTGTCAGCTTTGGGCTTCCTTAACAGAGTTATAAGGGCCTGGGTTCATCTGTCCCCACTCCTAAACCCAACCCGAATAAATAAGTTGCATTACAACAGAAAAAGAACCAAAACAATGATGATTAAGTGAACATAGAAGCATCTTATTCAATTTTTTTTTTTTTTTTTTTAAACATAAAACTTTGAATGATACCAACTTTTTAATACTTAAATAAAATAAAGATTAAAGTACATTTTTACCCTTAAATTTTTTTTTTTTTTTTTTTTTTTTTCATTTTGGCCATTTTGTCTTGAAATTTTCAATTTGACGATTCATATTTGATTATGCTTTCATACTAGTTATGCCATCCATTTTTGTTAATAATCATAATTGTTCCATATACCAACATAATAATGATAAATAACCTTTAGCGGTTACCTTTTTTAACTATTCTAAATTGTGTATACACGAACCCAATATAGGACACACACACTAATATTTAATTATGCCTGAATCAAGGATAAAAAATAATAGACTTAGTTTAGGTCCAATGCATACAGTGCACTAGACTCGATTAAATGGTGACACGTGTTTAATAGTGAACACATATCATCATCTCAACGGGTCCAATATTATTGGACACTGGACCTAAGCCTGACCCAAAAATAATATACTTCGATTCCGGGCATAATAAGGACCACAAGTAAGGTACGTACATAATAATACATTGAGGTCAAATACATTAAATCATATAACTTATCTGAATATAATAACATTATTCCTCAAACTCAAGGTTTGTTATCTTGTGTAGGAAACCATGACCATGAATAACTGAAATAGATGTAGAATGAACCGTGCACAATGTGGAAATACTGGCGATTGTAGCAAAAAACAGTGATAAGCAATCGAAAAACAACTACACCAGTGACCAAAGAGTTGCTACTATGGCCAGAGGATAGCTAGACTAGTGGTTTCAGGCATATCGGCAGAGGACGATGTTTTTGGTGAACCACATGAATGAGTTGGGAGGATTTCAAATAGATTGAACCTAGAAAGAATGAGTGATGCATCAATTAGTGTGACTTGGGGGTCTCGAATGGAAAAACATAAACTAAAATCAGAATCTACGCAAAAATACAGTCAAGAGAAGTGTGCTTTCTAAAGTGAAGAAATTATGAAAGATTTCAAGATGGCGGCCAACGATGACTAGTTGAAACGATGATCACTAGAGACTACACTGAGTGATCGTTGGTGATGGATTACTTGAATTGTATTGAAGGTCACCATACAGTGATTTTGATAAGAGATTTAGAGAGAATAAGAAAGCGGGGGAAAGGGTGTTGTAGTTCAACCTAATAGCCTATATCCAAAAGGCAAATTCCTCATTGGCTACATTTTTACTATTCTTAATAGCGTATTATAAATACTCATCATAGGGTATATATATTCCAATTAAAAAACTAATTATACGGAAAGGAAATGTGATTTATGTATACACACAAACAAATTGCATATTTGTTATGGCATACATTTTGAACACTAAAATATAGGGGATCCCTAACAAATACCTATATGTTCCTCAAACATTAGTATTAGCATTTAGCACAACATATAATACATGGGTATTTAAGCTGAGAAGCCACTTAAAGTAATGTAAGGACACGGTTTACAACCCAAACCTAAGATGTATGGGATCTTGGCCCAATGAGCTCAGTACAATAAATTTGTAGAGAGTGAGTCAAAGAACTAGGCCCTAATGAGTTGGACAATAGCTAGTACTGAATTAAATGACAATCAAACTCAAATAAGAGGTTCCGATCTTAATGGACTTTCAGTCCAAGGAGGTCACACTTATATATATTGATCACAATTGGATACAAAGACAATTTAGATTGCTACAGTGTTCTCTCTCTATTTTCCGATCCTTTTCTCATGGAGGGTCTCTCATATTATATAGCTCCCTTTAAATTATCTTAATTCTACACTTGTTGATCATCTAAGCTCTTACTTGAGTACCTGTCTCATCAGACACCCTCTTTGACTTTCTGTGAGTTGTGGTAGCCAAGACAACACTGTTCAGATATCTTTTCCACATAAATGTGGCCAGAAAAATAGTTACAGTGCATTTAATGCGGTGGTAGCAGCTTTTTCTTAGATATTTTTGGGTTTCCTTCCTTCTCATATGTTCATGAGGCACGTCCCTATCATTGGAGCTTCCTGAAAGGTCATTCTAATTGCTGGAATAGATACATGAGCTGCATTCATCATATCCGACGAGGAGTTCATCCTTGAACCACCTTCCATTCGTTCCTTACTCATGAGACTTTAAATTGGAACCCCTAATAACTATTTATTCCTCCTCGGACCATTCAACATTCTCAAACAAAGCCCAAGGCCCAATATATGATCTTAGGCCCTTCTTATTCTCAAGCCCAAAAGTTGGTAGTCTGGCCTTCTTCTCCTTCTCCATCCTCCTTGATTCAGACACTATATCTGTTTTTTTTTTTTTGGAGCTCCAGCAACTGCCTTTCTTTCACTTCTCTACCTCATAACATACTCTTCAGGAATAAATATATCCATTATTTTTATTCACGAATTTGGTGAGAGAAAAAAAGAAAAATTGTCTAAAGGTTTGCAAGCTTTGGTGAATGCAGTAGAGTAGTGCACAGTGAGGGTGAGAAACATTTATAAAAATGAAGACATAGGATACTTGCCCCCAAGTTTTCATCTAGGAAGCACCAACGCAGCTGGGAGGGTGCCGCACCGAGGTCTGACGCGGGGTGCAACCACCGATGCAATTGTCCATGTGTCGGTGTTGCATCTGAGGGTTTTTTTTTTTTTTTTTTTTTTTTTTTTTCAAATTCGCACCAACTCGGCTTCAATTCATGCTAACTTGGCTTCAATTCATGCCGATTCTGCCAAAATCGAGTTGTATCGACCGAATCAAATGGTATCGATCGATAGCCGAAACCGACCAAAACGGCTGAAACTAACCGCAATGGTCGAAAAAGGTCGAAATCGGCCTTGAATCATGCCGGAACAGCCGAAATCGGTTTTGAATGAGGCCCAAACATCCTAAATCTATCCTTCCTCAATTTTATTCTAAATATTTGTTGCTGCTTTTGTGTTTTCTTTTTTGTTTTATATTTTGTTTTGTGTTTCTTGCCTTCTTCTTTCTTTGTTTTATGAACCAAGGCTATAGAATGTGTTTTTTAAGAATATTTTAACAGTAAAAATATATAGAAAATAAAAATAAAAATATTTTTAATAATTTTAACAGCTGCACCCACACCCTACTTTTTTAGAAATTACCAAGTCCTGCTCTCACACTTACACCCTCACCCGAATCCGAAAACGCACCCGTGCTTCATAGACTTTTCATGGAAGCATGCAATAGTTTCTAGTGGGTCCAATAGGTTTTGGAAAATTGTTTGGTCCTCCTTTTGTATCGCTTGGAGTATAAGCATGCGTCAACTGAAGAGGCAATTAAGGTTCCCTTAAGACGTGTGAAGTTGAACATCTGTTTCCTTTGACTTTTTTTTTTCTTTCTTTCTTGTTTTACTGTACTCCACATCATTACATCATTTGTTTTCCCTATTACATATACTAGTATATAAAAAAATAATTTCTTTCATTATTATATTAAAAAATTACTTATTATTAATTAAAAATTTAATCGTTGGTCCTTCAAGTTTGTTGGGTTAAAATGAATTGACCCCTTCAAATTAATTAATTACTCAAGTTAATTAATTAGTCAAATTACATGCAATGTCATGGTAGCACAAATAAATCACCAAAATATCTAAATGCAGTGGAAAATAAATTTGATACAGGTGATTTATTTACGAAGGGAGAAAACTGCCGAGACAAAATTCCACCGAGTGAATTTAAGGTCACCACTCTTGAGAATCCACTATTATCAATCACAAGCGGTCACAAGTATAAGGAATCTTACCAAACCCTTTGGCCTATCCTGAAATACTAACCTACAATTGAACTCTTACCCCAATACCCAATTGAACTTGTATTGTTGCAGCAATCTCTCCATTCAATGTATGAATCTCAGTACGTGACTAACCAATAATGCACGGATTTCAATACGTGACTAACTCCACCAACTTGAAGAAGATGTTGGCTGCAAAGTTCTTCACTTCATCAACAATGAAGATCAGAAAGTTCCTTGGTTACAAAACCTTTAGCGTAAAGACGCAGTAGATTCTTTAGAGAAAATTATGAACTAGAGCAATTTCTGCCTCCAATCACACAATGCATGCACGACGGCCTTTAAAATAAGCCTTATATATGTATAGGGTTGTAAGAAAAGAAACCCTACACAAATACATAAGCATTGGCTGAAAATCAAATTCGGAATTTCTGATTTCGTATTTCTCGACAGATACAGCTTCTGTCGAGCTCTAACATTAAATCTCAATAGAAGTTTTATGGTTGAGATTGCTGTTGAGCTTTAAAGAACAGTTCTTCTTCACTTGTTTCTTGGTCAAATCTTCATGGCTTTAACACTTGACTTGAACAACATGTTTCTTTAAGTCCTAAACTCATCCTAGATCTACCCAATTACAAGTAAAGTGCATTTTGTCAAGGGATTAGCCAATTACATAAAAGTATGTCCCTAACAAAGTTTAATTCTTAGCAATTTTTTTTTTTTTTTTAAAAGACTCTTAGCAAAATTTAGTCTCAAATAAGGGGGGTGAACACCCATCCAACGAAATAGTCATCATGTTAGATCCAAATTGAATGCACCACCAAAGAGGACTATCGATGATGACTGAAATTAGGAGTGTTCATCAAACTACAAAAACTGCATAAACTACAATACCCGCATCAAAACTATCAGCAAAATGATATAACCGCATTGCACCACAAATAACAATGCATCACATGGTATAGTGTAGTGTAGTTTACAGTTTTATAATAAGAAAACTACACAAACCACACTGCATCATACCCTTTCTATATATTAATATGTTTATTTTTTAATATTAAATAAATTGTTAATAGTTTAATAACCCTAATTTTGTAAAAAAAAAAAAAGTTTAATAATGCTAGCAAGTGTTGATTAGGAAAGCCAGCCAAAAAAAAATAAAAAATAAAAAAAAAATAACTCATCAGTTTAAAACTTGGCCCAAAATAAAATGAAAATTAGTTAGTTTTGGGCTGGGTAAGAAAAGCCCAAAATTTTAAAAATATACTAGTTTCAAACCACATCTTATATATCGCACTGCACATTGACCGCAAAATTGAGATGTGGTGCAATTATGGTTTTGGCTAAACTCTAAACTGCACCTCACCACACTGCAATGCACATGTGATTGTAAAAATGAGGTGCGGTATAATTATGATTTTAGCTAAACTACACCGTAAAGTATGGTACTAAAAATGATCCAAAACCACACTACACTACGAACACCCCCAACTGAAATAGTAGATGAAAGTGCCGTTGGTGTCGGCTAATACGACTGTAGGCAGTTGTGAAATCAAGAATTTGCTTTTGGGACACTAAACAACAAATGAGATGATTATTTTTTTTTTCTTTCCCTGTAATTCTAATTCCAAACTAAGTACAACAATTAATATAATATTATAAACATAATTCAATATATAATTTAAGTACTTTATAGCTCAATATCTCAATATGTGCCATATAAAGTATATTTATTAAATTTAAACAGTAATGAGATAAGATTGAAAAAAAGATTTGATATTTTTAACTTATTATTTATATGCCAAAAACAACCAATAATATAAAAAGTTAAACATCTTTATTCAAACTATAACCTACTCTCTTTAATAGAGCGTCATCATGCATAGATAAAACAAATTACTAATAGATTAAAAGTTGCTAAAAGAAGAAGAAGACATAGTAATATATTTATATATATATATATATAATCAAATTAAAAAAATTATATTATTTTGTGAATTTTGTTAACGAATTTCCTAAGAAAATTCATTTAGAAAATACTTTTAGAAGCATTTTATAAGAAATGAGATTTTTTTGTCCTTATATTTCTTACAAAAGTTGTATTAAATTTTCTTAAAATGATATATTGACAAATTTCTTAAGTTCACCTATTAATTAGACCATTTATTTATTTATATGATATATTTCATCGTATAAATAAATAAATGGTCTAGTTAATTATCATATTTAGTCAGTTATAACAAAGGGAAGTTTATGAAAAAAACTTATAACAGAGGGAAGAAAAGTCATACCTGGAGTTCCACGTGCAGGACTTTAGCAAACTGCAATGGAAGTATGGATTGGAGAGTAAAACTCTGCTTTAGAATTTACCAAAAAAAATAATATAAAATAAAACTTTGCTTTAGAAGGCAACTTGAAGTGTAACACACCGCGTGTAGGAAAAATTGGCCGACTACAACAAAGAGGAAAAATGAACAAAGGATTAGATTTCTCTCTAAATTAATTTGAAAATAAATTCTTCAAACTTCTCTTATATCTTTTTATTTGATATAAATTTTGAAAATCTAACTGATGGACTTTATTTTCTTTATATTTTTAATACGCATGAGATTTGCATTTCGTTCAAATAGGATATTATATACTATTTGATCAATAAACTTATTTTTTATGCAAAATTTTATATTACAAAAATTTGAAATTTAAATATTTGATTGATAACATAACTATTGAACTGTGATTTTCTTAAAATTTTGCTAGTATAAAGGATATAATAAAAACTGTGGGGCCCAATAATTTATGGGCCAAGCCCACTTGCCCATGGGGAGTCTAAAGGCCCAAGCCGAAAAAGGTAATGGCCCGGAGATGCAGCCGAGCACGGTTTCGTCCTCGACAGACCCAAAGCCCCATTGAGGGTAGGGGTAAAAAAAAAATAATAATAAAGGAATAAATATGGAAGGAAATCTAAAATATCTAGGGAGAATTATCCCTACACTACCCTTCCCGGATAAGGCACTGCACCTGACAGAGCCGTATTCTTCAGTTTTATCAACCATCCCCCACAATTCTGGGACTAGACTGATGGGACAAATATCAGTCTAATAAAGATTGGCCCTACACGTGGACAAAGGACAGCGGGCGTAAGCTAGTATAAAAGAAAGAGTAAGTGAACCTAGAGGGGAGGCCCATTCCACCTAAAAGAAAAAGGGAGATGATCTGGGTGAGAACATCTCAACAACACCTGAGATTACAGAAAGAAAACCATCGCCGGGTAACCGAGGTAAGACCCTAATGGTCCTCGGATCAAGTCCGAGGAGGCCCATCCCACAGGATGCGATGCCGTAAGGCTTAAACGTTCAAACCCAAATCCTTTTTCTACACGAATTCCTTCAAAACCAGGACAGGGCACCGCCCCGTGACCAACGGCTAGCTTTTCAAGCCCACTCTCTACAAATTATATTGTGAGGGATCTTTCATGCGCGAGCCCAACATCCTTATTGGGCCGCCAGAGAATTGTGTCCTTACAATTGGCGCCGTCTATGGGAAAGCTTGCGCGTTGGCGCAGGTGGCGGTGGAGTCAGCTCTCTAGCAAGTAGAAATTCCTGGGGCTTCCTCCGACTCCGGCGACATACAGTTGTTGCTCCGGCATAAGCTTCTGCTAGGGGCTACGCCTTACAGTGCCAAGGGCGCGGGGATCTCTAGGGGCTTCCGGCCTCAAGCCAACCTTCCCCGCCCTGGTATAGGGGCTTATGGTCGAAAAGTAAACCGAATAAAAGAAATTTTACAAGTTTTGGACAGAACCAAGGCCTTGCATGGTCCTCGGACTCAAGCCTATGGGGAAACCAAGTACAAAAAAGAAAAAATCACAAGTTTTGGACAGAACCAAGGCCTTGCATGGTCCTCGGACTCAAGCCTATGGGGAAACCAAGTACATAAGAGAAATTTTACAAGTTTTGGACAGAACCAAGGCCTTGCATGGTCCTCGGACTCAAGCCTATGGGGAAACCAAGTACCACAAGTTTTGGACAGAACCAAGGCCTTGCATGGTCCTCGGACTCAAGCCTATGGGGAAACCAAGTACATAAAGACAAGTTTTGGACAGAACCAAGGCCTTGCATGGTCCTCGGACTCAAGCCTATGGGGAAACCAAGTACAGAAACACAAGTTTTGGACAGAACCAAGGCCTTGCATGGTCCTCGGACTCAAGCCTATGGGGAAACCAAGTACATAAGAGAAATTTTACAAGTTTTGGACAGAACCAAGGCCTTGCATGGTCCTCGGACTCAAGCCTATGGGGAAACCAAGTACATAAGAGAAATTTTACAAGTTTTGGACAGAACCAAGGCCTTGCATGGTCCTCGGACTCAAGCCTATGGGGAAACCAAGTACAAAAAAGAAAAAATCACAAGTTTTGGACAGAACCAAGGCCTTGCATGGTCCTCGGACTCAAGCCTATGGGGAAACCAAGTATATAAAAAAAAAAAAATCAAAATCAAAATCACAAGTTTTGGGCAGAACCAAGGCCTTGCATGGTCCTCGGACTCAAACCTATGGGGAAACCAAGTACACAAAATAAAAACTGTTACTTGAGCATTAAAATCCATCTGAGGAGAACTCCCCGTTAACAGCAGGGTTGATCCCTAAAACTGCACAGATCCCCCAGTCTACCCTCGGATCCCCAACACCAAAGGGATCGATGTGATATAGTGCAATATATTACCCAAAAAACACAATCAAAGTCCCTCGTTACTCGGCCACCCTCTCGGACATTGGTCTAGCATGCATCGCGCAGCACTCAGCGGTTATCCCGGTTAGTTCCAAGAGTTTAATTTATTAAGGCTTACCCTTGTTATACTTGATGATATTTGTGAGTTTAAACTGGTAGGAATCTGCGTTAAGGCACTTTCCTGCCCGGAATATTATTAAGGGCAAGCTTACATTTAATATTCATGCGCAAAGTAGTTGTTGCAGAGAAGAAAAACATGTGTAAAGAAATGAACTTATCTTTTATTAAGTCAAAGGAACAGTACAGTGTACAGTAAAAAGCTAAAACAAGCTTACATTACAACTAACTATGCAAGTGAAATGAAAAAAGATACAATAGAATGAAGAAAAGCCGAGGAGGTAGCACAGAGGAGAGGTTGGCTACTGTTCCAAGATGTCGTCTAAGGAAACTATTCCTCGACGCTTCTACATGCCTATAACTCAGGCAACCAAAGAACCTGACCTCAGGCTAACACCATCTACAGAAAAGGTGCAGGGAACCAGAAGTTGGGGAGCCCCCGCAAAAATTTGCCTGCTACAAGGCAGACGGCGCTGATGGCGGAAATTCCTTCTTCTGACATACCAAAAATCTGGCATGACCAGAACCTGCTTCGGATTTTGACTAAAAGAGGGAGAAACACCCTTTCCCCTCTGTCGAACTGGAGTATTCTCTTGAATTTATGCCTCCTTTGCCCGTACATCACTCTTTTGAGCCTCAGGAGGACATGGCGCCTCTGTGGCGGAGAAAGTTCCTTTTCCCCAACCCTCGCCTCAAACATGATGTGCTAAGGGAGGAGACTGAAGGATTTGTGCTTAGGTAAAGCAACTTTCTCCCTTATTTATTTAAAAAGATGAGGTGGTGGCATTTAATTCACGCAGCATCCCAAGGAACGCTACAGACAAAATGTCTCTTGCTCGATTTCCAACGTCGTCTGCAACCCTGAGGTTAAAGGAGTCTCGAGAAGGCGCACCTCGAACACTGGGACGCCAAAAAGTACCGCGTGATCAAAGACTACGGAAATACCTCCTAATTTGTGGGCCCAGTAAATTCGCGGCCCAAGCCCGCTCAGCATATGGGCCCAGGGACAGAACCAAGGCCTTGCATGGTCCTCGGACTCAAGTCTATGGGGAAACCAAGTACAAAAAATAAAAAAATAAAAAAACCTTACAAGTTTTGGACAGAACCAAGGCCTTGCGTGGTCCTCGGACTCAAGCCTATGGGGAAACCAAGTACAAAAAAGAAATTTTCTGAGTTTTGGACAGAACCAAGGCCTTGCATGGTCCTCGGACTCAAGCCTATGGGGAAACCAAGTACATAAGAGAAATTTTACAAGTTTTGGACAGAACCAAGGCCTTGCATGGTCCTCGGACTCAAGCCTATGGGGAAACCAAGTACAAAAAAGAAAAAATCACAAGTTTTGGACAGAACCAAGGCCTTGCATGGTCCTCGGACTCAAGCCTATGGGGAAACCAAGTACATAAGAGAAATTTTACAAGTTTTGGACAGAACCAAGGCCTTGCATGGTCCTCGGACTCAAGCCTATGGGGAAACCAAGTACATAAGAGAAATTTTACAAGTTTTGGACAGAACCAAGGCCTTGCATGGTCCTCGGACTCAAGCCTATGGGGAAACCAAGTACAAAAAAGAAAAAATCACAAGTTTTGGACAGAACCAAGGCCTTGCATGGTCCTCGGACTCAAGCCTATGGGGAAACCAAGTATATAAAAAAAAAAAATCAAAATCAAAATCACAAGTTTTGGGCAGAACCAAGGCCTTGCATGGTCCTCGGACTCAAACCTATGGGGAAACCAAGTACACAAAATAAAAACTGTTACTTGAGCATTAAAATCCATCTGAGGAGAACTCCCCGTTAACAGCAGGGTTGATCCCTAAAACTGCACAGATCCCCCAGTCTACCCTCGGATCCCCAACACCAAAGGGATCGATGTGATATAGTGCAATATATTACCCAAAAAACACAATCAAAGTCCCTCGTTACTCGGCCACCCTCTCGGACATTGGTCTAGCATGCATCGTGCAGCACTCAGCGGTTATCCCGGTTAGTTCCAAGAGTTTAATTTATTAAGGCTTACCCTTGTTATACTTGATGATATTTGTGAGTTTAAACTGGTAGGAATCTGCGTTAAGGCACTTTCCTTCCCGGAATATTATTAAGGGCAAGCTTACATTTAATATTCATGCGCAAAGTAGTTGTTGCAGAGAAGAAAAACATGTGTAAAGAAATGAACTTATCTTTTATTAAGTCAAAGGAACAGTACAGTGTACAGTAAAAAGCTAAAACAAGCTTACATTACAACTAACTATGCAAGTGAAATGAAAAAAGATACAACAGAATGAAGAAAAGCCGAGGAGGTAGCACAGAGGAGAGGTTGGCTACTATTCCAAGATGTCGTCTAAGGAAACTATTCCTCGACGCTTCTACATGCCTATAACTCAGGCAACCAAAGAACTTGACCTCAGGCTAACACCATCTACAGAAAAGGTGCAGGGAACCGGAAGTTGGGGAGCCCCCGCAAAAATTTGCCTGCTACAAGGCAGACGGCGCTGATGGCGGAAATTCCTTCTTCTGACATACCAAAAATCTGGCATGACCAGAACCTGCTTCGGATTTTGACTAAAAGAGGGAGAAACACCCTTTCCCCTCTGTCGAACTGGAGTATTCTCTTGAATTTATGCCTCCTTTGCCCGTACATCACTCTTTTGAGCCTCAGGAGGACATGGCGCCTCTGTGGCGGAGAAAGTTCCTTTTCCCCAACCCTCGCCTCAAACATGATGTGCTAAGGGAGGAGACTGAAGGATTTGTGCTTAGGTAAAGCAACTTTCTCCCTTATTTATTTAAAAAGATGAGGTGGTGGCATTTAATTCACGCAGCATCCCAAGGAACGCTACAGACAAAATGTCTCTTGCTCGATTTCCAACGTCGTCTGCAACCCTGAGGTTAAAGGAGTCTCGAGAAGGCGCACCTCGAACACTGGGACGCCAAAAAGTACCGCGTGATCAAAGACTACGGAAATACCTCCTAATTTGTGGGCCCAGTAAATTCGCGGCCCAAGCCCGCTCAGCATATGGGCCCAGGGACAGAACCAAGGCCTTGCATGGTCCTCGGACTCAAGTCTATGGGGAAACCAAGTACAAAAAATAAAAAAATAAAAAAACCTTACAAGTTTTGGACAGAACCAAGGCCTTGCGTGGTCCTCGGACTCAAGCCTATGGGGAAACCAAGTACAAAAAAGAAATTTTCTGAGTTTTGGACAGAACCAAGGCCTTGCATGGTCCTCGGACTCAAGCCTATGGGGAAACCAAGTACATAAGAGAAATTTTACAAGTTTTGGACAGAACCAAGGCCTTGCATGGTCCTCGGACTCAAGCCTATGGGGAAACCAAGTACAAAAAAGAAAAAATCACAAGTTTTGGACAGAACCAAGGTCTTGCATGGTCCTCGGACTCAAGCCTATGGGGAAACCAAGTACAAAAAAAGAAATATTACAAGTTTTGGACAGAACCAAGGCCTTGTATGGTCCTCGGACTCAAGCCTATGGGGAAACCAAGTACAAAAAAGAAATATTACAAGTTTTGGACAGAACTAAGGCCTTGCATGGTCCTCGGACTCAAGCCTATGGGGAAACAGCTCGGATGGGAAAGTCCCCGGCTCAAATACTGTAAAATGTTAAGGCCGATAAAAGTGTTAGGATGATGGCGAGACACTCCACTATTCGGAAGCCTAAGGGGGCTGTTCATTTTGGCGGATGATATGTCTTTGAATAATTACTTCCTACACCACATAGAACATCTAGTTCTAATCTCGGCTTCGTTTCGGACAAGTATCGCTATTTACAAGTGCGCATTGCTGTGTCAAACAATTCTATTAAAGTTATGGTGACATCTTTTTATTAGCAAGTATTTTGACTTTAGTTATCATCGATTCAAATGGTATATTATTGTGCCGAGCAGCGCTTGCAAATTTGTAAAAACATAGACAGAACATGCGAAGTAAAATAACAACTTTTATTAATATGAAAAATCATTACAACGTACAAAGAGGGGCTCAAACAAGCCTATACAAAATGTGAACTGCCTAAGCAACGGTAACATCCGCAGTACAGATAAGTAAACAGTCAGGCGTCTTTTAAACTCGTCTTCAAAGTCTCTCCAATCTCTGCCTCAATACTGCTCATATTACGATAAGAACCTTCTTTGAAAAAGATGAAAGGAGAAGGAAATAGTAAGGAAGAAATCAATGAAGAAGATGGAGGAGATGAATGAGGAAGATGGAGGACATGAGTAAAGAAGGAGGAGAAGAAGAAAGAAGAGATGAAAAGAAAGAAAAGGAGCAAAAGAGGGAGAAGAGAAAGCACCAGAATGGATCTGGTGTTGGGAAGACTAAGAAAGGGAAGCGGAGAGGGCCACCAGTGAACGAAGAGAGGAAGAAGTAGAGACACTTAGTCCCTGCCTCGTTCCTGACTCCTAACACACTGGAGCCATATTAGCTATGCTCGTAAGAGAGCGGTTGGTTACGATGATGAGAATTCTCGACTCAGTCACGCTGAAAGTTTGACGTGATGAGCCCCTGCTTCGGATTTTGGCTGAAAAGAAGGGGGGACAAATCTTAAGTCTCCGCCATCCTTGCCCTGATCGAGCCATTTCGAGCTTCGTCAAGACAGGGCGTTTCTGGGAAGGGAATGGTTTTTTCATCGCTTACTGCTAAGGCGAGTGTATTTCAGGCTAAGGAATAACCGAAAAGTAAAAGTAAACTCCGGAAGGAATTTAAGGGGTTTTCAAATCTTAAAGGGATTCATCTGTGGGAGAAACGATTCTTGTTTCTCCTCTTTATATAGGGGCCGAAGAGGGGAATACTTAATGTGTTCAGATCCCCGAGGAAGTCTGCAGACAAGAATACACCCGCTCCATTCCCCCACGCCATCCATAACCGTTGAATCTGGGAAGTCTCGTGAAGGGAAGATATTAAAGACGCGCTTCGGATAACCAAACGGCCTAAACGCATCATGAAGAAATTAAGAGGAGCACCTTGTAGACCGGTACACTTCTTGGGCAGGTGAAGAGACGCCAGCGTCAGTCAAAGGCTAAATTAAGTGAGTCACAATAAGGGCCTGGTATTACCAAAACCCCCCATTCCAATCAGAATGTTGGACAGCAGGGTTTTGAGGGGCTATTGTGGGGCCCAATAATTTATGGGCCAGGCCCACTTGCTCGTGGGAAGTCTAAAGGCCCAAGCCGAAAAAGGTAATGGCCCGGAGATGCAGCCGAGCACGGTTTCGTCCTCGGCAGACCCAAAGCCCCATTAAGGGTAGGGGTAAAAAAAAATAATAATAAAGGAATAAATATGGAAGGAAATCTAAAACATCTGGGGAGAATTATCCCTACACTACCCTTCCCGGATAAGGCTCTGCACCTGACAGAGCCGTATTCTTCAGCTTTATCAACCATCCCCCACAATTCTGGGACTAGACTGATGGGACAAATATCAGTCTAATAAAGATTGGCCCTACACGTGGACGAAGGACAGCGGGCGTAAGCTAGTATAAAAGAAAGAGTAAGTGAACCTAGAGGGGAGGCCCATTCCACCTAAAAGAAAAAGGGAGATGATCTGGGTGAGAACATCTCAACAACACCTGAGATTACAGAAAGAAAACCATCGCCGGGTAACCGGGGTAAGACCCTAATGGTCCTCGGATCAAGTCCGAGGAGGCCCATCCCACAGGATGCGATGTCGTAGGGCTTAAACGTTCAAGCCCAAATCCTTTTTCTACACGAATTCCTTCAAAACCAGGACAGGGCACTGCCCCGTGACCAACGGCTAGCTTTTCAAGCCCACTCTCTACAAATTATATTGTGAGGGATCTTTCATGCGCGAGCCCAACATCCTTATTGGGCTGCCAGAGAATTGTGTCCTTACAAAAACATATAATCCAAGGGTTAGATTTTCAAAATTCACATCCAATAAAAAGATATAAAAACAGTTTGAAGAGTTTCTTTCTAAAATAAAAGGGGAAATGTTAGTGCCCACAAGTTTATCCACACAGTTTTGTACACACATCCCAAAACAGCAGAACTTGTGATTTCAATTGAATTTGTGATTTCAATTCATGAGTTTTGTTGTTTTGGGGTGAGTGTATAAAACTATATGGATTAGAGTATCTATAATAGACGCCACTCTAAAATAAAAAGCAAAGCAGACCCTTACTAGTGTTTTGGACATTGGGTGTCAGTTGTTTGGCCTATTTTTACAAATGCCATCTACAATTGCATAACTTGGTGGTGCCATCTACAATTGCGTAATGCTGAATTTTTTAAGGATGAAGAAGAAGAGTTCCTACCTCCGTCAACTCCAAACTCATAAGCTAGAGAAATTTTTTAAATGAGGAAGCAGCAAAAATTACAATTTTTTTTTTTTTTTTTTTGTTTCTCTTTTATTTTCTTTATAAAAATTGTTAGGATAACAATGTATTTTCATCATAATTTATGAATGTCCAAATTAATACAAGTTTATGATATATATATATATATATATATATATAATGGGTCATGCTAACGAGTGCATCTATTTTAAGAAAATTTTGATACCACTTTTATGGGAAATTAAAAAAGTTGTCAAAATATTAATTACTTTTTTTTTTCATTTTCCATAAAAACTTTCTTTAAATGAATTATTAACCAGTGCCCTAAGGGCACTTGTTAGCATTTCCCATATATAATTATCACTAATCAGATTGTACCCTGAAAGATTGTAACCATTGGCGTGATAGTCATTCTATAAGTATAAGTGTTTGTGGGGTGTGGGGGGTAAAGGTTAGAACTTAAGTTTTTAAGAGAGAGTTTCACACACATATACATTTATATTATGTTAGAGTAGAATTCTATCTATTTAAAAAAAAAAAAATTGTAATTTTAAACTCCTAAGGTCTGTTTAGATATCACTTATTTGCTGAAAATTGAAAACTTATTGCTAAAAATAATAGTGCTGTGGGACCCAAATTTATCTAGAAATTTGTATTTTGTTGAATTTGGTGGTCCATGAACAGTGCCATGAGACCCACCATTTTTCAGTAAAACACACAACTTTTTTATCACAACGCTTCGATGAACGCTTATAAAATAAAATTAATACTAATTATATATAGATGCAAAATTTAGCCGGAAATCAGGGGACTAGGGCATATATTTTCTTTAAGAATTTTAAAATTTTTGGGATCACTTTTTAAATGGGTATATCTTCTTTAGATCTTAGGTTTTGGCCTGTGTTTTCAATATTTGATTTTGCGACTTTGTATTAGTTTTTTCAAATTTCTTTTTCTGATTCCAATAAAAATTGAGTCACCTCTCCAACAAAAAGGCCATTGACACTACCGGAGAACTGTTCCTATGTTGGCGATGATTGTTGTCATTTTTCAGGTCACTAACGCTACCGGTGCGGCTTAGAAATCCCTTCCCAAACCGGCCAATGAACACCCCTAGTCTCAAATCCCCAAGTCGAATGAATGTTTTCGTTGTTGGTTAAGTTGTCAATTGCTAATTTATAAGGGATAATTCTTAATGTAATAAATTACAGCCGCCTATTGTAAGACACTAAAATGATACTATAAGGAGATTCAAGAGAACAAACTGAATCAATAATCTAAACATTTCAGAGCGAACAAGATAGACTTTGAAAGAAATCTAAACATTGATAGAAATTAAGGATGCTATCTTTCTTGAAAGAATCAACTGAAGTTTTTCCATCGGAGCAAAATAAAACACTGTTGTAAGAGCATTCTCATCAAGAGTTTTAAAAATTTTAGTATTTAGTATCTAAAAACCTAACTTTATAACATTTAACATATGACTTTACAATATCTCTAACATCAAAATTTCTATTTTTTTTTTCCATTTCATTTAAATATTCTTTCTTTATTATTTTTTATTCTCCCTCTCCCTCTCTCTCCCTCTCACACACACAAAAAAAAAAAAAAAAACCACCCACCATCCTCAACCACCAGCCACATCCACCCACCACCACCGCAAAACCAAGAAGAAGAAAAAAAACCTCCATCCTCAACCACCAACCACATCACCTACCACTACACACAAATTGCAGAAAAAAAAAAAAAAAAAAAAAAAAAAAAAAACTCCATATCCTCAACCACTATCCATATCCACCCACACCACAAACCATTGCAAAAAAAAAAAAAAACCCTCCACTCTCGCCCCCACTAGCTAGATCCACCTGCAATCACAAACAACCCCATCAGACCCACAACCCTATCGGACCCATGACACCATCAAACCCACGACCCACTACCATCAACCCATAACCCTATCAGACCCACAACCCATAACCCCATCAGACCCATGACCCATTACCATCAACCCACAACCATCGACCCACAATCCCATCGGTCCCACAACCCCATCGAACCCATGACCCACTACCCAACCACCCAAATCGGACCAACAAACCACCATACCGTGACTTAGGAACCAATCAATCCACAAGAGAGAGGGAGAGTGAGAAAGAGGACAGAGAACAAGAGGGAGAGTTTGAGAAAGAGAACAAGAGTGAGTCTAAGTCTAAGGAGAGAGAGAATTAAAAACATTAAAAAAATTATAACACCTTGCTACAGTGCACTCTCAAAAATGAAAGCGCACTTTAGCAAAATGTCAAATTTTTTAGCATATGGCGTCTTTAGTGGAGTAGCTTTTTGTGGATATAAATGCTAAAAATAGCATTTTAGCATTTATAATACTCTTGATGAGAATGCTCTAAACCCTAACTTCAAAATTTTAAATAGTCCATAGATTTGTCATTGGCTTTAAAAAGAAAATAACAAACTATTAATGGCTAAATTTGTCCTTGCTAATTCAAATCATAGCCTTTTTTAATCTCCTATCCATTTATCAAGACATAAGAAAGAACAATAGCACAAAAGGGAGAGGGAGGGAGAGAGAAGATCATTTGTCTCTCTGATGGGGGGCAAAAAAACAATTGTAGCCTTGTAGGGAATACCAATGTAGAGACTTCAATAAGATATTGCAATGATACATTTTCATAATTAGCCTGTTTAGATTGAGGAGAGAAAGAGGGGGAGTGAAGGGAAGTAGAGTAGAGTTAACTGAAAATATGCTAATTTTGGGTTAATTCTACTATACTCTCCCTCCTTCCCCCTCAATCCAAACGGATCATAAGTTTATCTAATAGTCATTAAAAAAAAAAAAAAGTTTACCCAATGGTCATTAAATGTCATTTTGACAAGGACTGCTTTAACATTGTTTCAATTATAACTAGATCATAAGTCATTAAGTTTTATTCAATCATTTTTGCAAGCCTTTCTTTTCTTGTGTTTTCTTAAATAATTGAAAAGTTTATAAGCTAAAATTTTCTTATTAGAAATGCATCTCTCCTTAGTATATAAAAACGTTTTGGAAAGTATTGATATACTGGTCCATGAGAGGTCGAAGTCTTGCACACGCAAGTTACAAATGACTAAGGGGTTGTTTGGTTTTTAAAAAACCATCACTCATCACTCTTCACTCAATTTTCATCACTCATTACTCATTACTCTATAACTTGTTACTTATCACTGAAAATACCACAACTTCCTAAGGTGGCATGTTTGGCACTTGTTTCCAATTTTGATAACTCAAAAAATTTTACTTTTCGTGGGACCCACAAATTGACTTGGTGTGGCTTTTACTTCTTCTTCTTTTTTTCCTTCAACCCCCAATACCCAAACTCACTGACCCTAGTGAAAAAATAAATAAAATAAATAAAATAAAATAAAATCAAACCCAGAAACCCAATGTGAAAAGGAAAGAAAAGAAGAAGGAAAAAAAGAAGAAGAAGAAGAGAAGAATAGAGAAACCAAGCCCTGACCCAATGTGAAAGAAAAAAAAAAAAAGAAAAAGAAACCAAACCTAGAAACCCAATGTGAAAAGGGAAAAAAAAATATATATATATATATATATATGAAGAAGAAGACCAGACCCAGCGTGAAAGGAAAAAAAAGAAAAAGAAAAAAGAAGACCAGACCCAGTGTGAAAGGAAGAGGAAGAAAGAAGAAGAAGATCAAACTGAATTTGACTACTCTCTAATTGTGGGTCCCTCAAATATATGTGTATTTACCAAAATACCATCATAACTTTATTTCCATAACTCAAAAACATCTAAAAGTTGTTTTCAGTTTCCATAACTCATCACTAAAAAATCAAATAATTGAGTAATGGAAACAAAAACTGAAAACAAATCCAACAAACCAAACAGCCGTGGGACCCACCAGTTTTGAGTTATGGGTGATAAAAATAGAGTGATGGGTGATGGAAAACACTAAATCCAAATAGCCCCTAATGTTCCTATGTGACAAATTTCAATGCCCGAGTCTAAACTGTTTCCATTGCCATTGATTTTAAAGTAAACTGAATTGATTGGAAGTGATTTATATCTAAATAGTGTAAGTCAAAGTGCTTTGATTCAGAGTGAACTTTTTTTTTTTGAGAGAGAGTTTCAACCCATGGTATCCGCTCCTGATAATAGTTCTTTTATTATTAGACCAAAACATCAATAAGTTTTTTGGTGTAGGTGGGGATTGAACCCCAAATCTCTTTCCTAAATCTCTTATTCAACCATCAAAGACTTTACTAGTTGAGCTAACTGGAACCCAGGACTCGGAGTGAACTTAATTGAAGTAAACATGTTTGAAATGCATTATCTCGAAGTAAGTCAGCTCAAAGTAAAATCAGATTATAGTAATGATAACATATTTTAGCCTAATTCATTATTCTAAGTGGGTGTTTGGAAAAAATTATTTTTGCCAACTTATTTTACCATTCAATTTATTTTTGTTACTATTCATGGGTCCCACTGTACTTTTTAGTACTATTTATGGATCTTATTGTACTATTTCAGCTAACTTTTACCTTTTTCCCAAGGTGAATATGTAAAGACAATATTTTTGTTTGGGTAAATTCCACAAACCTACCCTGAGGTTTGGCATAATACCAATCAAGTCCAAAGGATTTAAAAACTGACCACTTCAGTCCTTAAACCCAAACGGCTTATAACGCCGTTACCAATTTTTAATTCTATTCCAAAACTCTCCTCTTTCTCTCATCTGTCTCCTTCGGTCTCTTTCCTCTTTTTTCCGACTCTTAGAGCTTTCCCAGTAAACAAACAAGAACAAGAAGAAGAAATTGTAGAACACGTTCCCAGTAAAAAAAAAAAAAAACCCTTGAATGGAACCAACAATCAAAACAAATTTTCATTTAATGAGAGTAAAACACAACAAATCAATTCATTTTGAATATTTAAATCCAAATCAACGAACCTGCCGTCAAGAACCATACCAAAAATCAACGTCAACACAAAATCAAAAACCAATCTCAGCTTCAAATCCAAAACCAAACCCAACAAATCAAAACCCCAAAAAAAAAAAAAAAAATCTTCTCAAATTCACAAAAATGTCAAACCCCAGCACAAGCAACTCACTCTTTTGATTCACGATCTCATCCACTTGCATGCAATTGCAACTCTCTAGCCTCTGCTTTCAGTGAGTGACCCGTCGAGTGTGAAGGTTGGAAATGTCTAGATCCAACTTGGTCGAGACCGTGGCGGCGCGTGCGTTCTGTTATTGTAACTGTGGAGGATGAATCAACATGAGAAATTCTAGAGGCGACAGCCACATGCCTCTGCCGATCCAAACCAAAAAAACCCAGAAAATATTCAAACTAAAACCCACAAAATTCCAAAGCCAATCCACAAAAAAAAAACCCAAATCTTCCAACATAGATCTAACCAAAACTCACAAACCACTGCAACTCCACCACTGCAGCACACCACAAAGACAAAGAGAGGTCAGAGAAAGGGACGTGGAAGCCATATGGAGAGAAGAGAAAGAAGAGTTCTGGGACAAAGAGAGATTTAGAGAGGTCTGACATAGAGAGAGTAAAACAAGCCCTTCCTCCCTTTTACACTGATCATAAAAACCCTTCCTCCCTATTACTGGGATCGTGTTCTTCAATTTCTTCTTCTAATATGAGTTAGAGAAAAAGAGAAGAGAGACTCAAGGAGACCGGTGAGAGAAAGAGGAGAGTTTTGGAATAGAATTAAAAATAGGTAACGGCGTTATAAGCCGTTTGAATTTAAGGACTGAAGTGGTCAATTTTTAAATCCTTTGGACTTGATTGGTATTATGCCAAACCTCAGGGTAGGTTTGTGGAATTTACCCTTTTTGTTTTAATTTTTATTGATTTATTATTTAGTTATAATATTAAAATTAAAGTAAATGAATATGGAAAGATAAAACTGCCTAAAATGAATTTGTAAAGCCAATATAGTTATATATTTAATATTGTCAAAGAATTAAAAGTTAAAAAATAAATAATAAAAAAGAATAATGATGTGGGTGGCAAGAACTGCTTGAAGGAGCAAGTACTTCAACCCTCAACTAATTTGTTGGTAATTTGTTGGTGGGCTTTATTCTCAATCTTACTTTTGGGGCTCCAACTAAGGCTTGGTTGTACCCTCACAAGTATTGATCTCTCACAAATTCACTTACTTCTTCCCTCTTTTCCCAGTTTTTCCTTAATCACTCATCTTACTCCCCCTTTTCCAACCAACCTAACAATGGCCTAGTTTCCCTTTTATATCCATGAGTGAGTGGGGTGGCCATCATTTTGATTCCCACTCACTCACATATTTCCACATCTCCCAGAATCCCAAGGGATCCTCACGAAATCAGAGGATTCCCTTGGAACTTGTTCCAGACGCTGATTAAGGCTCGATAGTGGATTCTTTTCACAATCTTTAGCTCTCAGTTACCAACCCCATTTAGATCGAATATAAGTTTTTTATTATTATTCCAAATTCCCCTCAGGAGGAATGGGGCAGCACTCCCAGTGCTCGGCTAATGGTTGGGTCCAAAGTGAAGAACCTCGAGATAGTCCTTCTGTTGTACCCCAAGCTCATCACACTCAGTGGGCCCTAGGCCTCATACCGGGCCTTAATTATATGGTTGGCCCAATCCTCTAGGCCTGGTCCACCCACAAATGATATGGTCAATGATGTGGCAGATGTGAATGCTCAATAGGAGCATAATAACAAAAATGCGATATGAAGATCCAGTTAAAGGAAATTAAATCTTAATAAATGAAAGTGTATGTATTAAAAAAAAAAAAAATGTTAGATCACATTTTCTTTATGTTGTTATAAAAATTATTTTCTTTTATTTCGATAAGTAAAGTGTTCAATTTTAGACATAAAATCTACTTTTTTTCCTATATATTATTTTAAATATTAAAATTATAATATGGTATAGTCTCTTTGAAATGTCTAAGAAATATGCAGTTCCAATCTCATGTATCTATATTTGTAAACAAAACCCAATCAATAGTTTGAAGCTACTCCTATAAGAAAAATTATAAATATAACAATATTTTTTTAAGAGAGTGAAAATTTTGAGTAATATATTTAAAACAAAAACAGTTTAGTTGTAAAGGAAAAACAAATTAGGAAAATATAACACACAATAACATAATTTATCAAAATACGGACAGCCTAAAAAATGAATATTATCAATAAAAAAATCTAAATAATTAAATGATGATATTTTTTTGAGATAGATAAATGAAAAATATTTTTAGAAATTCTTTAATTTTTGGAGAGAACAAATTATTTTCTACAAAATTTAGAGAACAAATTAATTATATATTATACCATAACTAAAATATAATTATCTATTTCCACGCATTGTGTGGGTCTGCAACTAGTTTAACTAATACTTGATTAAACGAGATGGTAATTGCAAGAGAAGCAACTTACAAGTGACTACTAGATTTTCCATGAATCTAATACATTATACATATGATCTTATAATTGATCTCTTTTGTATTCTCTTTTTTTGCTGAGAATCTCTTTTGTATTCTCAGTTGTTCGTGTTTTTTTCTCTTGTAGAATGAGCATTGATATATAATTGAAACTTCATTGATTACTTCCGGTTTCACCTTCCACATGTTGCTTCTTAATTGATTCCTATTCTATTGCCATGTGTCCCATTGCCTTTGGGGCTTGGTAATTGCCTTGACCGAGGCAAATGTTTCCAGATTCTAAAATAACTTGACCCCACTTTCTTGTTAACCACTTCAAAAGGTGTTGGATTAACGCCACTTGTCATCCATCTAGTCATTAACCATGATATTTAATTATTGAGAAATGATAAAGAAATCATCACGCACTCTTAGTGCGGTAGTCACTCTACAAGTATAAATGCTTGTAGGGTGTAAGAGGACAAGGACCGGTGTTCAAGTCTCCAGAATAGAATTTCATACACATATACACTTAAATTAGGTTAGAATAGAAATTCTATCTTGTAAAAAAAAAAAAAAGATAAAAGATGACCTTAGAATAATTGTTAATGAATTATTTTTAAAAAACTTTTATGAGAAAATAAAAAATAATTAATATTTTAACAAATTTTTCTATTCCTCATAAAAATAGTATAAAAACTTTTTAAAAATAGTTTATTAGCGATTACTTTAAATACATCCATTAACATTATCTTTAATTATTTCACCTTGACTACCGCATCATTTTGTCTTTTCCAGGTGGTTTGTGCCTGGCATGCCACGTGTATCTAAATAAAAATTAATTATTTGGCCCGACCGAGAATGTTCGCATTTTCGAGCCTTTACTCTTTAGGCAATTAAAACCACTGTTGAGAAAATAAAGTGCAAGGATTAAAAAAATGGGAACAAGCAAAAGGTTACGGTATTGGGCTTTTAAGGTACTCCTACTGTTAGATTCTGCCCCATATTCAAATAATTGATGCACGCAATTTTCACTTGCTTTGCCAGCTGCTAGATGTTGATTTTACCAAAAACAAGGGGAGAAATTTGAAAAATAAAATATCAGAATTCACATCTTAGTCAAAGACTTTTGACTGAATACTTGGCCTTTCCAGCATATGCATTTGATGACAGATTCAAAATACCATACTTCACAATCTTTCGCATCACAATTTATGTGTAGATGATGTATCAACGCAACAGATCACTTTTACTCCCACGCCTAACATCCCGCTCTACTACTTCTATTACAAACTGAAAACTTCTACCACCACCCTAAAAAGAGATTCCATTCTTTCCAAAGAAAGAGACTCTGGAGTTTGGACTAATGCAAAAAAAAACTAGGAAGTACAGACATGAGTATGGGTACGGGTACGATATGGTGACACTAGCAATTTTTGAACATTGACATGAATGGTTCGACACTGGTATGACACCCTAGATGAAGTGTTTATGCTTTCTAGACAAACAAAATCTTCCCCTCAGTCCAAGCAATCTCCTCATCTTAACATGTTACATCTTGAACAATTTCAGCACCTTTTCTAAGGAACTTTCCAGATACTAGATAGTTGCATAAGTGGTGATCACTTTCCAAACTTCAAAATGTTGACACTATATCTGCAGATCAACAAAAGTAAAACTTGGTGATGCAATAGAATAAAGAGATAAAGAAACATACTGCACCATTATTCAAAGAGAGAGAAAGCAACATACCATATGTGGAAGTACGCATATTTTTCCTCATCAAGTATTCATACAGGCTCCTTTTCCACCTATGTGAAGAGCACTGCATAAGTCGAAACCTGTCATTAGCTAATATTAGGTGTTTTCATGAATGATGTATGGGTATGAAAGAAAATGGAAAATCACAAAAGGTAACACAAATCACCAGTAATATTCTTTGATGGAGGTCTTTATGGCTATGCAAGCTAGTGGATTAACTTGTGTCAAAATTCTTTTTGGTTTCTCTACTACTAACTGTATATCAAAAGACTACTTACCCCCAAAAGAAAATTTTATATCAAAAGGCATCCCAAAGTTCTAAACTTTGAAGTATTTGAGGCTGCCCTTCGTCTGGCAAGGTTTGAAGCTTATCACATTCCCATATTTCCAAATGATCAAGATTGGTGAGGTTTACCAATTCCTTGGGCAGTGATTTGAGATTTGGAAGTCTCTGAAGATGAAGAGAGGATAAACTGGTAGGCAGCAACCACTTCTCAGGAAACTTTATTAACCCCCGACATCCACCAAAGGAGAAGTCTAGGAGACAAGTGAGTCTGTGCAGTCCCCATTCATATGAGGGCTTGAGATTCTCACAGTCTAAGATTGATAATGACAACAGATTGGCTGGCAACCCCCCCTCTGGAAAAGATACAAGAGTTGAGCACCCATCAATGTGTAGTTCTTGAAGAGATGTGAGTCTGTACATCCGATTTGGTAGGGACTTGAGACTCTTGCAATTGGATATTCTAATTGATTGCAGCTTGGTTGGCAAGCCAGATTCTGGAAAGGACTGAAGAAGTGGACATTCAACTATTTCTATGTAATTGAGACATATGAGGTTGTACAGGTCTCCAGGTAATGACTCGAGATTTGTACAATTGTTGATAATGAATTGCTAAAGGTAGTTTACAACAGTGCTGTAGGTGACTGTGGACAACCCAAAAGTGCCTTCCGAGAAGGACCGAAGAGATTGACACCAAGAAACTTTAAAGAATTCAAGACAGCCATTGGTGTGAATCACTTGCTCTGAAATTGACTCCAAATTCATGCAGTTATCAATTTCAAGATGTTTAAGCGTGATGGGAAACTGGTCTCGTCGTAAATATGTGAGAGCAGGACAACCTTCAATTACCAAATATTTAAGTAAAAGAGTTGCCTTCTCATTGTTATGCATCTTCCACTCAGGTAGGAACTGTAGCGCCTCACAATCCTTGATCTCAAGGCTTGTGAGCCTAGAAGGCAAGCCTAGTACAGGAAAGGACACAAGCGAGGGACATTTTGAGACCCTTAACTCCTTGAGAGATGAAAGTTGGTATAACCTTTGTGGCAACTCCTTTAAGACTGGACATCCCAAAATTTCCAATCTTTGGAGGCATTGGAGATTTTGCAGCCCAACTTCATTGGACAAAGTTGTAAGGTCACCAAGATAAGCAATCTGTAATTCTTCAAGAGCTGTTAACTGTTGAAAAAACCCTTCAAGAAAACATGTGAGCTTGGAAATTTGACATATACGCAAGTAGTTAAGTGAGTTGAGCTTAACTATATTTTGTAACAGCCCCTCATCAAACGTATTTACTTCTAATTCACGGATTGAAGGAAGCCTTGGAAGTTCTGCCAGTTCTTGGCATCCATCTACTACAAGCATGGACAAAGATGGAAAGAGATGCGGTAGTTCCCTCAGGTTACGACATGTACATATAGAAAGCTCAAGGAGGCATGGGAATTCTCTGCCTTGTTCTAAGCTATCATCAACCATCAAAAGCCTTGGTAGAGTTGCTAATTCTTCACACCCCTTAATACTCATTCTTTTCAAGGCCGGTAAGTGGTGGGAGAGTTTTCTTAGTTTAGGACAATTCTGAATTTCAATTATTTGCAGGTTATTAAAGTCTCCCCAGCCTTCAACTCCAGAACAAGACCACTCCTCCCATTGTAACATGTTATCAAACTTTAAAGTCTCCAAGGATGGAAAAGGCATAGCAGAGGAACACCCATCCCCATAGAACTCGGCGCCTATTCTCTTTATTCCTTCCATTCCTTCAATCGTGAGGTCTTTGAGAGAGGGTAGTTGCCCAAGTTGGGGTAGACAACTACACTTCCTACAACCACTAAGTCTTAGGAGAATCAAATTGAAGAACATAGGGGATCCAAACCAACTTGGGAATTTTGTACCTCCGTAGTCATTGATTATAATTTGTTTCATGTTTTTGTGTGGTTGCAACATCTCAAGAACATCTGTTTCAACTGTTTCATTTCTTGAATCATCCAAACTGCTGCTCAGTCTCAATGGTCGCTTGGCACGTTCTTGTGTAGATGCTTTCATGGCTTCCCTAAGGCTTGGAAATCCATGACCACTATAACCTGTAATGCTGAGATCTTTCTCAACTTTGAGAATTTGTCGCATTTTAGATTCTTCCTTTTCATCCACATCATTAATTGAAGCTTCAAAGCTGTTACTCCACTGTAATACCAACTGATCAAGTTCCTGCTTTTCCTTCAAATTAGCTTCCATTGCATCACTAAAACTGACAACATTTTGCAGGCCTGAAATGAGAAGTGATCCATGAAGTTGCAGCATGTCCCTTAACTCTCTCATTCGTGACCCATCATCTTTACCCACTACGAAAGTAGACAATGTTTGGAGATTCTTCAATTTACAAATATTTTGTGGCATCTCTTTTAACCTGCTCCCACTAATATAGAGATGCCGTAAGCATGTTAGGTTGCCCATATCTGCAGGCAACTTAGCAAGAGAGCGGCATTCTAATAGGATCAGTGTCTGTAAGTTGTAAAGAGTAGCTGTTGAGTCAGGTAACGTTCTAATTGCTGTGTGAGAAAGGTCCAGGTAGCGTAGATGTTTCAAATCACCTATGGAATCTGGTAATTCAGTGATGCGACAAGCATTAAATGACAACACTCGTAGATATCTTAATTTTGGCAAGAGATCACGAGGGACTTTATTGGCCAAATAGCTAACTCCAAGTGTGCCACTTGGATCTAATGGTAGGAAGGTGCGTAAGCATTCAACTCCGTTGAAGGCCTCAAATTTTGAGTCTACATCACGTCTGCCACGAATGTACGAGGAATGACGAGCCTTCTCAAAAAATCTGTTTTGATTACCATCCTTCAGCTTATCCTGAAATGTGAAACAAAATTCTCCAGAAACAAAATGAGATAAATCTCTAATGAGGCCATGCATTACATATTGTGATCTATTATTGATAGATTCTTGAAAGAATGACCTTGATACGAGCTCCAGAAAGTATTCTCCACCCACTTCTTCCCATCTTTTCTTTCCTTTGGTGGGTTGCTGCACAAATCCTTCTGCCATCCATAACAAAACTAGTGTCTCCTTTTCAAATTCATATTCCTGAGGAAATATTGAACAATACGCAAAACATTGCTTCAAATGTGCTGGAAGATGATGATAGCTTAGTCTCAGACTCTGAAGAATATCACTTTCATCATCCGGTAGATTCCATATTTTCCTATTCAGTATATCTTTCCATTCATCCTCTTCTTGTCTGGAGCGCAGCAGGATTCCCAGTCTCTTCGCTGCTAAGGGCATGCCTTCGCACTTCTCCACAAACTTTTTACCAATTGCCTCCAAATGTGGATAAGCATCAATGTTTCTGTTCTCAAATGCTTGACTCCGGAACAATAGCCAGCAATCTTCAAATGATAAACCTTTCAAATGATGAGCAGGAACTGTCCCCATGCTTGATGCAACATCCCTATTGCGTGTTGTTACTAATATTTTGCTTCCTTTGGCCCCAGTCTTTAATGGATTCCATAAGAGATCCCAATCATTATTTCTCTTGTTCCAAACATCATCTAAAACAAGCAAAAATCTCTTCCCAACCAATTTTTCTTTCAAACTAACTTGAAGCAGGTTTAAGTCATTGAGATCAGTATGTTTCAAAGTGACTGACCTAAGAATTGTTTTTGTTACCCTCACTACATCAAATTGATCAGACACAAAAACCCAAATTCTTAAATCAAAATAACTCTCTACTCTGGTCTCGTTGTAAACAATTTCAGCAAGAGTTGTCTTACCAATACCAGCCATACCAACTATAGGAACTACACCAATTTTATTGCTTGGTCCATCCATGAGTAGCATCTCAATTATCAAATTTTTATCATGATCCCTGCCATAGACACAAGTTTCATCTACCAATGAAGTTGTTGGTAACCTATATTTGAACCCAGATGACCTCCCTCCAACATTGTCTTTCAAACCAAGAACATCTTTATATTTGGCAATCAATTCTAACCTTTCAATAACTTTTTTCAACTTTGACTCCATTCCGGTACCTCTACTAGATGGAGTATTGCAAGGACTGGGAATAAGGTTCCAGTTCCATACCTGATTTGGCTCAGCCTTAGATTCAGCTTCCAGCTTACATCTCAAAGTTTCTGTGGCAAGCTCATCCAGCATGTCCTCTGCATCATAAAGGGCATCTTTAGCCATGTGCAGCCACTTCTCCACTGCAGGGCTATGGAACTGCTTCTCCTCAGCATCATTAAGCAAAGCTGTGACAGTCAGCAGTGTGATTTTCAGCTTTTCCAGCAAGTCATCAAACTTCTTGTATTGTAGTAACCCTATGAACTCACGGGAAGCCAATCTGTCAAACAACACTTGAAGGAATGCAGAGAGAAAAGCTTCTCCAACAGTCATCATTATCTAACCAGATACTATTACCAAATCAAAAAAAAAAAAAAAAAAAAAAAAAAAAAAAGAAGAAGAAAGAAGACAACGCAATTTGGAGAAATGGGGTAGACTACTTTTGCTTTCAGCTTTTGTGAAAATGAAAATAAAGCAATGATACAGTTCATTTACAAGATTTATGATGGTGGTTGGTTTTTAGCATACTAGGTCAACGAAGTTATCTGGAAGCTAGTGGTTCATAGTAAACAATTCATAATCTATGAAGCACGGGTGCGGTGCAGCGGGTGCGACAATTAAAAAATTTATAAAAATATTTTTATTTATATTTTTAATATATTTCTAAGTATACTTTTTGACATTATGCTAGGTAAATTTTGTATTTAAAATTACTCAAACAAATGTTGACTAAAAAAGCTCTCCAGAGCAAAGGTTGAGCTTGCTCGACCAAGATGTGAGAGTCACAAAGGCTACCCCTAGATATTTTGAGGTTTAAGGTGAAAATTAAAAATAAGGTAGTTTTTTAATACTTATATATTAATTAAATTAAGATTTATTTAATATTTTTATATTATAATATATTTCATTTAAAATATATTTTTCTTGCATTTTGAGATGCAAATTGACTAATTAAATTTTTGTATTCAAGTTCTTCTAACATCTCATTTTCAATAAATAATATAGCTAATCCACTTAATCTTTCTTGGGACTCAATTAATTTTTTTTTTTTTAACTTTTTCATATTCAGATGCATATTTTCTAGTATACATCTCTAATCAAATAATATATTTATAAACACTAAAATAAAAAATAACTTTCAAGTGTAGAGCAAATGAGAAATAGAACCTGATTTATATAAAAAATATTGTTGTACTTTCACCAAATAATAACAAGTTTTTAGCAATCTCAACTTACATAAATAAAGACTTATTCAATATATTACCAGTAGCTAATATCTATATATATATATATATATATATAAACACAAGATTAAAATTTAAAAAAAATTAAGAACAACCATAACAAAATTTAAGCATAATTATAACACAAGGCTTATTAATAAGACCCACTCACAAAAAAACACAAAACAAATCCTATTACACCTATAACCCAAAAAAAAATAAAAATAAAAATAAAACGCAGGCTTAAAAAAAAAATTTGAAGGCCCAAATGTGAAACATCTAGCCAGCCATAACTCAAAATAAACAAAACAGGCCCAATCTTATTATCTTAACAAATAAAATGAAGAGAAAGCCAAGCCTTTATACCTGATACCTCAAAAGTCAAAACCTGCAGAATTAATCAAAATGCATTTGCAACCCCAAAAAAAAAAAAAAAAGGCAGTCGACAGTTCTGGTTCACTCCCTAGTCTCAGTTCAGAGAATTAGAGTTTTCAGATCAGAATCATCAAGTGTGATAGGATGATTTAGATCGGAGGAAGCTTGAGTAGTTGAGCCAAGCAACCAGCAACACTAGAGAGAATCAGAGAAAGAATAAGAGAGGCAAAGAGCAAGAGCCAAGAGAAAGAAGTAGAGGAAACAGTAAAAAATTTAGGGATTTGAGTGAGGAAACAGAAAAAATTTGAGGTTTTTGATTTGTGATTGTTTTGTGGTTAATATCTTAGACTAGATTTGTAGTTTATCTTGTTGATTTTTGGTATGTCTAGAGGATAATTAAGGGTGTCTAGGAAAACTAGCGACCCGCCCAACCCGTCCGACCCGCCGCCTTCCGACCCGCCGCCACCCGATTCGACGACTCCGACAGTCGGACGCGGTTTCCGACTTTGCTAACCTGACACCCAGTGGGTCGATTATCTATTCTTCAGTTCAAAACCCATGAAACCCGACCCGAACCAAAGTTCATGCAATATCCAGCCATTTTTTCCAGATTCCGGCCATTTTTCCAGATTTCGGCCACTTTTTTCCAGATTTTGGCCCCTTTTTTTCTAGATTCCGGCCCCTTTTTCACTTAAATCCGTCGATTTCTAGCACAATAAACACCAGATCTAGTTGAACTAGTGATTTTTCATCATGATTTGGTAGAAATCTCACCGGATTCGACGAGATCTCATCGAATCTTGGATGGATTTGGCAAGATCTCGCCAGATCTGGCGAGATCTCGCCGCGTTTCGAAGGATTTCGGTGAGATCGGTTTCACCCGAAACCAACCACCACCCGCCGGCGACCTGAACAGACGAATCCGTTACTGTTACGGGTCGGTTGCGGGTTGAAAAACCACCCACCTAAACTGTTACGGGTCAGTTGCGGGTTGGGCAAAAACCCGACCCATGGACAGCCCTAAGGATAATAATGTTACTTTTGGACAATTGATTTTGTTTAGAATCAATGTTTAACCAGATATACCAAAATTTTTGTTTTTTAGTTAAAAGGATGTGTCGGATATTTTTAATTCATCTGAAACTAAATTTTTTTCCCCTGCTACCCCTTTTTTTCTAAAATTTTGGGGCCCCCTTCCACTTAGGGACCTTAGGCAATTGCCTAATTAGCCTAGTGGAAGGGCCGGCCCTGAAGGGCACTTAAGCGGGTGATGAAACCAGCTCAAGTGAAACAATAAATAAAGGTCCAAGAGTTAACCTGCTCCTCCATCGAGTGAGGTTGTGTGTGTCAATATTGTATTTTGACTGCCCTTGTTTTCGTGAAATATCTCAATTTTAGTGTCTATTTGGGATCAGCTTATTTTGCTGAAATTAAAAACTTTTTGTTAAAAATACTGTAGATAAATGTAAAAGTTAGCTAAAATAGTATAGTGAGACCCATAAATAGTACAAAAAAGTGTAGTAGGACCCATGAATAGTAGCAAAAATAAACTGAATAGTAAAAAATAAGTTGGCAAAAATAATTTTTGCCACACTTAACCCAAACAACCCTATAATGCATTTCTTCAATTTTCCTCTGGAGTCCCTAGGAATTGATCCAATTAAGTAAATTTAAGCCAATTAGAAGGAAAAAATATCAAATTTTGTTATTCAAAGGGTCAAACCCAAGCCTAGATGCTTGCTTATTCAACTTTGACTACAATCAATTGAGTTTGAATATAGGTTTGTTTGGAATCTCCTTATTTTGCTGAAACTGAAAATATTTTGCTGAAAATACAGTAGATAAAGGTAAAAGTTAGCTGAAATAGTATAGTAGAACCCATGAATAGTACTAAAAAGTGCAATGAGGGCCATGTATAGTGACAAAAATAAGTTGAATAGTTAAATAAGTTGGTAAAATTAATCATGCCCAGTGGACACTATGTCTATAACTAAAGGTTAAGCAAGGTTGATAACATAAAGAAACACCAAATTCTATGATTTTATGATAAAATACAAGTTTTTGAGACACTTTGACCAAAGTTGACCACGATTGACTGAAGTTTGATAGAGATTTGATCAAAAATCAAATTTTCTAATTAGAGTAAATTTATCCTCATATGAAAGATCATGAAATTTCCTTTAAAGTGACTACTTATAAGCCCATGTCATAATTAAAACCTATGTAGCATGAATACGGACACGGTACTTTTTTTTTTTTTTTTTCTTGAAAAACTAGGATACAATATATGGTGACATAGTTTTTCTTGAAAAACTAGGATACGATACGTTGAGGATATGACAATTAATTAATTAATTTTTATTTTTAGGTATATAGATTTCATATTTAGAATAAGTTATATTTATTTTGGATTTAAAAAGTATGTAATAACAATAAAATGTTTGAAAATATATCTAAAATTAATTTAGAGACAATAAAATATTGTTTAAAGTACAAACAAAATAGTTCAAATAAACTAGACACCTATAAAAAGAGTTCAGATAAACATTATTCAACATCAAAATAGAACAACTGAATTAAAAAATAATTTTTTTCTTCCTGAGTGTGTAATTGACATGTTTGTGTCTGTGTCGGATACATGTTTGACACCAGTATGTTGGCAATTTTTCCGTGTTCGTGCTTCCCAGGTTAAAACGAGTAAAATATCGTAAAAACATAAAATAAAATAAAACTACCCAACACTACACAATTTTTAATATGTTGATCGTCATGATCAAAGGATGTCATATTGGTGCAAGGGGATGCCATCAGAAAGATAATGGGAAAATATCTAATTTGGTGAGTTCAGCTCATAAAAATTCCACTTGAATAAGGAGAACTCACAAAAATATAGAAAATGGGACTTTAGGCTAAAACATGATTAATTTTTTGTCTTCCCATGGCTATAATTTTTCAAATCAAAATCGTTGAGATTCAAAGCTAATATCTTTTGAAAATAGAGGCCAAAATGGCCAAATACCACACATTTTTGAAATATTTTGTAAAAAAACATTGTTTCCAAACTATATAGGAAAATACCACTTTTTATGGAACTCGAGTTTCTTAAACTTGAGTTCCTAGGAGTTTTGCCACCGTGGCACTGCTGAGGTGGAAATTGGGCCATTAAAAAAAATTATGTACTCGAGCATGGTAAACTCGAGTACCATGCAACACAATACTCGAGTATACCAGGCTCGAGTACCATTTTTAATAAAATGCTGTTTTTTTTTTTTTTTTTTTTTTTTTTTTTTTTTTTTTTTTTTTTTTTTTTTTTTTAAGGTACTCGAGCTCACCAAGCTCAAGTACCTTGTAAGGAACTCGAGTTTAATAAACTCGAGTTCCTTATAACTTTTTTTTTTGGTGGGATTATTGACAAATAAACATAAACATAAAAATAAGTAGCTTTTTTTATGTTTTTATTTATTTAAATAGAAACTAAGCCTCAGAAAATCTCCCATTAAGAACCACACAACATTATTCGAGTCAGGTTGGGTCAAGTCGTCAACATGAATCAAATGATACCCTTAAAGTGTGGATGAATGTTTTATAATGCTTAAATTTATAAAAGATACTAGTGAAAGTTCCATGCGTTGCATGGCTTTAATCCTGAATTTTCTTTATATATTTTTTTGAGAAATTATAACTAAATGAGTTATTATTACATAATTTTAGAATTATTTTCTAACTAAATGAATGATTATTATAATATAACATGCATAATTTTGTATATTTGTCCTTATATATAATATCTTTAATTAAGATTATCAGTAAAAACCTTTCTAATTTTTTTTTTATAACTCCTTATTTATTAATGAAGGAGATGATTTGAACTCAAGCAATTAAATCTTTTATAATATTTGCATATTATTGTTACTTGCATATGCGTAAGTTGCAACTAAAAAAAAAACCACAATCTATTAGTTCTACTAAGGTGAGTTTGGTTCAGCTTTTTCAAATAGTTCTTTTGGAAAATGTGGAAGTTTTAAAAAGTAAAATATGAAATTGAGTTTTTTTTTTTTTTTTTTTTTTTTTTTTTTAAAGTAGCATGTTTGGTAAAAAATATCAAAAAATGCTTTTTGACAAAGTTAAGTGTTTGGCTAATACTTATAAAAGTGGCGGTTTGAGTTGTAAATTACCAAAAAAGACAAGATATATATAAATATCTATGTTTTAATTACCTCTCTTTATGCAAGTTATGGACACAATATTTTTAAAAAAATTTCACAATAAAGTCTACATGACAAGTTGTTAATGGTAGGGAAAAATATAATGTCACTAATAGGTCCAGATGAGAATTAATAATAACTTACTGTGTAAACTTTATAACAAGTTGTTCACTCTCTTTTCTGTATAAATTATTTTATGTTCACTATTTAAAAAATTGTTCACTGTTTTCTCATAAAACACCTAGTGAAATCGTGATTTCTAAATTTAAAAGCCAAATCTGAACGCTTTTTCATGTTTGAATTTCACAATAATCGAATCTCTTTTTCTGCATTGATAAAATATGTTTCTACATTAATAAAATTTCCTTTCTACACATCATGTTTACTGTATATTCGAATCTGCTTACTGCATTCATAAAATCTGTTTTCTGCATAAACTATTTCTAGTATTCTGCATAAAATTATTTTCTGTTCAGCATTATTTAAAAAATTGTTTACTCTCTTTTCTGCGTAAATTATTTAATAATGTGTTAAAGCTAACATAATAACAAATACCTGAATATAAAACAGCTTCCTAGAGGGTAGTTGTCAATAATGGTCATTCACCAGAATGTTATTGATATTACTCTGTTTATTCAAAATCAAGAACCCAAACAAAGAATTGTCATTTTGTAGTTTATATAAAGGCAAAAATCATTAGAATGAACAAACAAATGTGAATCATATCTAGAATGAAATTTGTATGCAAAGGGAAAAGAGAATGAAACACAAAACAAGATAATCACCTAAGCCATGGACTCGTTGTACTTGTTCCTAAGGTTCTGAACCAATTCAAATTCATATCAACATTGACTACCACAGTAACATAATTTCTTGATTCAGGACAGCCATTGCATCTTTAATGGCTTGGGTAGAACCACCGAATATGGCATCCATGACAGATTACTATTCACCAGCACACGTGAATAGCTTCCAGACAAATCAAGACAGTCCAGACAGATGTTCAAAAGTTACTACTATTTACTAGCATGCGTAAAAAGAGATTTGATAAATCGTGTTCCTATTTATCTTCCTATTTTATATTGCGTTCTATGTAGTAATTATGGAGTAGGCCATGAGCATGAGCAGTATGAGGATAACTCTGGTCCGCTAGGTTATGATAACTACGCGTATACAGATTGAAAGACAGACAGATATGCCAAGACAGAATGCTCTCCCGCAGTGATAGATCACTATTCACTGGCGACAGATCGCTATTCACCAGCATGCGTGAATAGCTTCCCGACAAATCAAGATAGTCTAGACAGATACAGACAGTTCAGACAGATACAGACAGTTCAGACCTACTTTACCATGGTTCATTTCACCTATAAAAGAGACGGACTACAAAGACAGAAGACAAGTTTCTAAGTTTCTAAGATTCTAAGCGTTTAAGTTCCAAGTTTTAGAAAGCCTTTTGTAATAGCCTTCCCTCTCCCTCAAAAAGACTTTTGTACTCTCCCCCCCTCAAAAAGATTTGAATATGCAGTAAACATAATGTGCAGAAAGCAAATTATATTAATGTAGAAACAGATTTTATCAATACAGAAAAATAGTTTTGATTATTGTGAAATTCAAACAAGAAAAAGCATTTAGATTTGGCGTTTAAATTTAGAAAACACGATTTCACTAGGTGTTTTATGAGAAAACAATGAACAATTTATGTAGTGAACAGAGAATAATTTATGCAGAAAAGAGAGTGAACAATTTTTTAAATAATGCTAAATAGAAAATAATTTTATGCAAAATCCTAGAAATAGTTTATGTAGAAAACAGTGAACAATTTTTATGAGAAAACAATGAATAGTTTTAATTAATGCAGAAAACAAATTTAATGAATGTAGTAAGCAGCTTTGAATAGATGTATAGATGTACAAATATTCCGGACTTGTTGAGAAATTTGATTTCGTTGAAAGTACAAAATCGTGAAAATTCATTTAGTTATTGTGTACATTAGATGTACATATCATTCGAATTTGTAAAAAACAAAATTTAGATGTACAGATCGTTCGAATTTGTAAAAAACAAAATTTAAATGTACAGATCGTTCGAATAACTAGTGAGACACCATGGCAAAGGAGACATGGACTTGAAAGGCAAAGAAAATTTGTAAGTAGAGCAAGAAGGTGTTCACTACGACTATTTTATTACAAATTTGTTTCTGATGCAAGGTAATTCTTTTTGTAGGGACAAGAGGGACAATGAGCAAGCATTAACCAACCAAGTCAAGGTTCAACTTATGTACCTTAGCTAGCCAGCCAACAAGACAGCTAGTAAGTTAGCCACCTAGGCAACCACCAAGGAAGTTTGCAAGACAACCATCTAGATCTGCAAAAAAGGCAGCCAACCAAGCAACCAATCAGCAAACAAGGCACCCACCTGGACTAGTAAACAAGGCAACCAACCAAGCAACCAACCAGTAAACAAGGAACCCACCTAGACCAGTAAATAAGGCAGCCAATCAGACAACCAGTCAATGTGCTCAGTTAATGAGGCAAAAAAATAAGTAGCCACCCATCCAAGCAATAAGTGGGGTAGCTAGCCATCCAACAAAAAAGCCAACCACCCATCAAGTAAGGCAGCCACCAACCAGGCATAGAATTAGCCAACTATTCCTTCAAGTCAACAGCAAGTGAGCCAACAAGCAAGTCAGCCAGTCAACTAGCCACAAAAGCAACCAATGAGGCAGCCAACAGGCAAACCCTACACACAGCCAACTCAAACATCTGCTTCAGATTCAAGCAGACCTCCACTATCAAGTAACCACAACTCAATGGTTCTCATGCAACCAGCCCATCTCTCATGCTTCTAAGGAAACATGGGACACAAGAAAACCTCTATCTTTGGTATATACACAAATACCACCCTTTATACTTATATAAAACATTGGATTAGGGTTATCTTGACATGGAGTTGCTATATATTTTGTAGCCTCAAAGGGGGTTGGTTCCAAAAAGGGTACTTGGGACAAGTCATCTATTCCCATTTGGAAGAGGTGGATTAAGAGCTCAGACATATGGTGCAATGTTCTTAATAGGGGACAGTATGCAGGGCAAGGATAAGGATAAGGACAAGGGCAGTGGCGAGGGCAAGGTCTTTGGGAAATGAAGCTTGGAAAATGTGTTTCTAGTTGTATTACTTTTTTGTTATTGTGCATGTCTGATAGTGGCATGTCACCACTTTCTACTGTAAAGTTGTTTTGTGATTGTCTTAGTGGGGACAGAACCACCTATTATATTTGTACTTTGGCACTGTTTAGCCATTAATATTAGGTGGAGTCCACTTGTTTCAAACAATGTTTTCTATATGTTATTATATATGTATGGAATGATACTCTTGCTTTAAAACATACTTCTTTATGCTTCAAAATTTGATATAAACAGAATCGTTTGGGGTGCATAAACAATAACACATTACATATTAGTTAGGCATTAGCAACAATGGTAAAAAACATACTCTATTCAAATAAACAACATTGCATAGTGCTGAATACAAGGAATACACTTTTCAACAGTGATATCAACACAGCCCATTGCCAAAAGTGATATCAATATGACTCATTGCCAAAAGTGGTAGTACCCAAAACTAAACAAGAATTACAACAACTTTCCTTCAAGGCAGACTCAATAACTTTGTTCCAAATTCTCCCATCCTACCAAAAAAAGCAAAAAAAAAAAAAAAAAAAAAAAAAAAAATGACACAGCAAGTGCAAATTTGTAGTTGTGTAACTTCTCTTTAGCTATCCTTTCCCTCACCTTAGCTTTTTCTTCCCTTCGCTTGGCTACTTTTCCCTCCCCCTTAATTTTTCTTCTATTGCACGAGTTAGCATTTCCCTCTCAGTAGCTACTTTTTCCCTATCACTAGCCTCATTTTCCTTTCCCTGTGCAACTCTTGCCTGATTCTTGTACATACTGATTCTTGCAAGGATAATGAGTACAACTTCAAACCCATGCTTACATGTTTTGCCATCCAACCACCTAAAGTATTTACAAGTAGTTTCATCATCCTACAAACAAAATCTAATTATGGTTATTCATAAAGCCAACAAAACAGAAAACTAACAAAACTAGAAAATAAACAAATCTAAAAACCAACTGTTACTCACCACATCATAATAGCAGCACCCATAAAACCTTCTCCGAAAATTGTTTAAGGTCAAAGCAGTCCATAGTTGACAACAGTTAGTAGAACATGAATGGCGACTGGAACTCAAGTAATAACTTGAAGAAGACATGTTTAGATTTCACTTTGGCAATCGAAGTAAAGAGAGAAAGGGATAATGGGTTTGGGGATTCTAAGGAATTCTGAGGTAGAGAGAGGGAGAGAACTTGTTCTTCTTTTTTGGGGGTTCTATTTGGGTTCTAATTTTGACTTATATAGTACATGAGATTTTCTAATGGAGAGGCCAGAAGTGGGTAACGGGTGTCTAACGGAGGGCAGCTCAGGTTGGTTAAGTGATAAGTTTTAAACCACAGGTGGGTTAAGTGCAATTTCCCCTAATTAGAAAGCTAGAAAGAGTAGCTTAATATTTTCACCCTTCTAGATGGGCTCAGATATAGTATGTGCCCTTGCCTCAAGATTTTGGAATCTCTCCTCTATAAATAAAATCCTCCTATTCCAGCCTAATAGATGATTTGCTCACCCCCCAAACTCTTTCTCCCTCACCTCTAACCACTCCTAAACACTCAAATCATCAAAATTCATCAAAGTAACCTTTCTCCCATAGGTATAATTCTTCCTCCTTTAAGTGCTTGATTCTTAGTTTATATTTGCTATTTTCTTGATTATCTATCTTGTACTCAGTTGGTTGGTTGAATATGTAATAACATGATCCCATGACCAACATAGTGATCCACACACATCAAACGAGTTTGACATTTCTCTAATTTCTTAGTTGTAATAGCACGATAATTTTGTGTTTGGATAATGGAATTCTTAAGATGTGAGAGAAATTCATACTTTATGACTTTTATTCCATGACTTTGATGTTGATACACATATTTTCATGACTAAACCCATGTTCATATGCTTAAATTGAACATGTGATGTGATGATCTTCATACTTATATAATGGTGAGGAAGTCTAAAAAAAAAACACACATGATACTCTCTTTAATGGAATATAAACTAAAATGTTAGTTTCGGTAGTGAACCTTGAATTCATGAGGAGTTACCCAAAATCCATAAAGTGTTTTGGAATCCTCCAGAGAAAATAGAGAAAGCCTTTATTTTATATAAATTAAAAAATAATAGTCTGCCTACATATGGAGGCTACATAACATAAAAATACTGAAATGAAAAAAAAAAAAAAAAAACCTAAGATAACTAGGAAAAAGCCCAAAACCCTTATTCGTGCTAATCCTAAGATTAGGTGGAAAAATATTAATTTTTTATTCCAAAAATAGAAAATTTGAGTTAAATGCAAAAACATAAACTACAAACATTAAGGGTTGTCACAAAACAAGCAAGATCTTCTTTTGACTATTGAGCAAAAAGTTATTAAAGAAACAATAAATTACTAAAAAAATGACATATTCATTGTTTCCAAGGCCTCAATGGAAGAATTCACCAAAAATAAAGAGCACCTTGTTGTCATACTCGGATTTCGGCCCACACTCAACATTGTCCCCACAACAGTTGAGAGTTTTTCACTTAGCAAGTGCAAAATGCAAATAATGTGCGCACATGCGCAACACTAAGGTGAAAAAAAAAAAAAAAAAAAAAAAAAAAAACCCATGACACAGCAAGTGCAAATTTGTAGTTGTGTAACTTCTCTTTAGCTATCCTTTCCCTCACCTTAGCTTTTTCTTCCCTTCGCTTGGCTACTTTTCCCTCCCCCTTAATTTTTCTTCTATTGCACGAGTTAGCATTTCCCTCTCAGTAGCTACTTTTTCCCTATCACTAGCCTCATTTTCCTTTCCCTGTGCAACTCTTGCCTGATTCTTGTACATACTGATTCTTGCAAGGATAATGAGTACAACTTCAAACCCATGCTTACATGTTTTGCCATCCAACCACCTAAAGTATTTACAAGTAGTTTCATCATCCTACAAACAAAATCTAATTATGGTTATTCATAAAGCCAACAAAACAGAAAACTAACAAAACTAGAAAATAAACAAATCTAAAAACCAACTGTTACTCACCACATCATAATAGCAGCACCCATAAAACCTTCTCCGAAAATTGTTTAAGGTCAAAGCAGTCCATAGTTGACAACAGTTAGTAGAACATGAATGGCGACTGGAACTCAAGTAATAACTTGAAGAAGACATGTTTAGATTTCACTTTGGCAATCGAAGTAAAGAGAGAAAGGGATAATGGGTTTGGGGATTCTAAGGAATTCTGAGGTAGAGAGAGGGAGAGAACTTGTTCTTCTTTTTTGGGGGTTCTATTTGGGTTCTAATTTTGACTTATATAGTACATGAGATTTTCTAATGGAGAGGCCAGAAGTGGGTAACGGGTGTCTAACGGAGGGCAGCTCAGGTTGGTTAAGTGATAAGTTTTAAACCACAGGTGGGTTAAGTGCAATTTCCCCTAATTAGAAAGCTAGAAAGAGTAGCTTAATATTTTCACCCTTCTAGATGGGCTCAGATATAGTATGTGCCCTTGCCTCAAGATTTTGGAATCTCTCCTCTATAAATAAAATCCTCCTATTCCAGCCTAATAGATGATTTGCTCACCCCCCAAACTCTTTCTCCCTCACCTCTAACCACTCCTAAACACTCAAATCATCAAAATTCATCAAAGTAACCTTTCTCCCATAGGTATAATTCTTCCTCCTTTAAGTGCTTGATTCTTAGTTTATATTTGCTATTTTCTTGATTATCTATCTTGTACTCAGTTGGTTGGTTGAATATGTAATAACATGATCCCATGACCAACATAGTGATCCACACACATCAAACGAGTTTGACATTTCTCTAATTTCTTAGTTGTAATAGCACGATAATTTTGTGTTTGGATAATGGAATTCTTAAGATGTGAGAGAAATTCATACTTTATGACTTTTATTCCATGACTTTGATGTTGATACACATATTTTCATGACTAAACCCATGTTCATATGCTTAAATTGAACATGTGATGTGATGATCTTCATACTTATATAATGGTGAGGAAGTCTAAAAAAAAAACACACATGATACTCTCTTTAATGGAATATAAACTAAAATGTTAGTTTCGGTAGTGAACCTTGAATTCATGAGGAGTTACCCAAAATCCATAAAGTGTTTTGGAATCCTCCAGAGAAAATAGAGAAAGCCTTTATTTTATATAAATTAAAAAATAATAGTCTGCCTACATATGGAGGCTACATAACATAAAAATACTGAAATGAAAAAAAAAAAAAAAAAACCTAAGATAACTAGGAAAAAGCCCAAAACCCTTATTCGTGCTAATCCTAAGATTAGGTGGAAAAATATTAATTTTTTATTCCAAAAATAGAAAATTTGAGTTAAATGCAAAAACATAAACTACAAACATTAAGGGTTGTCACAAAACAAGCAAGATCTTCTTTTGACTATTGAGCAAAAAGTTATTAAAGAAACAATAAATTACTAAAAAAATGACATATTCATTGTTTCCAAGGCCTCAATGGAAGAATTCACCAAAAATAAAGAGCACCTTGTTGTCATACTCGGATTTCGGCCCACACTCAACATTGTCCCCACAACAGTTGAGAGTTTTTCACTTAGCAAGTGCAAAATGCAAATAATGTGCGCACATGCGCAACACTAAGGTGAGGTGTGTACGAGTGAACTTCCTTAATTATGTTCATTTTTAGGAGTCGCTACCAATCATTGGAATTCTAAGTTGTGATTGGTCATCTAAGTCTAATTGATTGTATTTCCTAAATTAACTAAGAAAACTCTTGAGGCTCCTAGACTAAATAAGAAAATAACAAAAATGTCTCAAACTAGAAGACATGGATCTGGAAGCTCAGTTATGTGTTGGGAAGGTGTTAGGCATTCCACCACGCCTATCCAAAAGGATACTATCTCATTTCGAATTTAATCCTAAATCTCACCATTTAAAAGAGAATGATATGCTTGTGCGTGTGAAATGAAATAATGATTAAGCTTATCTTATGATGACAAGTAGTCTATCCTAGAATGACATGTAAAAATAACATGTATAATCTATCCTAAGATGGCATATTAGAAATGACATATATTTATCCTAAGATGACATGTGAGAAGTGATATGTATCTATCCTAAGATGGCATGCGAAAAATGACATGTATCTATCCTAAGATGACATATGAGAAATGACATGTATCTATCCTAGGATGGCATGTGAGAAGTGACATGAATCTATTTTAAAATGGCATGTGAAAAATGCATTGTATGTATCCTAAGATGACATATGAGAAATGACATGTATCTATCCTAAGATGACATGTGAGAAGTGACATGTATCTATTCTAAAGTGGCATGTGAAAAATGGCATGTATTTACTCTAAGATGACATGTGAACAAAATATATTAGAAAGCTAGATAAAAAGGTATAATTATAATGATAGCATGACATATTGATGTGGGATGCAGAAGCGTCAAGAAGCAAAACACATTTACTTCTAGAAAATAAGAAACAAAACATGTTTACTTTTGAAAATAACCTCAAATCCACGAGGGTTCTTGAATCTACAAGGGTTCTTAAATCTACAAGGAGAAAGGTTTTGGAATCCACCAGAGAAACAATAGACAAAAGTCTGAATTTTATTGATTAAATAATTGTTCAAAAAATGTTTACAGACTTAGAGGCCTATTTAAGGAGAAATTATAAGATCCACATGGTGGATAGTGATGTGGTCCACCATTCCACTAAAAAACTTCCACTTGTTTAAAATTGTTAGTTAGAAAATTTTTTTAAATAGAAATTAATTATTGACACAGCAATTTTAAACAAGTGGAAGTTTTTTAGTAGAATGGTGGACAAGTGACGTGATCCACTAGAGGACTCTATAATTTCTCCTATTTAAGGGCTCCATAAAACTTGACAAACAAGAAAATATATTCTAAAATAACTACTAATTAATACCTAACCATAACAAGAACTAAATTTGACCTAAAAAGTATTAAAAGCACCTAAAAACAAGGAAATAAATAACCTAAACCTAAAATAACGAATTTTAAATAAAAAGACCAAAATTAAATAATAGATTATGTCCTACATCAAATCTCTCCACTTGAAACATACTCATCCTTGAGTTCATCTTTGAAATCTGAAATTTGCCTCTCCAAATAAACAAATACTTCGAATGCTTGAGCCCCTTGATCTTCTTTTCATACTTGCAACTCATCAATGGAATTAAAAAATAAACTTGAATTTCTTTTTCCTTGGTTTTCATATAATTGTAAAGATTTACCAAATAAGAATTGACAATTGAATCAAATCTATAAACCCCAATAAAATCAATTAATTTTGGTTTATTGCTTACCACCACAACAACAAAATGTATTTTTGGAGTTGTGATTTTAATTCATTGGTGTGACTAGTCTTAATGCGTTGTTAGAAATGTTTCTTACAACATGGTTAATGTTTTTATTTTACGATTTTAATGTAGTATTGTTATTATATTTGTGCAAATTTCTTATATTTGGCACTACTTGAAGACATTTGAGGACATCTTCTTTTGACCCTAATTATGACACTAATATTTTTGTATTGTTATAAAACTTCTTGTGTTATTGTATGTGTTGCAAACAATTTGTTTGGATGGATTAAATTGAATACTTGCTTTATTTTTATTTTTGGACTGTATGGATCGTTTTCTTATAAATGTGTTGTTGAAATAAATGCATTGTTCAAATGTGAGGTTCTAATAATGTAATGATAGGTTACAAGTTAATATCAAAGAAAATAAATGGAAATAGAAAATTAGTTTTGGCAACGAATTTTTTTGTCACCAAATACAAAAAAATTAAAAAAAAAAATTGGTTTTGGGGACAAAATATTTTGTCGCCAAATATGGAAGAAATAAAAAAAATAAAAAAAAATATTTCTGGTGATGAAAAATTTGGTTGCCAAATATAGCCAAAACTTTTTAAAATGGTTTTGGCAATGAACTCTTTCATCGCTATATGTAGCTGAATTTTTTTTTAAATGGTTTTGGTGACGAAATTTTTCATCACCAAATGTGAGTTAATAAAATAAAATACATTTGGCAACAAAACTATTTTGTTGCTGAATAGTGTATTTAGCTAGGAAAACTTTTGGTGATGAAATAGTTTCATGGCCTATTTTTTTTTTTTTTTTAACTACTTGGACCTTTTGGCGACGATAATTATCGTCGCCAGGACTTTTAGCAACTAGGTATTAGCGACGAAACCATTTTCTTCACCAAAAAACAGATTTTGTCGCTAAAAGTCATAGGCAACAAAAACTTGGACTTTTTGTGACGAAATTTTTGTCGCCAAAATTACATTTTGTTATAGTGCACCAAAATAGAAGGATCTTGAGATTGACAATCATATGATTTGATTTCATTAAGATTCTTGAAACTTTCCTCTTTAATTTATTCCCCAATGGTCTCTATTATCTCGACTTCAAGATCTTTCTCTATAATAGGATCTTCATTACTCTCCTCCACAATAATCTTGTGTAGACACTCAATTTTGCACCCATAATTTAATCTTAGAGGATGGCTAGAGTGACCATTCATAAACCCAAAATTTAGGGTTGCATTACATGCATTAATTCATTCATTGCATGTCATAAAAATGATTTTAAGTTTGTAACGATCGCGGCAGTATGTCCAATTCCTGAATCAGACTATCGGATTGAAAGATATCACAAGATCAAGTTTTCAAGGTCTGCATGCATTTTGTTTGGGTGGAACTGATCACACATGATTAATTTAAATTATTTCTGATTAGTTAAACAATTAAAATTAATTAAATATTTCTGCGATTGGTTGTTGGTTAATGTAAAAAATAAGCTTGCTTGCAAGGGAATAAAGTGGATAATTAGATAACAAAGAAGTTATGGATAATCAAGTCTTTTTGGAACATTTATCTATAAGATAATTATCACTTTAAAGGCTTGAATATCAAGAAAAATGGATTAATTTTTAGAATATGAATAAAAAACGAGTCTAGGTGCAATTTCTGACTAAAAATCCTCAAAAAAAGGAGTCCAAATCGAACCAAAACTCAAATGCAGGCCTGGCACCCAAGAGGACCTGGCGGCACTCTTGGAGTACCGATTGGCACTTCCTAAGTGACAACTGGCCCAATTGCTCGGCCCGGCCCAGGAGCTTCCTAATTGAGATAAAGCCTATCTTTTTTGACTTTTTAGAGATAAAGACGCGTTCTAATTCATATCTAATCTCATTCAGTTTATTTTTTAAGCATCTCATTCTCTATAAATAGAGGAAAAAAAATCAGAATTCAGGACCACTCTTTCTAGCTCTTCTTTGCTGACTTCTCTGATCTCCTTACATTAAAGACGTTCTAGAAGCTTTTGCTTTAAGAACTTCTTTTTTATAAGTAAAGTATTTTAGACCTCAAAGAGGTGAAAACTTCTTTGATTTCTAAAATATTCTCCTGCTGAAGAGCATGCTTATGCAAGAGGTATTTAGTTATATTCTTCTATTTGTTTTTTTCTTTTCCATTAGTTAATATGTTGTGATTGTTTGTTGCATGAATGCGGTTAACATGTTTGATTTTTATTGTGCCTTGTTCTTAATTCATATTTGCCATGCTTATATACTTAGTTGAAATTTTCTTTGACATGTTCTTTAGTTGATTGTTTGTTTTAATTTTTTCTTTGATTTCAAAATCTGCTAATGATCATCAAAACTCTTTTTTTTTTTTTTTTAAACTCAAAACCGATCCGTATTTTCATTAAATACATATCTGAATCTTTTCTGATCTCAAAACTAGTCTGTATTTTTCTTAAATACAGATATGAATTTTTTCTATCTCAAAACTTATCTGTATTTTCATTAAATACAAATACGATTTTTTTGGTCACAAAACTGGTCTGTATTTTCATTAAATATAGATTTGATTTTTTTGGTCACAAAATTGGTCCCTATTTTCATTAAATACATATTTGTATTTTTCTGGTCATAAAACCGATCTGTATTTTCATTAAATACGGATCTGAAAAAGTTTTCTTTTTTTATGAAATTGCAGATTTTGAAATTTCAAAGAATGAATTAAGAGTTAAGTTAAAGTCTTTTTTTTAATATGAGGTGCGTGCATAGTAAGTTTGTCTCATCAATGTGAATCCTCTTTTAAAAGTCTTTTTTTATTTACTTTCAAAAACAGATTTGATTTTTACAAATCAAAACTCTTTTTTTTTTTTTTTTTAATCTTATAAAACAGATCTGATTTTTCTTTGAGAGGAGGTCATATTCATAGGACAAACTAGTCACTGACCCGTACGATGCACTGGAAAACTATTGGAAAATAAATTTAATCCGTCTTTTTGTTCTATTAAATGTAATCTCTCTTTTATTCTTTTAAAATAAGAGTTTAGGTCTAATGATAAAAAGTAATCATCATGTAACGGATGCAATAGATTAACATTTTATTGAAACTATATAAAAAAAAAGGGAATAACATCATTTTGAATAGTAAATCTATAGTTTTATACCATCTTAAAACTTTTTTTTTTCTTAATGGCATAATGTGTTAGGATCACAATAGAGTATGTGTAAAATCTAACTGTGAAAAGTTGTTCTTAGAGGGTTAGAAATGCATTAATTTTGTTAAATAAAAGCATAACTTTTATCAAATTTTATAATAACTTTACAAATTTATAGCATTTATCTTTTAGTTAAGGTTGTATTAGAGGATTGGAGTTTTTCTTGATTGGATGTGTTTACAGTTAATATTTACACATTTTTGTTTCAATGGCCAATTAGCTTTTTACAAAATTGACCAAAATGACATTTTACACTAGTCAAAGTTTGCATCAAAATTTTCAACGAAAAATAATAATAATAAAATAAAGAATAATTTAAACAATTATTCTACATGAACTTTTCACTGAAGAGCCAATTTAGATTCAACTTCCACCTAAAGCATGCAACAAACCATTTCCCAATTTTCAATTTCATTATTAGTTGTCTCAACTTCATATTGCTACTATACCAAACACCTGTTTAGATGCGTACTTAGAAGTGTAGCATCCCATAAAAACCTCTTGCCCAATTGTCATTAAGCCAGAAAAGCAAACAGCTTCAAAAAACATGCAACTACTTCACACTCTTGGCTTTAGTGTTCTTGGAACCAAATGCTTACTAAACATCAGATTTTGTATATCAAATTGTTGCACTCTAAAAACTTTTATTCATCTGTTAACAATTTCTACAATTACTACAATAGGCCATTGAAAAAAAATTATATAGAAATAGTAACTAATAATACTAGGTCAATCTTTATCTTAAAGTTAAGATAGTGATGTTTGAGGGAACATTTCAACTTAATGGGGTGCAAGCAAAATGCAAACCAAACTAAACTATTAGGATAAACCACTGCTATAAAAAAAAAAAAAAAAAAAAAATGTAGATTCTCCCATTCCTTCTTGCAAGCCAATAATAGCTACAAGAGTTATCAAAATTGCTCAATTCCATGAGAGTATTCCACCTGATGGTCTTGACCCAAGCATCCTCCTTCTATATCTCATCCCCTACATTTTAAAATTTTTAAGAATGAAAATTGTTAATCTGTGGTTTCAAGCAAAAGTTACATTTGTACAAAATATAAGCAGCCTAACTCATTTGCTTGAGGAAAGAAGGACCAACACCTCAGTAAAAAATTTCTGACTACAAATTGGCAATTACTTCAATTTAGCCGGAAAAAAAAAATTGCAAAGTCTACAACGCTTCCCAAACCTAAAAGAAAATGAAAAGAATGAAAGAAAATGTTCATCAAAGCATCATTCACAGTAATATAAATATATATATATATATATATATATATATATAAGTGCCCAAAAGAACTACAAACTACCAAATAAAAAAAAAAGTAACAATATACACACAAAAGAAGAGCCTTATGTGAGGATTATGCTACTCTTTAAGTTTTTTTTTTTTTTTTTTTTTTTTTTTTCAACTTTAAATCTCACTTATCAAAGAGTGGAAGTTTTTTTTTTTTTTAATCTCTCACCATTTTGTGAGTACCATCATCAATTGGAAACAATTGGAGCTTTAGCTTCATAGGAGTATGTTGTTCTCAACAAATTTTTTTTGCAAAAGTAAGGCAAAGGAGGCAGAACTTTGCCAACAAAATTAGGATCCTTTTGGTTTGGAATTTAGATTGGAAACAAATCATGCCATCAAACACTTTAGATGTCTAGAATTTAAATCCTTTTAGGAATACAGAAGGAAAAAAAATAGGCACCCTCCTAGAGCACCTAGGTCATGTTCAACCTCTTTATCCATAACTACTTGCTACAATTGCTCAGTTGCATTGAAAACCAAAGAAAACCCAACAAATGCAGCTTTTTTGCATTTATTATATGTATATGATGAGATGACACCAACTAATATCCATTTTAATGACCTTCATGAAATATTAACTTTGTGAATTTGTGATGCTATAGACAACAAGATTAAAGATGGTTAATCACTATGGTTCTTTTGTCAATCATAGTAACTGGGTGCTAAGTAAACTGCTTAGCCCCTCAGGGGTGAAAAGCCCTTGAATTAAGCATTTCTTATGAATGAAAGTATATGCAGCCAATTACAACAATTTAACCCAACAGAGCAAGTTGTTAAACAATTGTTTTTGCTGAAAATAAATAATTTTCCTTTGAAAAAAATAGAAGCTCATTTAACAAAATAGCAAGACATAGATGTAATGGAAGATGTAGCCCACTTTATCAATGAAGAAAAGCCAAAAGAAATTGGTGCATAGAAACTTAATTTATCAAAAATTTCTAATAGCCATTAGTCACAACAGCATGCTAAATTCCTAAATGTTTCTTAAAGAAATTTCACTGAAGACATGGTATGAACAATAACTAAAAATAACAAACACTGAAGAGTGTAGGACTACCACAATACTATTAATGCTGACTCCCTAAAATAGAACACCAAAACCTTCTCATAGCAAACTCGTAAATAATAAATTAATAATTGAGACTTTGCAAATACTAAGTGGCATTTAAAATAAAGAAAAAAAACCACAGATTGAAAGAAAAGGAAAAAAATATTACATTGGTTTAAAGCAAGTATAGAGTAGTCATGAAGTCCCTCTGGAGATGCTTCTTTCACAATCACATGAAATTTGAATATGAAATCTGAAGAATTGGCTCCTTTAGGATATGGAATTCTGGAATGTGCGGGCAACTAAAAGGTGTGTGTCTAATGTTTCTTCACCAATCTGAAAGGTAGGTTTGCTCATGCTATGACAGAGGCTAAGGTTTGACTTTCTTATTAAAGATTATAAAATTGTCCTCGATTATTTTTAAGTCATTATAGTAGAGATCAATTGTAAATCATATGTAATGTCAATAATTTTGCATCCTTGTGAAACATGTTCAAGTACTATAGATTTAACCTTACATGGTGGGCATAAGTGCATAAACCCCTCTGAGATTAATACCGAAACACAATCAAATTAGTAAGTAAATATATGCATGTCTACTTATAAGAAATTCATTTCCAACAACAAAATAAAAAATCGAGGCCGATGACAATGTATCCAAATCAGAGTAGTGCTTCCAGCTTTTCTACTTATCATAACAAAAATCACTTATTTTTAAGGATTACATATTTATTGAGAGGATGAATAACAAATAATCCTCATATTTTCCTGACGAATGTTATCAAACATAATATACAATGTACATTCAGTTGAATTAAGTAGTCAATTCAAAACCTTCTCCACTAATAGATGCTTTCATGTAAGAATGTAGTATTATTCATGAAATAGTAATATCAATTCAATTTTGACAAATAAAAGAGCATCGCCAACATTAAACATGTCGATATTACAAATTAACTTCTAGTAATTTTAGAGCTTTAATAACTAAAAATCATTATCATGCAGCCCTTATATATGGGTTTAAAAGCATCCTATCAATCATTCAGACCCATTGCATTATCTAATAGCAGAAAAAATTTATAAAATTTAAGCAATAATAGATCTTGATGATCCTAATAAACCATCTAAAATGTTAGAACTTGATTAGCTTGTAATACATACCTGATACCTATAGGAGGTCTCTATCTACACTCTTCAACAACCACTCTTGTCTGGTTAGTTTTCTAAGCTTCCATAAATTTCCATATCAAGATTAGAAGCTGTCTGCACCAAATTCATTGTTGTCTGCACCAAATTCATTGCTGTCTAGCTTCACTCACCCACCTTTGGTTCTGATTGTACCATGACAGCTAGGCTATATTCAGCATGAACTCCACCTCCGTGACATGCCCATTTTGCTAATAACACTATACCTATGGAAACATCATGGTTGGTCTCTAAACTTCCGGCGCTTCTGAGCAATCCCATACTTCATGTGTCATTGATTCTGCACTATCGCCACATATTTCACTTGAGAATGATGAAATTATTTTCCTACAATAAAGATTGAGCTTATTCATAGGTAAAATATTGTGGATCACCTTTCAAGCAAAAATTAAAAGTTATGGCTGCACATTTAGAGTCAAATACAAAGAGAAGTAGTTTTTGGCACGTCACAACACATCATGTTTGATATAATGTTTAGCTAAATAATTGTCTTTCAAAGTCATCATTCTTTTTGTGATGAAAATATTTGCAAGCACTTTGACATGTTTGATATAATGTATAACTAAATAATTGTCTTTCAAATTCAATTTTAGTACATCCAATGCATTTAGTGTGCCATTTTGGTGTAACGCGTGGACTTGTTTGGTAAAATATGCAAAGTTTTTTTTTTTTTTTTTTGGAATTGGAAGAAGGAGAAAAACATTGAAAGCAATGGGATAATGTTCTCTATTATTTTCTTGGGCAATGAGCATTTGTTGCCCACATAATCTTATCCGGTGTATTTCTTATCTAGAGGAATTTTAACAATGGCAAAGATTGAAGCTACATCCAACAGGTCTTGTAACTTTGCCAAGTCCCACTCTCCTCTCATTGCATCAATTAGCAAACTAATCTAGAATTTCTAGGATAACTTCGTTGTAAAGTTCTTATAATCATAATCATTTATTGATAAATGGATGATTTAGATTTTTCTACATTATTAATAACTTAAATAGATGCTTGATAATCAAAGAATCGACTACTCACAGGTTTAGCTGAAATGTCACAGTGGGAAGCATACTATCTAAACTTCCTGTCAAGTGTCTTGTACAATTAAAATGTGTTTGCAGGGCCTGGCGTGATCTTATTTCCAATTCCAAATTCACCAAATATCACCTCAAACATTTTATCATCTAGGAGCAGGTAATGCACTTACGTTATCTAGTGCAGTATGAATTTTCCCATATTCTAACTTCCTGCCATATATATTAAAAATACAGTTTTATTTACGATCCCAATTAAGCTCTTTAAGATACATGATGCACAAATTACTAAGAACAAATGTCATAAAAAATTACTATAAATTGATGTTTTCTCTAAAAATTTTAGGAAATATGGGATGAAAGTAATTGCTGACCTGCATATGATTCAAGGATTATAGAATGGAAATATCAGTGGGACAAGAGATGGATTTCAGGAATGGGGAGATTCCAATATAAAGGATACTATGGCAGTCATAAACATCCTAGCAAAAAGGTTCAATAAGCTTAACTTTTATTCCTACTATAAAGTACCATATGTTTGATTTACTGCTACTGTAGTTTTTATATAAAATGGTTTGAGAATGCTCTTTAAGAGTGACAAACCACATGTGCAATATAGACCACTCCAATAAGAGCAATTGATGAATTTTAAATGTTCCATAAATCCTAAATTAGACCTTGTTACAATAGTGCAGCCCAAAAAAAAAAATTGTACAATACTATCAATTATTACCAAAACTATCTAAATGTTGTTTTCTACAATATAAACCTATCCCACCATCAATACCAATCCCAATATCTAACATATGAATCATAAAAGAATTTCAAATACACAATCTCAAAGAATTAGAAATTAAAATTCCTTATGAATTTCAAATTTAAATCCCCAAACTACACACTAAAATCAAGTTTTTAAGCGGTAGCCACATGAACCCAAATAAAAATTCACAAAATCAAATCCAAAAAAATTGAAGAATTATAAAGAGAATAATAAAAATTCAGAATTGTAAACCGAGCAAAAAAATTTCAAAAGAGAGGAATGAAAAATACAAATATTTAGCTGTGAGTTGCATGGTAACAAATAATCCCTAAAAAAATATTATTTATAATATAATATAGGGTTATGGATTCCTAATCAAATTTAATTAGGGTTATGGATTTCTAATCAAAATATAATATAGGGTTATGAATTCCTAATATGTTAATGGTGTAGAAAATTATTTATCAACAGTGACGGTGTCTGATTTGATTTTCTCTTCAGGCTCTGTTGCGGTCCTATTGTCACCTTTGCTTTCGGAAAAACTCTCCAACTGTGAAACCATAGTTGTATGTATTGCCGAAGGACCAAACCAGGTCTGCTCTTTTTTGCGCTTATGTTTTTTTATATTTTGGTTTTTATCGGGTTTTAGAAAAGTTTTTTTTTTCTACTGTGTTGACGTGGAAAATTGTAAGAGTTTCAGAGGTTTTGGTTATATATATATATATATTTGTTTAAATTAAATTTGCCAAGTGTTTTTCATGTGTGTTACAACATATCATTCAATATCATACAAAAGGGTGTATAATGGTCATTAGAGTCTAGAAGACCAGACTCTGCCTAGGGAAAATGGGTGCCTAACACCTTCCCATTTCGTAACCTAACCCCCGAACTTAGGATTTTGGTTAATAGATTAGTATTTTGTCTTTAATTTTGGTAGATTGTAAATAGGATCAAAACTTTGTACTTTTTTTTTTTTTGCAGAGATTGTAATTAGGACCAAAGCCTTGTAAGGTTATGCTACCAAAATTGTACTCTTTTTTATCAATGACATTTAATGTATTTTGACATGTAATTGTACATTATTTTATTTTATTTTTTTGTATAAAAAAACAACTGGCAACTCCACACACTTACCCAAACCAAAAAGAGAGGTCCCCAAAGCACCCAAATCTCTTTTTTGAGAGCACCCCCCAAGTTCCCGGTCTCTCACATCTTGATTTTAGGATTTTCCTTCATAACAAGGCCTTAATTAATTTCTTCAGAAATATCTATATTTTGTTCTTTGACTTCTACATAATCTTCAAGAACAATATTTTTTTCAACATGCAATTCTTCCTTTAATGGTGGAATATTTGGCTCTTCAAAATAATTCAAGTATGAACTTTTTGGCCAATAATAATCTTGTTTTGTATACAACAAAAGTTCTTCGCAATCCAAAGGATAAAAGTTGATAGCAAGCTTCTTTTTCATCATTGGCCACGAACAAATATTGTCTTTACCTTGTCTAATCCTATCAGATTGTATTCATTCCCACCAACGTAAGGCATACACAGTAAGTTTATACAAAGCAAGTTTAACTTTTCTCTCATAATAAATATTTTCGAAGTCAAATAAATCCTCTAGATCAAGAAACCAATCAACAAAATCTTCTTTATAAAAATAACCATTAAAACTTGCAATTCTTTTATAAGGCCTATATGAAATTTGCTTACCAATAGGTTGCCTGTGAGTTATGTTTCCGCGACAATTATCCCTATTGTTCCCATACTCCAATGACGGCATCCTAGCAAAGATATTTGTGAGTGCTAGTTGCACGTCACATAATACTTGCTAAGTTTTTTGTCGCCAGAATTACTACCGTCTCATACGTTAGCCACCAGACCAGGATAAGTCAAGGCTTAGATATCAACTGATGTGGGATGTGGAAGAGTCAAGAAGTAGAACACATCTACTTCTAGAAAACAAGAAACAAAACACGTTTACTTCTGAAAATAACCTCAATTCCACGAGGGTTCCTTGAATCTACAAAGGTCCTTGAATACATAAGGAGAAAGGTTCCAGAATCCACTAGAGAAACAATAGACAAAAGTTTGAATTTTATTGATTGAATAATTGTTCAAAAAATGTTTACAGGCTTAGAGACCTATTTAAGGACTCCATAAAACTTGACAGACAAGAAAGTATATTCTAAAATAACTCCTAATTGATACCTAACCATAACAAGAACCAAATTTGACTTAAAAAGCATTAAAAGCACCTAAAAACAAGGAAATAAATAACTTAAACCTAAAATAACGAATTTTACATAAAAGTACCAAAATTTAATAATTACAATAATTAAATAATAGATTATGTTCTACATCACATATGCTAGAAAGGCAAATTGCATTATTGAATTAAATTAAAATATGGCTAACCTCATGCCAAATCATAGCGTAGCATATCAAATGCAATGTTGTAGGTTCTTTCCCCAATTTGTTTCATCTCATGCAAAAAGACAAAGAAAAAACAAAGAGCACAAATGTTAAATTCCTTTAAAGATGTGAAAACGATGTCATTTGGCAAATTATTAATCTTGAAGAAATCTTTTTATTTCTGCAAAATAATAATAATAATAATTCTTGTGACCTAAGGTGTCTTTGTGCAATTTTTGGAAGTTTTAAACAAAACTATAAAATATAAAACAAATATTTCTTTCTACAATACTCTCCTACCGTCCCCAAACTTCTTATACTCTCTCTATTTATATTTAAAAAAAAAAAAAAAAAAAAAAAAAAAAAAAAAACTAATGCAAGTTAGACTTCTAGCTAAATACAATAACACTCTCCTACTGTCCGTATCCTCTCCTATTTAAGAAAACTACTTCTACGCTTCCAACACCACTTTACTGTATAGTCTCTTACTTTGATTTTAGTGATCAGAATTAAGCATAGAAAGATGCTGCAAATTTTTAGGCTTAATGGGTCTAATTCTGCACAGGTTTACCGAATTGTGGTTTTGGTGAATAGGAAAAGTCATGGTGTAGGCTTGTAGTCTGCCAAGCTATTAAATGTAAATTAAAAAAAGGCGAAAATGCACTTTTGGTCCCTACATTTTGGACCTTGTTACAATTTGGTCCCTAAATTGATTTAGCTCCTAGGTCAGTCCTTAATTTTCAAAAATCGTTTTTAAAATAGTCCCTACTATCAACCCAGTGACAGAAAATGCTGAGGTGGCAAACGGAAGTACCAGGTGGCATGTTAGATCTGATGTGGCTAATAAAATAATAATAAAAAAATTATTTGGCTTTTAAAAAATAACACATCAGCATTTTAATAATAAAAAATCCATGTCAAAAAATTTAAAAATAAAATAAAATAAAAGAGCAAAACCTTAAATCTCATTAAATTAAATAATTAAATTTGTATTTTTTTTAATTGCTTTTCATTGTTTTTTTGGAAGAACATAAGAACATGTTCTTCCCTAACATAACTAACACAATCAAACTCAACAAATTCCAACACAATCAACACCAAATTCTACAGCAAATCAAACCCATAAACTCAAAAAACAATAACAAAAAAAACAAAAAACAAACAAACTAATCTCCAACAAACCCAAACCTAGAAATTTTCTTGGGAAACAAACACAAAAAAAATAACCCAAAAAATTCAACAAAGATCCATGCCCAAATCTCCATAGCTTTTTCAGTTTAAATCTGGGTTTCGTTTGGATCCATGATTGACCGAAGCTCCATCGGTGTTGGCATTTTGTTTGGGTCATCTTGCTTCAACGGAATCACCTCCACCATTGCCCCACCAGCCACAACCACAAACCACAACAGCCAAAACCCAACAACCTTCCTCTTCCATCACTTCTCAATCTGCAACCACCAACCATAGCCAAACAAAAAAAAAACCCATGAACCACAACCCACAACCAAAAAAAAACCCATGAACCAAATCAACCACGACCCATGGCCAAATCAGCCACGATCCATGGCAAAATGAAAAATTCACGAACCATGAACCAGTCGAACCCACGAACCGATCAGAACCATCGAAGCACAGTCACCCACGACCCGCGGCCAAACCGACAGCGACACCATCGAGCACGTCTTCACCCATGAATCTGACCACCACAAAGTTCAAACCCATATCATAGCCAACAAAAACCCACGAAATCAGACCCACGACCCGCCGGAGCACAACCACAAAATCAGACCCATGAATCATCGGAGCACAACCACAAAACCACCAAGAACAATCACAAGTCACGGGAGTGAGAGAAGGGAAATAGAAGGGTAGAGAGAGAAAGAAGAGTCGGAGTGCATGAGAGCTAGAGAGAGAGAGAGTGAGGGTCGAAGAGAAGAGAGGTTATAAGCCATGGGTTTGATTTACTGGATGTTTATGGGTTTGATTTCTTGGATTTATTGGGTTTGATTTAGGGAAGAACATGAAGCATATGAAGTTCATGTCCTGGGGAAGAAGAAGAACAATGTTCTTCTGAAAAGGTTTTTTCTTTTTTTCTTTTTGATTTTGAATTTTTTCAGTTTAATATTTTTTAAATTTTTTTTATTAATTAAAATGCTGACTTGTCATTAAAGTGCTGACATGGTAGCTGACATGTTATTTATTAATGTTATTTTATTAGCCATGTCAGATCTAACATGCCACCTGGCACTTCCATTTGCCACCTCAGCATTTTCTGTCACTGGGTTGACGGTAGGAACTATTTTAAAAACGATTTTTGAAAATCAGGGACTGACCTAGGAGCTAAATCAATTTAGGGACCAAACTGTAACAAGGCCCAAAATGTAGGGACCAAAAGTATATTTTCGCCTTAAAAAAAAAAAAAAGAAAAGTGAGAGAGAGAGAGAGAGAGAGAGAGAGAGGGAGAGAGAGAGGAATGGTGTATCTTGTAAGTGCCCATATGCCTACTTGTACTTGATTTTGTCCTCATCTCAAAAGAGAATTACTGGTGGCAGGAGATAAAAATTAAAAAAGGAAAAAAGAAAAAAGAAAAAGAAAAAAAAGGAACACACGTATAGAAGAAGATGGGCGTGGTCCTTTACAAATTGACTTTGACTCTATATATAAATCTATAGGCCTTATTCCTAGGAACTATTAGTGACAAAAAGTAAAGGAAATATATATTATGAATATGTGGATTTTTGGTTTGAGATAATAGTGAAAAATTATTAGATATTTTTAGTAGTTTCTCTTTTGGTTAAGTACTATTATAAGTTTTCTTAAATAATTTGATTAATGAGTAAATAGTACTTGAAAAATTGTTTTAGGTAATATCTAAGGATTTTAGAGGAAGTGTTAAGGAGAAATTCTTTTGTAGTAAGCTAGCTGAGTCAAGTAACTTTATCTTAATTGGTTTTATTTTGCTTATGCTATTGTATTTTAACTACTGAAAATTGTTTATAATTGTTACAATTTATTTCAATTGTATTACAAATTTAAAGTAAAGAATAAAGGATTATCACAAATATATTTGATTACTAAATATATGATTTTATGTATGTATTTGGATGATATATATATATATATATATATATATATATATATATTTGTTTGAACTCTGATTGATATATATATGATTTTGGACAATATGACTATATTTTGACTCTGATACCCTGCTAATGGAGGTTATTCATTGGTATATAAAGTTTTCTTATGAAGTTTAATCTTAACATATAAGAGAGATATTTTGGTCATTAATCTGGAAAAAAAAATATATATATAGTGATTGTATTAAGCAGAGGCTTTTGGAGATTGTTGTTTTTATTTTTGAAATTCTTTGTGTTCATGTGTATGTATGTATTGGGTTTAATTGAATTGGAATTATCTTTGAAACTTTGATTTTGATTGAATAATGAAAATGGCAGTAGAAGTATGTTCCAATATTTGAAGTCTTCTGTATATGTATTGTTGTAGTTTAAACTTGGTATTTGAATTGTTAAATTGCTAATTCATAGTTCCTTGTTCATCTATTAATCATAAATAATAATATTGCTATTTGCAACCATCATGATATGGTATCAATAATGTGATTATTCTGAATGCTTTCCTTTAGAGTTTAGATAGAGTTTATTTTATGATTAAAAAAATTTACAATTAAAAGACTTTTGAAATTATTTTTATTTTTATTTTAAATTATTGGATACATTGAATCTTAAATGACTTCTATTAAACTCCATCCTTTATGACATCATTAAAAAGAAAACTCATATAAATAAGTATTAGCATATTATTTGGAACTATCATAATGGACTATCGTATTATACATGGTACGGATCTAACTGTAACATCTTATGTTATAAAATAAAAATTAGGCCTATGGTTATCTTCTCTTTGCAAAAAATGGTTAAATTCTCATTAATTATGACAGTTTTTTTTTTTTTTTAATTATCACAATTCACGTTTAGGTAATGTATTATAAACCCAATTTAAAACACTATTATTACTATTTTCGTGTATGTTCTAATAAGTATTACTGTTTACTAAAAAAAAAGGTAAAATAGAAATTCTATTAACTAAGTTTTAAGAAATTTAAAATTCTATTTCAAAAAATTTCTAGTACATTAGATTTTATTTTAATTATTTTAATCATTTATCATAATAATTTTATATTGTAAAAGAATAAAATTTACACATTATGTTAGGTTCTAAGGAATTAGGAACTAATGTAATAGAACTTCAATGTGTAATGTTGGTAAACCATGATCAAAACATTTAGTCTAGATTTAGGTTGCTCAAAGTGTGTTTTTGTGTAAAGTTGGAATCAAGTCTACTGTAGGATTTATTGTGTAAATCTGCAAGGCTCAATCGATCGAAACTCGTACAGATTGTTTTTCTGCAAAATTTTCCAACTCAAGCCCAAGCTCGTATGATGTGTAGGGTTTAATGTTTTGCCTTAAGTATAAAAGGAAAAACCTTAGCCACGTTTTATGGTTGTTGTTTATGCTGTGTATGTGAATTTCTTGTGAGATCTAGAAGTGTTTGCCTTCATACATACTTAGGGTTATCAAGATTAGGATTGATGTCGAGAGTTTGATGATCGTTTCAATTGCTGCATAAAGAGCTTAAAGAAAAACACAAGTGGGAGTACTTGTGGTTGCTACGAATGCAAGAAAGAACAAAGGAGTAGTCCGTGAACTCGAAACTATTACTTAGGTTCCTTTTTTAAGATTCAGCCATATGGCTACTTAACTAAAAAATATACTTCCATCCCATAAGAAAAAATTCATGTGGCAAAATCTTAAGAGAAGAACCTAAGGAACAGCACCTAAGTACTGTACCTAAGTATTGCCCTTTTGAATATATTTTCTTATCTGTCAAGTTTTATGGAACCCTTAAATAGGCTTTTAAGTCTATAAATGTTTTTTGAACAACTGTTTAATCAATAAAATTTATACTTTTGTCTATTATTTCTCTGATGAATTCTAGAACCTTTCTCCTTGTGGATCCAAGGACTCTTGCAGATTCAAGGAATTCTCGTGAATTCGAGGTTATTTTTAGAAGCAAACGTATTTTGTTTCATGTTTTCTAGAAGTAGAAGTATTCTGCTTCTTGACACTTCCACATCTGATGTCGCAGAAGCCTAAAAAATGCACACATGATGTTTTCTTGATGGAATAGAAACTAAATTGTTAGTTTCTGGTAGTAAACCTCGAATCCACGAGGGATTTCCCTGAATCCATAAGGAGAAGCAAACTGGAGTCCACTAGAGAAATAATTTGACAAAAGTCTGTGTTTATTGATAATAGTTTAATTTGCCTCTGACAGCTACAAAACATATAAATACTGAGAAAAACGTTTAAAACCCTAATTCGCATTAATTATGCGATTAGGTGACAAAATACCGAAATGTACCAAAAATAGAAAAATTGAGTTAAATGCAGAATCATAAACTACTGACCTTAAGGGTCGTCCCAAAACAGATGGGACCTTATTCTGACTTTTAAACTAAAAGTTATTAAGAAAAAACAAATATTATTATAAATAGTAAAAACACTGTTTTCGGAACCTTAATGAAGGAATTCACCTAAATTTTGGCAACGTTCACGGCATTTGTTATGAATCTAGATCAAAACGCTATTTCCCTTCAATCTGCCAAATTTCATACAATTTCGATACTGTCACCCCGATGGCTTTTACTAGCACCCCCTTTGATCTTGCGTTGTGACTTCCTGCGCTCTTGCTGCTCCAGGAAGACATGTGCTGTCTATTCTACATCAGCATCCCACATCAATATATCATGCTATCGTATAATTATATCTTTTTATCTAGCTTTCTAATATATTTGGTTCACATGTCATCTTAGGTAAATATATGCCATCCAAGGGGAGTAAAGTTTCATTGCAAGCCTTTCTTTTCTTGTGTTTTCTAAAAATAATTTAAAAAGTTTATAAGTTAAAGTTATCTTATTAGAAGGGCATCTCTCCTTAATAATATATAGGGAAAATTATACTTTACCACCCTAAACTATACCTTAAATTACACTTTACACCCTAAACTATTCGAATGCACATTTTGCACTCTAAACTATTACATTTGTTGCACTTTGCACCCCAACGTTAATTTTACTGTTATGTTGGATGGAACTCTTGAGCACATGACTTGCACATATGTATTGCTTAAGTAGCACAAAGTCAAAAGACCAAAAACCCCTCTTTCCAATTAATTAAAAACAAAAACTAATTTCTTTGTTTTTTACCTAGCTTTCTCTCTCTCTCTCTCCAATTAAAATTTGTGAAACCCTAAATCCCCAAAACAAAATTATCAATGGCACCACCACCACTCCACCATTACTCCCCTACTGTGACATTTTCGTTATTTGGCTCCCATAAACTAAAAAATATTTCAAGATGGCTGGTCCAATTTAAAAACAATGATGATGATGGAAATCTTCAACGTCAGAATAGAACATGGTCCCAAATAAATATATCGGTAAATTTTGTTATCGGAGCACTTAGGAAATGTTATACTATAGTCTACACAGAGGTAAGATCATGGTTAATTTGCCATGGAAGAGAAAAGGTCAGTGTGAGCATTTGAAATTATGTCTTTCCATTGAATATTATAATTAAGTTCAAGGTAAGTCTGCACTCCTTTTTGCAGTAAGTGGCTATCAAAAAGTTGATATATGGCTTACAAGTTAATATTAATTAAAGATCCAGTGCCATAAAATTGGCAGCCTCGTGGAATTGGCAAAGCCACATATTAACTGCTAAGGAAAAGTTTGTTTTTCACTTTCCCTCATGGACATATTCAGTGGCTCTTGTAAAGACCATTTAACCATTTATATTCAAGAGGTCAAGTTGGCCATTCATTGTAGTGGTGGTCCTAGTGGAGCAATAGTGGTGCCATTGATGATTTGATTTGGGAAGAGGAGTTGCTACGCACGCACAAGAGAGGGAGAGAGAGAGTTGGGTAAAAAATAAAGAAATAACTTTTTTGTTTTTAATTAATTGGAAAGAGGGGGTTTTGGTCTTTTGACTTTGTGCCACTTAAGCAATATACATGTGCAAGTCATGTGCTTAAGATTTTCATGCAACATAATAGTAAAATTAACATTAGAGTGCAAAGTGTAACAAATGTAATAGTTTAGAGTGCAAAATGTGCATTCGAATGGTTTAGGATGCAAAGTGTAATCCGGAGTATAGTTTAGAGTTGTAAAGTATAATTTTCCCTAATATATAAAATCATTTTGGAAAGTAATGATATGCTGGTCCATGAGAGTGGGTGGAAGTGTTGCACACGCAATTCACAACTTTTAAAGAAAGACTCTATATATTAGTAGACTCCAATTAATTAAGAGAGCCCATATATCTCTAAATTTTTCCAAAACAAAGTGTAATGAAACAAATCAAATCCCCATTGTTATAAAACGCGTTTTTCTCCCATCCTGTTGAAAGCAGAGAGAATTTGAGACAATGAGAAAGCTGATGCATGTGAATGTGTTTCCTAGTGCAATCTGTACATTAATTCAACTGTCGGTGTTATCCACGTACTGGCCTCTCCTTTCGGTCACACATACGTATGCCATATGGAAAACCAGTGAACTGTCTTACAAAGGATTTTTTTTAGAAAGAAAAAAAAAATTTTAATTTTTATACGTTATTGTGAAGGAAAATTAATGGGACATATTGCTACAGTTATTTTTTTAAATTAGACTGGGATTGGATTGGAAGGTTACATAATGGCTCGGCGTTAATTTCTTCAAGTTTTGAACTAAACAATGACAGACTAGGACTCACATTTTCAAATTCTTTAGGAAGATCGACATGAGTTAAATCGTGACAAGGATTACAAATTTTTTTGCCATTTTACATGTACCTCCCACCTTCGATCTCTTATCTTCCAACAACGAACTTTTTCTTTGCATTTAATCCTGCCACAGTACAGTTGAAAAAAGAAAAAAGAAAAATTATCTTAGCCTCCTCTTGAAATATAAGGACACGGTAATGATCGCAAAAGTTTGGTTAAAATGATTCCATTTTAAATCCCTATTTTTTTTTTCTTTTCCTAAACATGTTTTTAGTTAAGCATTCATACGTGCCTAGTTTTTGGACAAATCAAGCAACTCAATAGTAAAAAATTAAAATAAAATAAAAATCATCAATAAGGATAATTAGGAATTTTATTTACTAGGAAGGATATGTTAGGTTAGTCCACAAATTAAATTTCTCAACTCAAAAACAAAATAAGAAATTCTTGGTACCTGTTATATGCACTAATCACAAAACTTAGGAGCTGCTATTTTGTACAATATTCAAAGACAGGTTAGTGTAATTTCTGAATAATTAAAAAAAAAAAAAAAAAAAAATTGACAACTTGAGATGGATGGTATCTAGCCATAGCAGCATGCTAGCTAAGTAGCTATACAGCATGTGTTATTGTTATAATCTTCCTCGTCCATTAGACAAAATGGAATGGAAACATCTATGGAAATTAAAATTAAAGGAAATATTGAGGCCGCTACTTTGGACGATAGCTAGGAACATAGGCTCTGCTAAAATTGTTATGAATAGCAGGTGGATCCAAGTAGACACAATCTGAACATGTACTATATATGCAACTAACAACAAAAAATCTCTAGAGTACGTAGCATTTTCCTTTCAATATGGCATTGACCTACGAAGTACGAATCACCGACTTCCAACATATAGAACAGAACCATCACATGCACTAGCTCTCACAATGTCTCAAACTGTCAACCCACCCGTACAATGTCATACCGTACTTTATAGGACGTGAAGAAACGCGTTCTTTGAAAATCTGATATTGTATCTGTAATTTAATTAATCCCTTTTATTAGATAAAGTATATATATCCTATAGTAATCACCGACAACCGCGTTCTTAATCTATAAAAGCAGGCTCTTTCTTCAAGGATTTTAAGTGTGTTTGAACTTTGAACAGCTAAATGGGGTCTGCAAAAATTCCTTCTGTTTTCCTTTTGTACGTTGTTTTCCTTGTTATTTTGGTTTTCAAGGGCATCAACGGTCAAGTAAACAATTGGCTTAACGGCCATGCAACTTTCTATGGAGCCAATCAGAACCCCACTACCCAGGGGTGGCCCAACATAATTTGGGGCCTAAGGCGAAAAATTTATGCGGGGCCTTTAATATGTAAATATTAATTAAACAAAATTATTTAATACTAATCAAATTAAGGTTAATTTGATACATTAAATGCATAAATAATACCAACTAGACTAATGTTAATTTCATATAGAGAATTGAATATCATAGTTGAATTATAAATATTAATAAAAAGAAATAAAAATATATTGCGATTAAAAAATATACTTTATTTTGAATATAAGACGATGCATAATTAAATGAAGTTGTAATCTAATTTTTAATTTTTAATTTTGATTTTAAGAGAGAGAGATAGATATTATTTGGTGTGTGGTTTTGTAGGATATTAGTTTACAAAAATCAAAGTCTCAAACTATCAGGGTAGATTAACCTATAATTAATGATTTAACACATTTGCAACATCTTTTTGAAATATTTTAGGGTTTCAATTGAGTTAAGGTTTTATTGGTCTCATAATTTGAGAGTCTTAATAGAAATGAAAAAGAAAAATGTGCTAATTAAAAGCACTATAAAATGTTCAAAATATAATATGACATTGTTTCTCATTGATGAACTTCATCAATTTAACTAATGAATGTTTATATCACTTTTTTGTGATTAATAACATGACAATTTGTGAACCAATAGTAAAATTTGTAATATCCTTAACATCACTAATAAAAAAAATGTACAACCTTTAGAAAATATATATATAGTTTTATAAAAATTTGGGCCTTTAATTATAAAAAGTGGGGCCTTTTTTTCTAAGAAAATTTTTGTTTTTTGGTGGGGCCTTAGGCCTAGGCCTAACTTGCCTAGGCCTTGAGCCGGCCCTGCCACTACCCTTGGTAAGTCACATTTTGAGTATATAAATACTAGGTAACACAAAAGTTGGCAATGCCTGTAAATTAATTTTAGATTGATATTTGGATATATATATATAACTAGCATCACTTCAGTTCTATCACTTGTTTCATATCTCTTTCATTGGTTACAACTTAATAAACTATTGTCTTTTGTAACTCCAACCTGTGTGTAAGTGTGTTTCACTCACAAGCGTATTGCATTTAAAAACAGAATACCCATATGAAAACCAAATTTCTTCTTCTATTTTAGGTTGTGAGTTTCTGCTATTTCTCAGTAGTCTTCAATTGAGTATATAGCATTTCTCAGAATTATTTAAATTTGAAACATAGATCTTAATATATAGGTGGAGCTTGTGGCTATGATAACACTTTTCACGCTGGGTTTGGAGTGAATACAGCTGCTGTTAGTGGTACACTTTTCAGAAGTGGTGAGGCATGTGGTGCTTGCTACCAAGTGATGTGCAACTACAGGCTTGATCCTAAGTGGTGCCTTCCGCGCCGCATTATGACAGTGACCGCCACCAATTTCTGTCCTCCAAACAACAATGGAGGGTGGTGTGATCCCCCTCACGATCACTTTGACATGTCCATGTCTGCTTTCTTTCGCATTGCACGACAGGGCAATGAAGGCATTGTTCCTGTACTGTATAAAAGGTAAAGGCAATTAATGTCTAGAGCTTCATCGATCATGTCGAAAAATATTTTTCATTAATTAAAAATAATGTGTTTTAACATAATATATTTTTAGTGTGATGGTCACTTCACAAGTATAAGTGCTTGTAGGGTGCGGTAAGCAAAAGCCGAGGTGCAAGTTTCAGGGAGAAAGTTTTACATACATATACACTTTTAGATTATATGTCCGTTTGGCAAAAATTATTTTTACCAACTTATTTTATTATTCAGCTTATTTTGCTATTATTTGTAGATGTATTTTTTAGTACTATTTATGGATCTCACTGTACTATTTCAGTTAACTTTTATCTTTATTTACAATACTTTTAGTAAAAAGTTTTCAGTTTCAACAAAATAAACGGATCTCAAATGGACCCTAACTTAAAATAGAATTTCTATATTGTAAAAAAAAAAAAAAAATGCTTTTAGTGAAAGTGAAAGTTTCTATCTTTGAAGGGTCTTTTAAGCTTAATAGTCAGCTAACATTCACAATAATTTAGTTAAAAGTTAAAACACAATGAGCTGTACTCTTAACACTTTAGAAGAGAAAAATTCCTAATTAGAGTGCAATAAATATTAAGAAATCATTGCATTTGATTATAACCTCATTTGTATTGAAAGTTTTTGTTTTTTTTTTTTTTTTTTTTTTTTTTTAACTAGAAAATAAACCTATAAAAAAATTAAGCATTAATAGTGATGTGTAGATAAAAAAATGCAATTATGCAAAGTTGATTGTAGGGAACATGATCTTCAACATTTCATTTAAAATGAAAAGAGAATCTATTTCATGGTTAAGATTATATTTCATGAATCTAATAATGTATAAAGTATTCTTTCATTTAAAATATTAATTAAATTGCATTGACTATTTCTTTAAATTCGTAATAATATTTACTCTAGTTAAACCATATAAAAAAATGGACACCTTCAAAATTGTATATTTGAATATTTGTACTATTTAATCTACATTTTAGATTTGTATTTAAATACTTGTAACATTTAAATGAAATTGAGAGATGAATGAAATAATATGTTTTACTCAAGTGTCATGATTAATACTCCTATATACGCAAAAATTTACATTTTAAATCCTATAGTTTAAGGTCGATTAAAACAAATTAATCCATATAATTTTAAAAGTAACAAATGAAAATGTGAGGTTTTTAAATTAATAAATTAAACACATAACATTTAAGTGAAATAACATTGAGTATGAGGTTTAATATATGTTGAGAGTTTAATTAGTTTAATTTTTTTAAACAAAAATATCTCACAATTTAATTGGTTACTTCAAAGCTATTGAAAAGTATTAGGTACATTTGGTGCAAAGGTTGAATAGTTACTATAGGATTTAATTTCTTATTTTTAAAAAAAATTAGAATTTAATTTGTTACTTTACAAACATAAGTGTTTTTCATACTCCTAATTTGTAGGGTCTAGTGGGTTCCAATTAGTTCAACTGGTAAAATCTCTTATGGTTGTATAAGAGATCTGAGGTTCAATTACCGTCTATACCAAAAACTGATTAATTTTTTGGTCTGATAATAAAGAGTTATTATCAGGAGCGGACGTCATAGGTTAAAATTCTTTCAAAAAAAAATTGTAGGGTATAAAATGTAATTTTCTAAATATAAAATATATTGAATATGATAAACTAAATTTAGCAAATATAATAACCCCTTTAAACCACTTTAAAGAAGGAAACTAGTCTATGGGTTTCAGTTAGCTCAACTGGTAAAGTCTCTGATGGTTGTATAAGAGATCTGGGGTTCAATCCCCGCTTACACCAAAAACTGATTGGTATCTTGGTCTGATGGTAAAGAACTATCATTAGGAGCAAACGCCATAGGTTGAACTCTCTCTCAAAAAAAAAAAAAAAAAGAAGGAAACTAGTCTTCTACAACCAAACATTTTATTACAACTTGATAACATATTCTCATATAGATATCCATCATTTATAGTTACATATATTAAAATTGAGGTACAAAAGTTATGTTCATAAACTTTCTCTTGTATCTAATAGACCTAATTACGATGTGTAAATAATTGAAGGGTCTCATGCAAAAGGAGAGGCGGAGTTCGTTTCACCTTGAAGGGACAATCAAATTTCAACATGGTGATGATTTCCAATGTTGGCGGTAGTGGTGACGTGAAGGCTGTATGGATAACAGGTTCCAACTTAAGAAGCTGGGTTCCCATGCACAGGAATTGGGGTGCAAACTGGCAAAGTAGCATCGATCTTCGAGGCCAAAAACTGTCATTTAAGCTCAATTTGGTTGACGGAAAAACTCTTCAATTTTCCAATGTTGTTCCTTCGACATGGAAGTTTGGGCAGACATTTTCTTCCCAAAACCAGTTCTCTTAATTCGTTGCACCTTTGTCACAATAACATGTCCTACAACAAATAGCTTTTTGATGGTTCAAGGACATCTATTACATTATTTTAGTGATACTGAGGACAATGACATTTATGGACGTCATTGTACCATGCATAATTTGTTTAATAATTTTGCTTGTAATTCACATATGTATAGCTCCCAAATTCAGGAAAAATTATAAGGTTTTTACGATGGACAAGTGATATGGTCTACTATTATACTAAAAGACTCTTACTTGTTTAAAATTACTAAGTTAGAAAATTTTTAAAAAACAGAAACTGATTACTGACTCAGCAATTTTAAACAAGTGGGAGTTTTTTAATGGACAAGTGACGAGATCTACTAGTGTACTGTATAATTTTTCCAAAATCAGGAGATAGTGATATTTGTAATTTCATTTTTCTCTAAATATAAGTTAAAGAGAGTAATTAATTCTTGATTGATTATCAATATGTTGGAGAGGTTTTTGATATTTTTGCAATATCTCATTCGTTTTAGCTTCGATTGGATCCAAGGAGTAATTGCTTTAAAAGGAATTTCATGAACTTTCACATAGATATCAATTTATTCTAGTTGAATGTTCTAATTCCCGACCAAATCTCGGGATGTTTCAAGAATAGCGAAGGCAAACAAAATATGGAATATTTCTATTAAAAAAAAATTCATATGAATCATATTTTATAATTTTTTCATATAGTGCAACCAAAATTATAAATATGAATAATTATTCCATTACAAAATCTTTTATTCTCAATAATAAGAATTACTATTCATATCATAATTTTCATTCGGTGGATGAAATGTGCCCTTAGAAATCTTTATATAGGCTTAAAAAAAGACAGAAAATTGAGGCCCACATTTATAACACGGGCATAAATTTCATTTATACGTTAACAATGTATTATTATTGTAGTGCAAGAAGGGTGAAATAAAAATAGCACACACATGACATTTGTAATCAATACATGTTTGGGCCGGACTCTAGCCTTTGACACATAAAATAGCGCACACATTTGGCAAAAATCCAATAATGATTCTTACAATTATACCGAACTCAGCATTCTCAAGATTCGTACAGATTTCTTGGCATGGTGAAAACCGTAAGCATATCCGATGAAAGTTTCGACTGTCACGCTCACAGACTAGCTAAAGCCTTTTGTTGGTGCTGCAAATGAACAAAATTTTGATATTAACCTTTAGAAGTATACTTAAGCAACTCTTCAGATAAATCTATGCGCACACATTTTTCTAATAAAATTATATGAATATGCCTAAGTCCTAATGCATTTAAAGCTAACAATGATATAGTTTCTTGGTTTGAAGGTAGAGAATATATTTGAGCTATGGAACCTTAACAAAAGTATGGAATAATTTACCCATATTAATGAGGAGGATGAAAACTGGAATGACGTTGAGGAACTTGAGATTCTTAGCCATGTTTCCTTACTCACTAATGCATAATTGGAATGACCTTTAATTTGATTACATTTATAGACTTATAGTACAAGTTGTTTTCTTTCGTGAAGGAGTGCATTACAAATAGTCAGTAAAAAGTTTAAACAATCACGAAGTCAAATGGAATTCAATTGATAAAAATTGGCCCTCCAATGTTAATTTATTATAAATAAGACTAGCAACTCTGAAGTGTTTTTATTTGATTTTATTGAAAATACAACTAATCCTTTTAATAAATGGATTAGTTTCTTAGGTTTTAGTACGTGGCTTGAAATGAGATCAAATGATATAATAAAACTCTAACTTTGACAGGTCTAAGGTTACCCTTAATTATATTAAGTATCACTACAGAAATATATAATTGCATTCTAGGTTTTATTAATTAAATTAAACTCCAAGACTTTATTATATAATCAATCAAGCCCTCTATGAAAACACTCAAAGTGAAGCAAAGTCATAAAATAACTGTCATTTTGTAAATTTTTATTTTTATTTCCTTGAATCCCCCAATTTAATCTTTTAGTTATTCTTATATTTATGAAATTTAATTTCATTAAATATATATATATATATAAATATATATATATATATATATATATTTTTACTCTTTACTAAAGTGGTCAAATCCAACACTTTGAATAACCAATTCTCATTGAACTTATCCATGATTTTGAAACCTGGGCTATTTAATGAATTGGGAAAGGAAAAGATTCAAGGTTTTTGAGGTCGGACCGAGGTTCAACCAATGTCAAACCGTGATATGTCGTTTATTTATTAATTTTTCATTCTTGACCAACAACATGTGCATGGCCCAATGGTTTGCATGCTGGAGATGTTGTTTCACTTGCTAAGAGCTTTATATACAACTAAAACAGAGTAACTAACTCCTAAAGAAAAGGGTGGAAACCCAACTAACTACCCGTTGATCACGCATCCAATAAGCTTATGACAAGTGTCCTAATACTAACTGAATACAATTACACTCACATGATACTCACATGCTTCACTTAACCTTTCAATACAACAAACAGCTTATTTAACTATTCAATCCAAAACTCTGTCGTTTCATTAAAAGACTTCACTCTTCCTTCAAAACCTTTTGTTTCATTTAGACCTTTCTTGAGCTTCAGCTTCACTGTCTTCATGCCGTTTTGTCCCTTCTTCAAATTCTTGCACTTGCTCAATCTTGCCTTGCTTGAACCTGAACCACTCTTAGCAAGCTTCTTCTCATCCTTTTTCTTAACAGTCCCCCTCAAGACCAAAGCTGCTTCTAAACTAGGCACAGCTAATGAGTCTTGGAATGGTTTAGGATAATTTATGCTTGTATTGAAAACATTTATCAAACCCAATCTACTCACCAAATTCATAAAAGTAGGGAACTCGAGTGCCTTGGTAAAGATATCTACTAGCTGAAGATCAATCCTTACATGGAAGGTTTTAATCATGCCTGTGTGTATCTTCTCTCTAATCAAATAACAATCCACTTCAATATGCTTCGGCCTTTCATGAAACACAAGATTTTCAGCAATGTGCAATGCTGCCTTGTTATCACAATAAATGAGTGCTGCCTTAGTATGTTGAATTTTAAAATGTTCAAGCAAGTAAAATAACCAATTGATCTCACAACAAGTTGAAGCCATAGCTTTATATTCAACTTCTGCTAAAGACCTAGAAACCATTGCTTGCTTCTTTGACCTCCAAGATATTAAGCTATTTCTAAGGAAAACACAATAACCAATCAAGGATTTTCTAGTGTCTGCATCATAGAAAGCCTTTAATTGAAAGTCTGGATCTACAAGAAAGTAAATCCCTTGACCTAGAGTTCCTTTAATGTATTGTAACACCCTTTGTGCAACCAACATGTGTGGTTGCCAAGGTTCACTTAGGAATTGGCTCAACCTATTAATTGCATAGCATATGTCAGGCCTGGTCAATGTTAGATACATTAGTCTTCCTATCAACCTTCTATACAAGGAAGATGCTTCAATCAAGGCACCTTCATCCTTGGACAACTTGAGATGCTACTCCATAGGAGTTTTCATTGGTTTGCGCCCTAGCATGCCAGAATCTTGTAAAACTTCCAAGGCATACTTTCTTTGATTGAGACTAATGCCCTTTGCACTTCTAGTTACTTCAAGCCCTAAAAAGTACTTTAGAGCACCCAAATCCTTTATACCAAATTTAGTATCAAGAAGCTTCTTCAAATCTACAACACACTTAGAACCATTCCTTGTAATTAGAATATCATCAACATATACCAAAAGGGCTGTAAAATAAGAGCCTTTAGAATGAACAAATGGTGCATAATCTGATTTGGACTGAACAAAACCAAGTCTTGTGATGGTGGTACATAGCTTAGCATGCCACTATCTACTAGCTTGCTTCAAGCCATAAAGGGATTTCCTCAATCTAAAAACAAGTGGCCTACCAGTACCAAATGCACCAGATGCAAGACAGTCCCCCTTGCTGTGAAACCCCTGTGGCAAAGTCATGTACACTTCCTCATGTAAATCCCCATATAAGAAAGCATTATTTACATCTAATTGATGTTGATAGGCCAAGAATGTATTGACCCCTTTGGTAACTTAATCAAATTTGTATAGTTGTAATTTACAACTATGTTTTTGTTGGCTTTAATTCCATGTCAAATTTGATTGTAATTTTGTTCAATCTTATGTACCCTGTATTGTATGTGGGTTTTATTTGTAAGGGTTGTGCGTGAGTGAGAAAGTGTGAAGACTCAAGGCAATTGAAGATTAAAGCTGTTTTCGCGAGTAGCTCACAAGTAAGCTTCTCGCGAAGTGAAGCATGTGCCTTGCACATGACTGGAATGCGAAACATTCTGTTTTGCTGAACTATGATTTCTAATACGCACTTTCTGTACCTACACTATATATACCCACATTATCCACAGATATTGAGAAGTGCTTCTAAGAGAAAACCCTAGCCACTATCCTTGAAAGTTAGAGATTGTTATACCCACATTTCTCTACACAATCCATTATGGTTTTTCCTCAACTCCTACCTCTTCATTTTCATATCCTTGAGAGGTTATAGCCCAAACACTTACCACACCCTTTCAGAGTGTCAAGTGAGGTTTTAGTGTTGCCAGGAAGTATTGGAAGAAGCCAGGCTTTGGCGGATGCAATCGGGCGTATTGCGGGATTTGAAGAGCTAGACAAGACATGGTTCCGAGAAGTCTTATTGGAGTAGGAACTTGGAGGGCTCAGGTGCATTGGGTAGATTAGGCTTGGAGGGTCTCTTGCTATTCGTGTATCCCAACTGATTGTCTAGCGGATCGATTACCGCTTGGACGGTGATGGAGAGGTTTTTCGCCAAGTTCTTCGATTTTCTCTTCGATAACACATTAGCGTGTTATCTTGTGTTTGTATTCTTCTTCCTTACTCTTTTACCATTAATTTTACTACTATGGTTTTATGATTATGGGTTAGAGTAGTTTATTTGTTTATCCGCTCGCATTTACTCTATTCCGCACTTAGTTTAAGTTAAAGTAAAATCAATCGAGTCGTAACTTTAATTTGAGGGTCTAAACAACTCTTGTATTTTTTAACACATTTTTGAGCTTTCAATTGGTATCAGAGCGAGTACACTTGTAGTTTTATTACCTGAGTGTGATCCTTGACCCTTTGTGATGGACCAATCACAATCGCTCAGTGCTCCACCATTCTTTGATGGGAGCAACTATGCGTTTTGGAAAGTCCGTATGAGGGCATTCTTGTGTGCTATAGATGAGTCGGTATGGGATTCTGTTGAGAATGGGTATGTCAAACCCACGACACCTAAGTCTGAATGGGACAAGGCAACTCTTGCTTTGGCTAATGCAAATAGTAAAACTATTAACGCTATATTTTGTGGTGTATCTACTAATGACTTTCACAAGATATCGCATGTGGGGACTGCTAAGGAAGCATGGACGATTCTTAAGACTACCTATGAGGGTACCAAGAAAGTTAAGGACACAAATCTCTAGATGCTTACCACCAGATTTAAAGAGCTCAAGATGGGTGACAATGAGTCTTTTGATTCATTCTATGGGAAGCTCAATGAAATTGTAATTGCTAAGCTCAATCTTGGAGAGAAGATTGAGGATGCTAAGGTGGCGAGAAAGATTTTAAGGTCCTTACCGAAGAGCTTCCGTGCAAAGGTCACAGCTATAGAGGAAAGTAAAGATTTGGATGAGATCAAAATCCAAGAACTCATTGGATCTCTCCAAACATATGAGCTAGGACTGCCTTCCCATAAGACGAACAAATCTCTTGCTCTCAAAACCATCACCAAAAGAATGGATGACTCCGGATGTGGAGAAAGAGGTAGCATTTCTTACAAAGAGCTTGCAAAAATTTCTAAAGATGAAAAATAGTGGGAAGCCGTTCAGCAAAGGGAAGTTTTCATTCTCCAAAGGTGATAAGAAAGAGTTCAAGAAGAAAGATGGGAAGGAATTTCAATCCCCTAAAGGAATTGTGTGTTACGAATGCAATGGCCACGGACATCTCAAGGAGTGTCCCAACTATTTGAGAGGGAAGGATAAAGTGTTTGCCACTACCCTTAATGATTCCGACAGCTCAAATTCAGACACGGAAGGAGAATGTGACAGTGAAGGAAACTACAAAGCCTTTATGACAATTACCTCCGTTGATTCTAAGAATGATTTGAGCAATTTGGTTGATGAACTTGATGATCTTTCCGAGGATGAGGAAGTTGAAGAATCGGAAGATGAAGACGTGTGCCAAATGAAGGGGAGATCAACCTTCAAGAAGCATATGATTCTCTGCTCGAAGATTGTGGCAAATATGCCAAAGTTGCGAATATTGTTGTGAAAAAGATGAAAAAGGTTGAAGAAGAGCATAGGTGTATACTTGTGCAACTCAAGGAAGTAAAGTGTGAAGTAGAAAGACTCAAGGGAGAGTTGGTTGAAGCCTACTCTAAGATCAAGTTTCTTGAACTTGAAAATATTCACTAATGTCAAGGTTGAGCGCATCTCCACCAAGAAACTTGTCAATGTGCTGTCCACTCAAAAATCTTCACATGATAAGACCGGCTTGGGTTATACCAGAGAAGGAAGTTCTAGTAGCGAACCCAAGAAGGAAGTAAGGTTCGTATCAGCCAAGAGTGAAGAGAAACTCAAAGAAGTGAAGCTTGAGATTGAGACCCCTGTTATAGTAAAGAAAACCATTGGTGCAAAGTCAAAGGAAAAAGGGAAGTCATTACCCAAAAATCAAAGGGGGCCTCAAGTAAAGCACTTGTGTCATCATTGTGGCATACAAGGATACACAAGGTTGAATTGTTTCAAGCTTCATGCACTCAAAAAGGATGATTCTATGCGTGGTCAAGAAAGTTCAAAGAGAAGACCAAAGGGAGCACAGGTTAAGGGAGATAGTGAAGGACATCTCATTGGAGACATTATGGAAATGTTGAATAACATATCACTATGCTTGAACTCTTGTTTCTTGAAGTACTGGACCCATCCTAGATCTATCCAATTACAAGTAAAGTGCGTTTTGTCAAAAGATCAGCCAATTTACAATAACATATGTTCTAACAAGTTCCACATATGTCCTAACAATCTCCCTCTTTAGCAATTCGTGACAAAATCACAACAAACAAATGAAGTATGAAAGAAGTCATAAACCACTAAACTCATAATCACTTGTTGAAAACAATAAAATCTAATCCTAACACAAACTCTTGAAAAACTTTGCAAGAAAAGAGTTCATGGCATGATAGATTTTGACAATTTGTTTTTCTGAAACATTTTAAACAAAACTCATTAAGGCATTTTAGTGTAAAACAGAAATAAATGATTGCATATAATAAAGAAACATGTGTATAAAGAGAGAAAAGAAATAACACATGGAAAGATAGGTGAAATGATAACAACATCATCATATATATAAAAGATAAATAAATACAATGTTTGTTATCACTAAATGGTCACAAGATCGATGTATAACAAGATAATGTAACTACAAAGAAAGAAACGAAAAGTACATAAATCCTCACTACATCCCTCAAAAACAAAGACACTCCCCCTATCAAAAAATGTCCTATGTTAACTCTCCCCCTAAATACATGATTGCTCTCATTCCAAAATTACTCCCCCTTTTTGTCACAAATGACAAAGGGTAAGTCACTGAGAAGTCGTCATTTCCTCATCACTAGAATAGCAAGCATCCTCATCCTCATCATCATCATCATTGGCACCATTATTTGCATCCTTGTCCTCAGAAGCCTCTGGAGAAGGAGAGGGAAATGGAGACGCGGCGAAGCATGGTATTTTTTTGTCAAATGAATTCCAACTTCTTTTTTTAATTCCAATTTCTCATTAACTCTTACCTAGGTCTAAAACACAATTCCAGTTAAAATTATTTTTATTAAAAAATAATAATAAATAAAAACATTAACAATTATCCTTATCCCCTATTCTCTCACCTTTAAATTAGAACTCAAGTTTTTAGCTTCAAAATCCTTGATTTTAAATAAACTTCTCTCCCACTCCTACGATTCAAACTAAACAGTTTTAGTTCAAATAGTTCCCACATTCACCACTTCCAAATCTCACTTTTTTTTTTTAATAAAAAAATATCTTTTCTTCTTTATCTCACTCATTATATAAGCACACACTATCTCTATTTATATCTATTTCACATCTCTTTTTAGGTTCTTTCCATAGATTTTAGGATTTCATCAATTTTTTGCTCATTTTACCATCATCTCCAATTTTAGAAAGGTTTGTTTCCTTTCACAATGTTGAAATTATTAATTTATTAATTTGTGTATTTTTGTTTTTGTAATTTTTTTTACTAATCTTACCCTCTTTTTGTTATCTCTTCTTCTTTATCTCTTTCTCATGTCTCTTTTCCAGTTTAATTCCACAAAATTTTTTTTTTTTTGATACTCTCAGTCTCAACAACAAAAATGAACACTTATATCATTCCAAATTTGCACATATCCAATAGAGAAAATTTCTCATTCAAAAAAAAAAAAAAAGTGATGTATTATTGTTAGGTTCTAACTTTAGAAACTAATGTATTAAACTTCAATTTATATTGTGTTGGCAAACTATGATCAAAACATAGAGTCTAGAGTTAGGCTTGCTTAAAGTGTGTCTATTTGTAAAATTGGAATTGAGTGATTGCAGAAATTATTGGATTTAATCTACAAGGCTTGATCAATCAAAAATTAGACTCGATTAATTGAGCCACGTGCAGATTTATTTTTCTGCAGAAATTCCAATTCAGCCCAAGCCCGTTTGACATGTAGGGTTTTGTGTTTTACTCCAAGTATAAAAGGAAAAACCCTACCTACGTTTTAGAAGTCTTTTAATGGTTGTGTTGAATCTTTTGTGAGATTTAGAGTTGTTTACCTTCATACACACTTAGGGTTATCAAAATCAAGATTTGCATGAAGAACTTGATGGTGGTTTCAGTTGCTACATAAAGAACTTTCAAGAAGATCCAAAACTTTTGAGTGGAGTCTCAAAGTCACAAGTAGGAGAACTTGTGGTTGCTGTAGATTAAAGAAGGAAGTAGTCCGTGGACTCAGAGTTGTCAGATAGTCATGGTAGTAAGTTTTTTACTCGAGGTAGCAATAGGATGTTAGTGGTCTAAGTTCTATTGTACAAATTTCAATTCTTTCATAGTAGATCTGTTTTACTTTGAGGATAGCTAGGTTAAATCATCCTCATGTTTTTTACCTGTTTGGTTTTCTTAGGTCATCATATCGTTTTGTTATTTATTTTTCTGCTACTTTACATGATATGATTGTTATTGTTTTAACCTAGATCTAAATAATAAACCTAAGTATTCAATTGGTTAATTAATTAGGTTAAAAAATCTAGTTTAAGGGGATCTAAAAACGTAAAATTATTATAATTTTTTTTTTTTGGTGAAGGGGCATTTCTTTCTTTTTCTTTTTTTCCTATTTGTATAATATTGACTATATAAAAATTCAAGTTGTACATCTTTGGTGCTTTCTTTTCGTGTCATTTTTTTATAAATATTTTTTTTCCTATTTCTCAATTAGGTTTGTTTTGGAAATTTTTTGTAATGATCATTGCCCTTTTTGAGGTTGTGACTTTGAGTTTGGCTAATTATGTATCTGAAAACTAACTTTATTTATTTATTTTTTTCTGGAATTTATGAAAAATTACTTAATATTTAATTTCCTAGAAGTATTATTAAAGGTATTAGTCTTCTAAAGGGGTAAGTAATTTATTTGACGACTTTAACACTTTAGCTGCTCAATTGTTTCAAAGATTCAAATTGGAATATACTTGCAGACATTTTTTGTGTAATTTGTGTGTATCATCTGACCAGTTTGTAAATAGTGGCAATTTTTTTTCTTGAGAAGAATATAGCGGCAATTTGATTTTAAATATGTAATACAAATATGATGTGAGGCATTGTGTTCCATCCAAATTGCAAAACACCTAGGAATGTGATGAGATGTATGAGTTTGTGGGTGTGTAATTTTTTTTTGGTGATTGGTAAACACATAAATTTTAGTAACAAAGCGTAAGCCCCAAATTGAGATGAATGCAAAATATTATTTTAAAAAATATTAGAAAAACTTCTTAAGACGTGTAGCACATAGGGGGAGATTTTATAATGCTTAAAATTGCTAATATGTAGATTATACAATTTGTCTCGCATGCATCTATGTTATTGGATAAAAGACTTTAGTTCAAGAAGCATTCAAATTGAGTAATGTTTTTAAAACCAATTTTTTAATGATATATACAAATTAATACTAGCCTTTGAGCACACGCTCACGCGCGTGCTCAGAGACTCTTCTATTTTTTAGGATAAATAATTTGCATAAATTATGATTTGGGATTAATGTATTTTCCAAACACAAAAAATCCTAAAGGTATGATGGAAAAATTATTTCATCACAAACGCTTAACACTCATCACACCCCTAGGTTTTTTTTTTTTTTTGGTGATTGGAAAATATATTAATTTCAAATTATAATTTAAGCAAATTATTAACTTTTACCCAAAAAATAGAAGAGCCTCTGAGCACGTGCATGAGTGTGTGCTTAGAAGCTAGTTATCTATAAGAGATTCTACTACTTTTAAATTGGACTTTTAAGTGGTTCAGAAATACCCTAGAAATACCCTTAAATCTTGCATTTAAGAGGGGAAAAATTGAGCACAATATGGTAAAAATATATTTTCAACTCTACTTAAAATTAGAGATGACAATTTTTCCCCGCCCCTCCCCGCTTGGCCCTGTGCAAGTTTTCCCTGCCCCGCAAAGGTGGTGGGGCAGGGATGGGGTAAGATTTTAGCCCCACACCATGGTGCAGGGCAGGGATGAGTTTAGACTTTTTAGACCCACCTCGCCCCACCCCTCCCCGTCCCCGCCCCACGCCACATTACTAAGGGTTATAATTGTAAATTTTTCATACTTTAAAACCCTACTATTTAAACAAACATATCAATATTAGCTTATTTTATTTTATCTAATGTGATTCTTTGCCTTTATTTTGTTATGTGTTATACTATGAGATTTTTTTTAATGATTGTCTTGTTAAACACTTGGATATATTATTCACTTTAAAAAAAAAAATTGATTTGATTTGATGGGATAAATTTAGTTGTAATTTCAAGTATATTTTTATTAATGAAATAGGTTTCACTAAAAAAATTGTACTAGTTGTAGGGCAAATTAATAAAAAAATAGAGTTTTACAGGGTGGGGCGGGGTTTCATGGGGCCCCAAGGGGTGGGAATAGGGTGAGAAAGTTTTCCCCATCACACAGGGCAAGACGGGGATGGAATAAGATAAAACCATACGAGGTGGAGACGAAGACCTCATCTTTCGGCCTCGCCCCACCCCATTTCCATCCCTACTTAAAATGTCTACAAAATAGGACACTCTCCTACTAATCTATGTCTTCATAACAAACTTATCCAAAATTAAAAAAAATAAATAAATAATTTATGACACTAAGCTAGAAAAAAAAAGAAAAATATAAAAAAAACCTCGTTACATGTGCAAAGCACATATGATGAGGCTATACTAATAGGGCTATACCAAAATACCCCTATATATTAAGCCTATTATTTTAAAATAGAGATCTAATAATATTATTATTATAAAATGATCCCATTTATATGCCTCTCTGTTATGCCCAAAAAAGGTTACCTACCTTCAATTCATTTCCATTTTTTTTTAAATATTCAAATAAAATTACTTAATTCCATTTCATGTATTTATTTTCCATTCTATGTAATTCATTTCTATTCCATTTCATTTCATTCATTTATCAACTCTCTAATGAAGGCTAAAGATATAAGTAGGAGACGAAATATTCTATGAAGTAGAAATGATATCATGTAGAGATGATATCAAGGATTTAAAAGGACAATAAGCAATATTATATCATCTAAACTTTTTATTAAATTAATATTTTAAAAATTTTACCATTATATTTTTTTTCCACCACGCCTCTCCATGTCCCATAAAATTAGCTACCTCTCTTTACATTTTCTATTTTTTTTTTTTTTTTTTTGAGATTATATCAACTTGGATTCGTTTTTGATAGAATTGAAGACGTATAAAAAAGGAAAAAGATGAGAAAAAAAGAGAGATTTTTTTTTTTTTTTAAATTAACGTGATTTTTTTTTTTTTTTTTGGTTGAGAAAATTGATATATGAACATTATTTCAATTAAAAAATAAAAGAGCTTACCAAAGAGGCCCCTAAACCCTAAACCCTTTTCAACACAAGGCATAAATCCTACCCTAAACTAAAACCCTCCTCAATCCAAGGCAAACTGTTAAATCCCCCCCCACACACAAATTCTAGAAAAGTTTGTTTAATTCCATGACATCAAAAATGATGTTCGCAATCCTGAACAGGTCCCGAGACCTCACAACTAATGCAATCCTAATAGTAAGATCTTACAGCACGGGAAAGCATGGTACCACTACCACTAGCAGAAAAAACCTCTTCTCAAGAATTTGTCCTATGGGGGACCCTTTCTTCAGTGTAGTCCCAGTTCTTGATCAGTGGGTGCAAGAAGGAAACGAAGTCAAGAATTTTGAGCTCCAGCGCATTGTTCGCGACCTCCGAGCTCGCAGGCGCTTCAACCAAGCTCTCGAGGTCAGTTTATTTTCTGGGTAATGCTCTGTTTGGTTGCTGAGTAAATTATTATTATTATTATTATTTTACGTGTAGCTTGAGGATTTTGTTGTAGCTGCTTTGGAAATGTTGAACAAAAGGAAAGATACTCTGGGTTTTATTTTGAAATGCTGGTTTGGTTTTGATTGTATGATGGAAAATTTGCTTCAATAATGGTAAAGAGTTGTATTGCTCACAGTTGGGAAGGTTCTCTGTTTGGTTGTTGAGAAATGGTGGAAAAAGAGCTAAAAAAAAGAAAGAATGGGTTTGGTGTATTATTTGGGTTTTGGGTCTTTGGGCAAATGAGTAACTCATCATCAAAAGGGCTAGGTCAGATTAAGAGGACCTTTTGTTTTCCCTGGTTGCAAAAGATGAAATTTATAAGAGGGTTGAAATTTATATAATCTCTTTTGCTAAGATCTTCTAAGCAATTTGTGGTGGGTGATATATATATATATATATATATATATATATATATATATATATATATATCTGTGTGTGTGTTTTTGAGATCTTGTTCTGATAATTTGTGCTTGACATTTAGAGAAGCAAGTGTTCATGAGCTTGTACAAAGGCAGAAATAAATCCTATATTAGTGGTTTAGACACCATTGGTGTCTATTTTTGGTTCTGAAGTTATTTTGATGATTCAGTGAATTGTGTTGAAACTTAAAAGTAATGCATGTTAATTGGCATATCAGAATTTTGGTGCGTTTTGAAATGAAATTATGCTAAGAAATGAAACTTATCTTTTCTAGGGTTCATTATGGCAAAGTGAATTTCTTTTGTTTGGGTTTGTAGCTTTCTGATCCCCATTCAAGTCTGGCTAAACTACAAAACTCAAAAAATGTTTGCCTACAAGAGGAAGTATCCAATTAAGAATATGCATTGCAAGTGGGGAATTTGCAGAAGTATTAGAGGACAATTTAACATGATTTTTATTGGTAACTTAGAGACGCTAGCGAGATGTAAACCCACAATCTCACCCTTAAAATCAGAGTAAATAAGATGAGGAATACTAGTGTGGAAAAAGGAATGGATTTATGTGCATATTTTTGACTGACTTGTTTCAAGCTGGTAGATGCATTTGTTTACTCTTGGTGCAATATATCTTTTTAAGTATTCATATGATGTCAGTTGGAAGGTTGGTTCTTTGGACCCGCACATAAATCCTTCTCCATTTACTGAATCTCTAATTTGAACCATATATTGCTTGACATGGATCTTCTAGCATTGGTTAGTTGACTGAAATCTTCTTGACACTACAAATACTGAAAGTTGTGCGTCCATAATCCCTGAAAATCTGATCCTATAGATAGTGGGACTGGGAGGTGTCATGTGGATTAGTAACTTTACATTTTGGATTTGTAAACTTTCTTTTACTCTCAAACCTGTATGTGAATTTCCAACTAAGAATTGTGTTCCTCAGCAAATTCTCCTTATTTCCTACCTTTTCCATTACTGACCATGTCATGGGCTCTTCTGGAGTTGTTTGATCTGGGAAGGGATGGAGTACTCTGATTGTGAATTTTCCGGCATCTCTATAATAAGCTAGAATATCAAGAAGAGCATACCTGCTCATTGTAGAGCATAAACAATTTCTTGAGTTCTCTTTCACGTGCAGGAATGTATAACAGAAGGAATGGTGTTTAGCATTGGCATCAAGCTTGAAAGCTTGAAAATGTGTTAAAACACAAGAGCTGTTTAGACCCCCAAATTATAAGTTACGGCTCGGTTGATTTTACTCTTACTTAAACTAAGTGCGGAAAAGAGTAAATGTGAGCGAATAGATAATATCATTACTCTAAGCCATATTCAATATAACACAGTAGTAATATGAAAGCTAAAAGAGTAGGGAAAATGAATGCAAATACAAGATAACACTCCGATGTGTATCGAAGAGGAAACCGAAGCATTCGGTGTAAAACCTCTCTGCCGTCCTTCAAGCGGTAATCGATCCACGAGATAATTAGTTGGAATACACGAGTAGCAAGAGACCCTCTAAGCCTAATCTACCTAATGCACTTAAGCCTTCTAAGCTCCTACTTCAACAAGGCTTCTTGGAACTGTGTCTTGTCTAGCTCTCCGAATTCCGCAATACGCCTGATTGCATCCGCCAAAACTTGGCTTCTTCTAATACTTCACAGCAGCACCAAAACCTCACTTGACACTCTGAAAAGGATATGGTAAGTGTTTGGATTATCAACCTCTTAAGGGTATGGAAATGGAAAGGTAGGAGTTGAGGAAAATCCACAATGGATTTTGTAGAGAATTGTGGGTATAACAATCTCTAATTCTTAAAGTTTGTGGTTAGGGTTTTCTCTCAGAAGAACTCCTCAACATATGTGGGTACTGGGGGTATATATAGTGTGGGTACAGAAAGTATGTATCAGAAATGACAGTTCAGCAAAACAGAATGTTTCGCAGGAAGGCCTTACCCGTGAGACACTCGCGAAAACCAGTTGTCTCCATCTTGTCCTGACTCTTCGCATTCCAGTCATGTATAGGACACATGCTTCACTTTGCGGGAAGTTTACTCACGAGCTACCTGCGAAAACAGCTTTAGTCTTCAATTGCCTTAAGTCTTCACACTTTCTCTCGCCCACATAACCCTTACAAATAAATTCCACATAAAATACAGGGTACATAAGATTGAATATAATTACAATCAAATTTGGTACGGAATTAAAGCCAACATAAACTAGTTGTAAATTACAACTTTACAAAACTATATATTTATGGCCTCTTGCTAGGCACCAAGAGGACAGATTAAAATAGAAAAAGTTGTACAATTTTTTTACATAGGTTGATTATTCTGTCTAGTGGTAGTAACTTCATCTTGGAATAAGATACTAGCAATGCCAGTTGGTGCATTTGTGGGATAACCTCCATAAATATTAAAAAGAACAGTATATTATACGTCTATTTTAAGTGATTACATTTTTTTTTTTAATTTTTTTTTTTTTTTTAAATTTGCAAAATCTACTATAAAGAGTTATTGAGAAATAAATTATTATTGCTGGCATTCCATGGCTTACTGAAAGGAGCAAAATTTCCAGATTTGAGTGAATTTGTGAGAGCGGCAGTAAAATTAATCTTCCAGCAAATGTAACTGTTTTTCAATAATATATTCAACATTTATGATGCTAGTAACCTTTAAAAATGAGCTTTTGAAAGCTTTTTCTGCTTCTGGCTTAAGGCTTGGAGCATCTTATGTCCACCTTTGAGGATGATTTCTCGCTCGTACATGCATCCATAACCACCCCCACCCCTCAAAAAAAAGAAGGAAAACACCAGCAATACACACACAGTATATATATAGTGTCTTCTCCTGTATTTCTACCTAAACTCTTTTATTAGATTTATATCATGCTTCTCTCCTTACTCTTCCTTTTTCTTTTTTCTGATTAATTTTCAAACTTTGGAATGTCTAGGAGATCTGTGGTTTCTTGTTTGTCACTGTAGTTGAAGTCACCATGTTAATCCTCTGCTGTAGGTTTCAGAGTGGGTGAGTAGCAAGGGACTCTGCTCGTTCTCACCAGGTGATCGGGCTGTGCAGTTAGACCTGATTGGTAGAGTTCGTGGGCTGGATTCTGCAGAAAACTACTTTAATAACTTGAGTGATCAAGACAAAATTGACAAAATTTATGGTGCTCTTTTAAATTGTTATGTCAGGGAAGGCAATGTTGACAAGTCTCTCTCTCACTTGCAGAAGATGAAAGACGTAGGTTTTACTTTCAGTCCTCTCATCTACAATGATATCATGTGCCTATACACAAACACTGGTCAGATTGAGAAAGTCCCTGATGTCTTATCAGAAATGAAGGAGAATGGTGTCTCCCCTGACCATTTTAGCTACAAAATTTGCATAAATTCATTTGGTGCAAGATCTGATCTTAAAAGCATGGAGAAAGTTTTAGAAGAAATGGAGAGTATACCCCACATCTCTATGGACTGGACCACTTATTCAATGGTGGCCAACTATTGCATCAAAGCAAGTATGCGTGAGAAAGCACTAATTTACCTGAAGAAATGTGAGGAAAAGGTAAATAAAGATGCACTTGGCTACAATAATCTGATTTCACTCCATGCAAGTCTTGGAAATAAAGATGAGATGATGAGGTTGTGGGGACTTGAAAAATCCAATTGTAAGAAGCAAATCAATAGGGATTATATAACCATGCTGGGCTCTCTAGTGAAGCTTGGGGAGTTCGAAGAAACTGAAAAGTTGCTTGAGGAGTGGGAGTCATCCTGCCACTGTTATGATTTCCGCGTGCCAAACATTCTCCTTATTGGGTATTGTCAGAAGGGACTGATTGAAAAAGCTGAAACTATACTTCGAGATAAAGTCAATAAAGGGAAGACTCCAACCCCAAATAGTTGGGCAATTCTTGCGGCAGGCTATGTGGATAAGCAGAATATGGAGAAGGCTTTTGAATGCATGAAGGAAGCTTTGGCTGTACGGGCAGAAAATAAAGGGTGGCGGCCTAAAGCTACACTGATTTCAAGCGTATTGAATTGGCTCGGTGATAATGGAGGCGTTGAAGAAGTTGAAGCTTTTCTGGGCTCTTTGAAGACTACTGTTCCATTGGACAGGGAAATGTACCATGTTTTGTTCAAGGCGTATATCAGGGGTGGGAAAGAAGTGGATGGGCTTTTAGAGAGCATGAAAGCTGACAAAATAGATCAAAATGAGGAAACAGATAGTATTCTAAACTCAAGACAGGAAAAACCTAAAATGGTGCATGGCTTTTGACGGATGCTTTTGCTTGATTATGGCATATTGATCTGCAATTATGGTGCACACTTCAAAAATACTTTTTAACTGTTGTGATCAGATCTAAGATTCAGCGAGCAGTTGGAACTACTAGTATTTGTGAAAATTAAGTTTTTGAATGCCACACTCAAAATATGAAACAATATGCCACTAATGTCAAAAAATTTATTCTGATTATTGATGTTCTCTTTTCCTTTGTTTCCCTACGATTTTATATAATAAATGCTTACAGATGACACTCGAAATATTTGTTCTAAAATTTGCCTAGTTTAGGATTTGATTTGCAATATGCAAAACGCCTTGTGCGTTCAAGTGGTTTTGTTTCAGTCTATTAATGTTGAGGGCATATATTTGAATCAGAACAATTGGTCGAAATGACATCTCATGAGTGGACATTAGTTTGAAAGGTAAATTACATTAGCCTCTATAGAAAACATCTCCTCATTAGAAAGTAGAAACTGACACTTAAAGCCTTTAGGTTATTATTTTTTTAAAAAACCATTTCTTTATTTTCTTATTTTGAGGTTATTCTAGATGAAAATATAATTTGAAAAATATGTATTTGATTTTGGGCTCCATTTATAATAGCATATAAATGTTTGTAGACTTGTAGTATCAAAACCGGAAGAGGTACAGTCTCATTTCTGAAAATAGGAGGGCGCTTTTGACATCAAAATGATTTAATTAAATTTTTCATAAATTTTATTCATTCAATGTGATTTGTTAGATGACAAGTGTTAATCTGCATGGTTCACAAAATATTGACCCTTCTTCTTTATCATCTATTACACAATAATTTCCACTAGCAAAAATCCTAATTTTTAGTCCGAAAATCTTTTCACAAAAGAATTCATTTGTTTTTAAGGTTTATTGGTTTTTGTAATTGTGGGGACCGGCCCAAAATAACAAGCTGGCTGGGCCCTAGGCCCGTCCGAGGAGTCAATCCGTCCAAAGAGTCAGCGTGGCCTAAGCAATCCTTATTCAGGCCCACTGGGGCAAAGAGAATATGTCCGAGGAGTAATTTCTCCTCGAATACTGCAAATTCCGAAGCAAAAGTACATCCTAGCCACTATAGTTAATCCTCCCAATACGTAAAAAGGAAGGAAACCCAAAATATCTCAGCAAAGGCTGTCATCACCACATTAAATGTATTACAACTACTATCCTGGCCGCATTAATGAGGAGAAGACCCCTGAACAGTGCTACCTTGGCTACCGCAACTCACAAAGAATTGAGAGGGGTGTCTGATGGGACAAGTGCTCAAGTGGGGGTTTGGATGATCAACAAGTGTAAAGCCCAGATGATATGAAAGGGCCTATATAATATGTAAAAGTCCCCCAAGGGAGGGGACGGTGAAAAAGAGGGAGAGAATACTGTAGAGAAGCCACACTGTATTGATCAGTATCTATTAATCAAGTTGGCATTTTCGTTCTTGTTTAGGTATTCCCTGAACCCATGCATCAAACCGTTTAAACCAACTGAAACCGAGTTCTTCAGCTCATACTCTACAAAAATTCATTGTGTGAGATCTTTTGGACCAAGACTTGAGCAACAAGGATTGGGCTATCAAATTGCTCTCCTACAATTGGCGCCGTCTGTGGAAAGAACTGGAGTGTCAGTAAGCACAACGGTTAAGCATGGCAGAACTAGGTCCACACCAGGAGAATCCCCACCAAACTAATCCTCAACAGACAGAACCTATTGAGTCTCAGCGGCAAAATGATCCTTCCAACCCAGGCAACAGAAGGAATCATGAGGGAAGCGTACATACTACCCAAACGAGCCAAAGTCATACCCAAATAGGTAGTCACGTATCTCAAAGGCGAAACAACCATCAGGCCATGCAGTGAGAGATAGATGACCTGAAAAGAAAGTTGCGACATGCGCAGCGAAAGCGATCTCCCTCCAGCTCAGATGCATCCTCTAACGAGGAGGACGTGAGTTATCGACGGAGGTCAAGAACACCCCCAAGTGAGACATTTTCTTACGAAAAGGAGTCTCGCCCTGTGCGAAGGTATGAGAGCCCATCCAGTAAGGGTTTGGGTAATGACGCCATGAACAAGGCATTAGATTAGATCTCCAGATCACCCTTCGTGCACAAAATCGAAGGGGCTAAATTACCTCGACGTTTTAATCAATCAACGTTTGCCATCTACAACGGCCGAGCAGACCCAGTGGAGCACGTGAGCCAGTTTAATCAAAGAATGGTCATCTACTCCCAAAAGGAGGCTCTGATGTGCAAAGTTTTCCAGTCCAGCTTGGGGCCAATGGCGATGAGATGGTTTAACAAGCTAAAGACAAATACTATAGGCTCCTATAAGCAGCTCACTCAGGCTTTTTGTTCTCGCTTTATTACAAATAGCAGAGTCCCTCGACCCCTAAGTTCGTTACTGTCCTTGTCCATGCGCGAGGAAGAGACCCTAAAGGCGTATTCGGATAGGTATTGAGAGATGTATAACGAGTTGGATGAGAACCACGATAACGTCGCTATCAGCACATTCAAAAGCGGTCTCCCCACCGAGCATGGCTTAAGAAAATCTCTCACTGGTAAACCCGTTGCCAACATTCATCAGTTAATGGATAGGATTGACAAGTACAAAAGGGTGGAAGAAGATCAGTTACAAGGAAAGGGAAAGGAGAAGATCATTTCTCCCAAAGGGAATGATTTCAGGTCGGAACGATATAACCACAACTAGCCGAGGAGAGATTTTTCGAGACAGGCTGGACAAAGCAACATGCAAACGGTTAATGCCGTGTTCAGAGAGCCAGTACAACAAGTTTTAGAGAAAGTCAAGAACAAACCCTTCTTCAGATGGCCGGAAAAAATAGCTGGGGACCCTTCGAAACACAACCAGAACCTGTATTGTTACTATCATCAGGACCATGGACATACCACTAAGGATTGTAGGAATCTATGGAATCACCTAGATCAGCTGGTCCGAGAAGGAAAGTTACGTCACCTTTTACACCCCTCAAGCGGTCATCCGGGCCAGGCAATGCAAGAGCCTCGAAAAGATGTATCATTAAGACCCCTCACAGGGACGATACACGTCATCCTCACTGCTCCAAGAAGAACCGGGTCATTTCCTTCCAGGGTGCTGTCTATGGCTCGGCTCTCCGCCAAGGACAGGGAAAGAGAATTTAAAAGGTCTAAAAAGGGAAGCTCTTTGATATTAAGATTCTCAAACGAAGATAAGAGGGGAACTATCCAACCTCACAACGATGCCTTAGTGGTTACGCTGAGAATCGGAGGTTTCGATGTGAGAAGGGTGCTGGTAAACCCGAGTAGTGTAGTAAAGGTAATGTACCCTGATTTATACAAGGGCTGAACCTAAGGCCGAAGGATTTGACGGCTTATGACTCTCCCTTTATCAACTTCGAAGGGAAGATTGTTATACCAAAAGGGCAGATCAGACTACCCATACAGACTGGGTCAGAGGTGGTGGAGGTGAACTTTATCGTGGTCGATGCCTACTCGCCCTACATAGCGATAGTAGCCAGGCCATGGATCCATGCCCTAGAAGCCATATCTTCCACACTTCACCAAAAGGTAAAATACCGTCCAGAGGCCAAGTGGAAGAGATTCGTGGAGATCAGGCCATGGCCGGCAGTGTATGGTGGCCGCCATCTCACGTCAGTCCAATGCCGAGTCCTCGGCCTCTGAGAACTTATAGCAACCAGCCACCTCGGCAGGGCAAGTCAGTGGGCCAGCCAAGGAGATAAGGTGTGAAAGTTTGGAAAAGTTTATCGTTGACAATGACCCAGAGAGATTTTTCCAGGTCGGCTCCGAGTTGCCTCCTCAAGAAAAAGAGGAACTGGTCGGGTTTCTGAGAAGAAATGTTGATGTGTTTGCATGGGACGCTTACGATGCCCCGGGGGTTGACCCTAGCCTTATTTGTCACCACTTGAATGTTAACCCATCTTCCATTCCAAAGAAGCAACCACTCCGACGTCCCTCAAAGGAACATGCCAGTGCCGTTAGAGACGAAGTGACAAAACTGAAAAAGGTAGGGGCTATTAAAGAAGTCTTTTACCCCGAATGGCTGGCAAATACGGTGGTGGTAAGAAAGAAAACGGGGAAGTGGCGAGTCTGCGTGGACTTCATAGACTTGAACAAGACTTGCCCGAAAGACCCGTTCCCGTTACCTCGAATAGACCGACTGGTAGATGCGACTGTAGGCCACCCTCGAATAAGCTTCCTGGATGCCTTCCAGGGCTATCATCAGATACCTCTGGCATTAGAGGATCAGGAGAAAACGACGTTCATGACACCCGTCGGAAACTACCACTATAAGGTGATGCCTTTCGGACTAAAGAACGCAGGGTCAACGTACCAAAGGATGATGACCAGAATGTTTGAACCGCAACTGGGCAAGGTCATTGAAGTCTACATTGACGATATGGTGGTAAAAAACAAGGTGGTGTCCGAGCATGTGAAAGACCTGGATATCATCTTTGGCATTTTAAGGGAGCATAAGTTGCGGCTCAATGCTTCCAAGTATTCATTTGGGGTCGGGTTTGGGAAACTCCTAGGTTATATGGTAACCCACAAAGGAATAGAGGTAAGCCCAGATCAAATTAAGGCGATTAATAGCCTATAAGCTCCTCGGAATCCAAAGGAAGTGCAGAAACTCACTAGCATGATCACAGCATTGAACCGGTTCATATCACGATCTGCAGATCGATGCCAACCTTTCTACCTCTTAATAAATAAGTGGAAAGGGTTTGAGTGGTCAGAGGATTGTGTCCTGGCTTTCCAGCAACTCAAAGAATACTTGTCGCGACCACCCATCATGTCTAGCCTAGAGGCGGACGAGGTACTATTCGCATACATAGCAGTAGCCCCTCACGTTGTCAGCCTGGTACTGATACTGGATGATAATGGAATACAGCGACCAGTGTATTACGTAAGTAAATCATTGCATGAGGCTGAAGTGCGCTACTTACCATTGGAGAAAGCAATTTTGGCAGTAGTGCATGCCACGCGAAAACTCCCTTACTACTTTCAGGCACACACAGTCATTGTTCTAACCCAACTTCCCCTTCGATCGGTGTTACGAAGCGCCGATAACACAGGAAGAATCGCCATGTGGAGCGCGCTCTTGGGTGCTTTTGACATTAAATACATGCCTAGGTCCTCTGTAAAGGGTCAAGTCCTCGCGGATCTAGTTGCAAAATTCGCTGAGCCTTCTATGGAAACAGTAACACCGAAGGAAGACATGGATGGAAAATCAGTTGGCACAATCTCAGCACGGGAGATTTTGCGTTGGAAAGTCTACATGGACGGCGCGGCCAACCAAAGAGGATCTGGAATTGGGCTAGTTCTAATATCGCCCGAAAGTATTGCCATTGAAAAATCGCTAAGACTCGAGTTTTCGGCTACAAACAACAAGGCCGAGTACGAAGCTTTACTTCAAGGAATGATGATGGTTCAAAAATTGGGCGAAAAGGCAATGGAAGCATTCTCGGACTCCAAATTGGTCGTTGGCCAAGTGATGGGTGAGTTAGAAGCTAAAGATCCTAGACTGTAAGAATATATCGGCCAAGTTAAATGCCTGCAGTCAGACTTTGAATCCTTTAACCTGACGCATGTTTCTAGAAGTGGAAACACACATGCGGATTCGCAGGCCACTCTTGCCACGTCCTCTGCACATGATCTGCCACGAATAATCCTTGTTGAGGATTTATGCCAGACAAGTTCAATCGGAAGAAACACAGCTCGAATCCATCAGATTAGAAAGAATCCCAACTGGATGGATCCTATAATGAACTTCCTCAAAGACGATTTGTTACCAGAAGGAAAACTGGAAGCCGAGAAGATACGGAGGAATGCTCCTCGGTTCTGGTTGTCCGAGGACCACAAGCTATACCGGCGTTCCTATTCTGGCCCATACCTATTATGTATACATCCAGAGGAATCCGAGTTCTTGCCCGAAGAACTACATGAGGGGATTTATGGAAGTCACACAGGAGGAAGATCGCTGGCGCATAGGGCACTCACCCAAGGATACTGGTGGCTGAACATGCAAAGAGAGGCCCAAGAATATGCAAAGAAGTATGATCAATGCCAGAGATTTGCCCCAAATATCCACCAACAGGGGGGAGTCCTTAACCCCCTCTCCAGCCCCTGGCCGTTTGCTCAGTGGGATCTTGATATTGTCGGCCCTTTCCCTAAAGCAGCAGGGAATAAGCGGTATATAATAGTCGGCACCGATTATTTCACAAAATGGGTAGAGGCTGAACCTTTGGTCAACATCAGGGACGTGGATGCCAAGAAATTCATTTGGAAAAACATAATTACGCGTTTCGGAACTCCTCACACCCTCATCTTGGACAACGGTCTTCAGTTTGATAATAAAAACTTCAGGGAATACTGCTGCGACTTTGGGATCACAAATCGATATTCCACTCCTACATACCCGCAAGGAAACAGGCAAGCTGAGGCCTTGAACAAGGTCATAGTGAGCGGACTGAAAAAGAGGTTGGATGATGCAAATGGGAGATGGGTGGAAGAGCTCCCCCACGTTTTATGGACCTATCGAACGACGCCGCGACGGTCAACTGGCGAAACTCCTTTTTCAATGACTTATGGGGCCGAAGTCGTACTCCCAATCGAGAACAGCTTCCCCACATTGAAGTCTAGCACCTTTACCCCAAAAAACAATGATGAGTTACTAGGGAGAAATCTAGACTTAGCTAAGGAAAAAAGGGAAAAAGATATGATCCATATGGCCTGTTATCACCAGAAGCTAAAGCAGGGATATGATGTTAATGTAAAACTGCGACCTTTAAGTCCAAGCGACCTCGTGATGAGGAAGATTCTCGGCAGCGCTAAGAACCCTTCCTGGGGCAAGCTAGGACCCAATTGGGAAGGACCGTATCGCATCACATCTGTGGCCGAAATAGGTGCTTATTACTTAGAAGACTTAGATGAAAAAACTATACCTCGCCCGTGGAATGTAAATAATTTAAGAAGATATTATTATTAATGAAAACGGCTATGCCTATGTTTTGTTTCATAATCATCGTATACCCCTTGGTCCATTTTCATCTCTATAAGTTTTAAACAGAACCTAAGTCCTGCATGACTCTTCGGACCACAGACTTAGAGGAAATTAATAACTTACGGCATCTACAAGTTTTAAACAGAACTTAAGTCCTGCATGGATCTTCGGACCACAGACTTAGGGGAAATTAACAACTTATGGCATCTACAAGTTTTAAACAAAACCTAAGTCCTACATGGCTCTTTGGACCACAGACTTAGGGGAAATTAACAACTTATGGTATCTACAAGTTTTAAACAGAACCTAAATCCTGCATGGCTCTTCGGACCACAGAATTAGGGGAAATTAACAACTTGAGGCATCTCTACAAGTTTTTAAACAGAACCTAAGTCCTGCATGGCTCTTCGGACCACAAAGTTGGTGGAAATTAACAACTTAGAACTCCTGTGCGATTTTAAGGTACGTTCGTAGTTTAGTGTGATTGCATCTATTGTTCTAAGTTCGTCGCACGGCACTGCCTTTTCTCATTCGTTTATATTTGTTCATATTGTTGCAAACATTAACTAGAGGAACAGTATTAACTTTGAACAAAATAATAAAATTATATCAACATCAGCCATAAGTACCTAAAGAGAATGGAAAAAAGAACATTCTATATTAATAAGCCGAGATCAATACAAGGGGAAGTCTTTACAAAAGAACAAAAATAAGACAACTCCTGTTTTAAAGAAAATATAGTAATAAAAACCCTAGAAGCTAAGCCTCAGCAGAAGGATCCTCTTTCTGCTCTGGCTGAAGAGGAGGAACCTCTTTGGCTTGGGAATCTGCCCCAAGACCATCGGAGACGAACTCTTTGGCAGGACCCTTGGCCTTATCGAATAAAGGGATGGCATCAGGAATAACCAGGGCCTGCTCAGAAGCTTCAGGGGCACCGTCAGGGATCTCTCAGATCTTAGGAGGGAAGAAGACCTTCTCGGGCAACCTCAAGGCCGAGTCTGTAGGAACCCCTGCAGCATCAAGGGCATGAGCCCATGAGATGTTGCAGTAATCCCTGCATACCTCTAGAAGCTCCTCAGAGAGCTTGGCTTCAGTCTCCTCCGCCCCAAGCTGATAGAAGCCTTCTTTTCAGCCTCGGCCGCTTCTAGAACTAGTTGAGCCTTTTCTTTAGCCAGCCGGACCTCCTCCTCAGCTTTCTGTAGCGCGGCCTTGAGATCCAACACTGTTTGCTTTTCAGTGGCAAGGCTGGTCTCGGTCACGAACAATTTTTGGCGCTGGTCCTCGGCTTGGGTTTCAGCATTCTTTAGTCCGGCTAGGGCGCTCTTGCGGGCTTTCTCCGACTCTTTGAACTTCTTCGAGAGTTCAAAATTCTCCTGCATGAGGGACCCTACAAATTTCTCCACCTCAGCAAGAGATTGAGCCTCAGCTTTAGCCAAATTGCGGTTGTTGCGGTAGTACTCCTCGGCCACAAACACTTGTTGAGTAATCTGCCCACAAAACAACAAAACGATATCTCAGAATGTGACAAGGTTTGATGATTTTATCGAGGGCTAGAAGAGTCACTTTACCATTGCAAGGTCCCTCTTGAGGGATAGAAAGAGCTCAGGCTGAGAGAATCGCCTATAGGCCTCCATGTCCCGGGGAAGGAGCACTGGCTACCCTAGGACCTCAGCTATGTATCCTGCTCGGCCTTTGTTGTATTCTCAGACCGAGGCAGTGTAGGGAATGGCAACCCCGTCTACCTCGAGCTTCAGGCTCCAAGTGCACAGATTAACACGCACTTCGGCCCGGTTCTCTTCCTCCCGGCTTTCTACGGAAGAAGCCCTTTTATTCTTCTGCCCTCGGGTGGTTTTTTGCTGCTTGTCCGGGCGGGGGACCACCTCGCCTTCCTCAGGGGTTTCAACCGACCTTTTCTTCTTTAGGTCCGAGTTAACCTTGAGGCCGAGATCAGAAGGGGGTTGAGGGGCAACTGGAGGAAGAACAGGGGTCTGCGACTGAGCTGGTGCCTTTGATGATTGGCCCTTTCCTTGGGTAGCCATAAACTCTCGAAGGCTTTTTCCTTTGCCGGAGGCCATATTATCTACTTCCTCGTCCGAGTCCGATCAGTTTATAATGACTGGGGCGTCGGCCATAGAATTTCGATCTTGCTCTCCCTCAGGATTTGAAAGCTCAATCAAAGGAGCTTTGGGAATCTCCTCTTTGAAATAGAACTTGTCTATCTCCTCCTCAAGAGAAAGACGAGATGATTCAGTCTCTCCTTCAGCTGGCACAACAACCTCAAGATTGTCTGGTGGAGGCAATTGCGCAACTAGTGGAGGATTTCGAACGCCAGGTAACACGACTGGCTTAAGATCTTGTCGAGCCAAAAACTTGGGCTTGGATACGTCAATCCTAGCTAACCTTGGACTACCAGCTCTTATGGTGTGGCCAATGGCTTGGAAAGCGTGGGTTAGGGGTTGGTAGCCCAAAACCAAATGAGCCGTGCGTAGCTGCCCGTCTTCGGTAACGTAGATTTCTGACCTCAAAAGATAGTTCAAGGCCTAAACGTTTATGTGGCTCAGCTTAGGAGCAACATGAGCTCTATCTACAAAATAGCCGAGAAGGAGATTAGAGTTAAGTTATAAAATTTTTTGATTCTTAAGCAAAAAAGGGAATGAATCTAAAGAGCTAAGCCCCCACCCTAAAGGATTGGCCCTAAAGGCGCCGCACCTGGAATTCCTGCCCAAGTTGGACAATGAAAACCATCGCTCCACTCTCCTGAGGTAATGAGGAAATCATCCTTCATAGTCTTATTGGATATGGAGAGACAGGAGATTAGCCTAATGACCTCGGACCGAGATTTAAGATAATACCCCCCCTTCTCGATGTAATGGCACTCGTACAGATGAACTACATCATGCCAGGTAAGGCCTAGATCCATCCGCTCGTTCAGAACATCTACGCAGCCTAATATCTTGAACATGTTTGGAGCGCACTGATGCGGTGTCAATCTATGGTGGTACAAGTAGTCTCGGGTGATCCTATGCATGGGAAGTGTCATTCCCCCTTCTATAAAAGCAATCATGGGAATGACGACTTGACCCATGTCTCTATCTGTTAATATTCCTTCTGAGGGACAGTACTGCAGAACCACACCCGGTGGGATATGATATTTTGCCCTAAAGGCCTCCATGGCAGCCGGGGTATCTACTAGGTCCTTGAACCTACCCATCTAAGCTAAACTGGAGGGACGGAAAGAAAACCGAGATGAAAATTGAGAGCTGAGGAGAAATTTGAAGCAACAAAGCAAGCAGAACTTACGGGTGTCCTCATAAACAATCACCAAGACGCTTGGAAATCTTCTCGAGGAAGGACGTTTCGCAGAAACCGCTACAGAAATGTGAAGGTTGGAAACGTTCTTGAATCTCTGGGCGCTGGAGTTCTCTGGACTTCTTATGTGCTAGTAAAAAAGAAAAACGAGTCTCTTTAGGGCTTTATATAGCTAGGGGGAAAAAAGGAAATCACTCTCGCTCAAGAATTCTGGAAAGAATGTCAGCCGTTGGATCTGCGCCTCGCCGTTGGATAAGGGAGACATGAAGCCGCCTGGAGTAAATAATCACGCCTCGTAAATTGTAGCGCGTTAAAAGTAACTGCCCCTACACGTGTGAATCAGGAGCTAATTAATTCTATTCTTTGTAATATCAAAACCCCGTTTTTCTCCTCGAAAGGAGATCAAAAACCAGAGTTTTGAGGGGCTATTGTGGGGACCAGCCCAAAATAACAAGTTGGTTGGGCCCTAGTCAGTCCGTCTGAGGAGTCAGTCCGTCCGAGGAGTCAGCGTGGCCCAAGCAATCCTTATTCAGGTCCATTGGGGTAAAGAGAATATGTCCGAAGAGTAATTTCTGCTCGGATACTGCAAATTCTGGAGCAAAAGTACATCCTAGCAACTATAGTTAATCTTCCCAATACGTAAAAAGGAAGGAAACCCAAAATATCTCAGCAAAAGCTGTCACCACTATATTAAATGCATTATAACTACTATCCTGGCCGCATTAATAAGGAGAAGACCCCTAAACAGTGCTACCTTGGCTACCGCAACTCACAAAGAATTGAGAGGAGTGTTTGATGGGACAGGTGCACAAGTGGGGGTTTGGATGATCAACAAGTGTAAAGTCCAGATGATATGAAAGGGTCTATATAATATGTAAAAGTCCCCCAAGGGAGGGGACGGTGAAAAAGAGGGAGAGAATACTGTAGAGAAGCCACACTGCATTGATCAGTATCTATTAATTAAGTTGGCATTTTCGTTCTTGTTTAGGTATTCCCTGAACCCATGCATCAAACCGTTTAAATCAACTGAAACCGAGTTCTTCAGCCCATACTCTACAAAAATTCATTGTGTGGGACCTTTTGGACCAAGACTTGAGCAACAAGGATTGGGCTATCAAATTGCTCTCCTACAGTAATAAATATAGGATCATGTCATCTATCCAATTATCTCCCCATTAGGTAGAAAATTATTTGTCCAAGCATTTATTAGTTAAGGAAAAACCGATCTAATTTAGAGTTATTGATGTATGATGGTCGATCATAGAAGAAAACAATTCCAATTGAGTATAATAGGCATCAATCAAAAATTTTCTCTCACAAAAATAAGTTGCTTCATCATGGTTTTTAATATATATATATATATATATAATTTTTTAAAATTAAAAAGTCAATATATAATTTTTTACAAGTTACAAGCTCTAAGATTTTATTTTATTTTTTGTTTTTAAGATTTAGTTTTTGATAAGAAAAATGATTGATTTATTAGGACAAAGTTTATATAAAATATTTAAGTGTTGTTCTTTAAGTTTCCCTTTTAAGATTCTGCTTAATTAAAAAATACGCTTTCATTCCATGAGAAAAAGTCACATGGTAGAATCTTAAAAGAAGAAATTATTGTGTACTTTTGCAGTACCATAAATGCGTACTCTCTCTTCTCACATAAATGGTGAGTCTTACTAATTAAAATTATGGTAAGACCCACCATTCATGTGAGAGGGGGACTATACATTTATGATATTTCGGGAGTATCTAATAATTTTTCAATTTTAAGAGGGAAACTTAAGGAACAACACTTAAATACTGTACCTAAGTCTTGCTCTATTTATTAACTAAGAATCACAATTACAAATATTTTCCATTGAACACTTGCAAGAAGTGTTTAGTTGCAAAATACCACACACATATTTTACATAAACAAAATTTGGATATTTATTATATTTTCAAAAACTTCTACAATCACTACATTTTTATAAAAAAATTTATGCCAAAAAAAAAAAAAAAAAATGCCGACGAAGAGGTGGACTGATCTATATGAGATAAAAGGATTTATTTAATTTTGGGTCTAGTTGTTTCTTAAAAAGAAAACATTTGGGCCTAGTTTCTGCCGAAACGCATATTTTAACCTTCAGCCCAGATACGTCAAATCCGAAACCAATATAAATAGCTCCATCACTGTCCCATTTCTGCTTCGTAGCTCGTATTCCCTTCCCTCTCTCACTGTCAAAAAAAAAAAAAAAAAAATCTTCAAAACCAAAAACGAAAATGGCAAAAGATCGAAACGGTGCGCTGCCAGATAAGCGAGCAAATGAGGAAGAAGAAGAAGAAGAAACCGAAGCTCCGTCGAAGAGAAAATCCAGGAAAGCGCGAGAGCATTCCGGTACCGATTCAGATTCCGGTTCTGGAGAAGAGAGAAAAGGCGTTAAGTCTCGAAGAAAAGCGCGGGAAAGTTACGATTCGGAAGAGGAAGAGGATGTAAGAAAAAAGCACGGGAAAAGCGAGAGGAGAAAGAAGAGGAAATCGCGAAGGCGGTACAGTAGCGAAGAGGATTCGAGTTCGGGTTCGGATTCTGAATCGGAGTATTCTGATTCGGAATCGGGTCAGGACAGTGGTTCGGATTCGGGGGTGGAGAGTGAGAGCGAGGGCGAGAGGAGGAGGAGGAAGAAGAGGAGAGGGAGAGAGGATGAGGAGAGAGAAAGGAGAAGGAGAAGGAAAGAGAAAGAGAGGAGGAGGAGGAAGAGAGAGAAAGAAGAAGAGAGAAAGAGGAGAGAGAAACGTAAGAAGAAGAAGAAGGAGAAGAAAGAAAGAGGAAAGAAGGGAGCGGTGACGAACTTGTGGGGGAAGCATGGGATTATCAGAGAAACCGATATGTGGTAAGTCACTGGTTAGGGTTTGTGTTTGTGCTTGGTTGCTGAGAAAATCTGAAATAAAACCAATGTTCTCCTTTAGGTTGCTCTGAAAATGTAAAAGAACAAAAAACAAAACAAAACAATTTTTTTTTTTTTTTTTTTTGAATTTTGTGTGGTAAAAAAAGTATGCACACTTAATTGTCTTTTAATTTTTGCTTTTGTTTAAAATTATTTAGGATCATTGGCTGTGGAGAGAATAAATGCATGGCAATTTTTCTTTCGGAAAATGAGAAATAAGAATGAGATAATATGAAGATTTCGATTGTAGTTTTCTTGTTAGCTAACTGATTATTCAATTTTGTATGAAAGAAATTGACTGTTTTTGTTTACATGATACTTTGTACTTTGTAGGAACAAACGGCCAGAGTTCACTGCATGGTTGGCAGAAGTAAAACAGGTATTCCATCTCTGACAATTTCACCATCTTATAGCTTTTTCTAGACATATCATTTTCCTTAGCCGTTATCATTAATAATGGGTATATGTAAAAACTTGAATTCCCTCTGCTTTTTAACTTTCAATGTGATAATCTGTGTGTGAGGGAGAGAGAGAGATGAAGCAAGCATGGAGGTGGGGCACACAACAATATGGAAACGGTAGAGACATTGCAAATTATTAGTTATCATAGTATAGTATATGTTAAAAGTTGGGTCATAGAGGTTGTGGTTGTGCCAAATTTTCATCTCTGAGGGGACTGGCTACACTTTCTTTGTGCCATGGCCCAAGTGGCTAGCATTGGTTATAGACATATTATAAAGCATTCATGATAAAATCAGATGGAGATTAAATTCAATAAGGAATTGGTGCAAAACCTCATCTTTACACCGTTGAAATATTTCTGCATCATAATTTTTTAAATTGATGAATAGGTATTTCTACACACAATCACAAATCTAATAAAAGCCTTTTTACCCTGTAGATATAAAATTCCATGCTAAAATTAGGAGGGAAAAAAAGAAAAAAAGAAAAAAAAGAAGAAGGAAATTTGTGAAAAAGAAAAAGAAAAAGAAATTCCTTTAATAATATTGCTGGAGATGCCACCCTTATGCCCCTAAGATCTCATTCGGACCTCCACCAATAGGTGAAATCCTTATCTCTAGTTTGGTGCCCAGAAATTGAAACAGGAAAACATGAATCGTTTGCAACTTATGGCGATGGGTTCTCAAACCAAAATATTTATTTTAACATGTAGGTCCAGTCAAAGTCCAATTTCTCTGCCTCTATCCACTGCATTGTGTACCTAAATTCTCCTCTTCCACGTTCTTTACTTCAAGCAAACTAATGGTGACTGCAAGTTTGGTCTCTTTTTGTAAATTCAATAATTTTTAAATTACTTTTAATCCTATCCAGTGAATGGCAAGACACACACATGGAGGTCAGGTACAACCTGCTTCTCTAATTGCATCTAGGAAATCCTTTTATATGATAACCACAAAACCTAAGCGGGATGATTAGGGTGTCAATGGCAGCTTCTGTAGCAAAGTTGTTAGTACTGTTTTTTTTTTTTTTTTTTTTGATAAACATTTGATTAGTAGTGTTTCTTGTTCTTCACCAGTGGTTTTTTTTTTTTTTTTTTGGCCCCTTTTTCTTTTTACAAAAGAATTTTATAATTATATGGTGAAAAGGTTTTTATTAGAGCTTTGATTGTGTGGAAATACTTATTCATCTAATTGAAAAATTCTGATGTGAAAACATTTTATTGGAGTTGTAAAGATGAGGTTTTACACTGAATCCTTATTGAGTTTAATCTCAATTATATATTATTTAAGCTTATGTCCAAACCGTATAAGGCAAGAGCCTTCATCTAGTTCTATATTTTTAGGTTAAAGATAACAACCATAAAAATATTCGAAAACACGTAGAAAATATTCTAAAACAATAATGGATAGCAAAGAAATAGTTTGATCTGCTTAAAATAGAATCGGTGAGCAACAATAGTGTTGTAATGATAAAGTTGAAAAAATTAAATTATAATAGATTATATGTCACTCAAATCGTGAAATAGAGAAGAGAATCAACCAAAGATAATAGACTAATTGAGAGTACTTTATAGTTTATTCAACCTACCTACTTACTACGTGTCTTTTTTTCCCATTTCCATGGGAGTAGCTTGCTGCATGCATAACTTATAGAGAGATTTCTTGTGGGGTGGACTTGGAAATGAGTTTAAGTATCAACTAGTGCATTGGAGTGAAGTTTGTGAAACAATCAGAGTGGCAATTTGGGTATCAGAAATTTAGTTGAGCTCAACAAGGCTGTATTGGGGAATGGGCTGTAGGGGTATGCATGTGAGAAGGAGGCCTTGTGGCAGAAGGTGGTGGATCAGAAATATGGCAGTGTGTTTGTTGGGGGGTGTTGGAGGGTGGGGGCTTGGTCCTCTAACGAGCTCTGAGGTTTGCATGGGGTTAGCCTCTGGAAGAACATAGGGGGTAGGATGGGGTTATTTGGAACATGATTCCTCATTGCCTAATGTGGGGTATTTTGGGGGACAGAAATGCTCGGATTTTTGAAGGAACCGAAAGTTCAACTCAAGACCTGAAACTAGCTTTTCTCTGTACTTTACTTGGGTGGACAATGGCTTTTTGTGTTTTCACTTTTAACTCCTTACCTGCTTTGCTTAATAGTTGTACTTTTCATGCACCTTAATTTTGTTTGTTTTCATGTTTACCTCAGCACACTTCCTGTGTGCTTTGGTTCTTTGTAGTTGATTATTTTCTTTCAATGAAGTTTTATTATTTAAAAAAAAAAAACCATAGGGGGCAGGATGGGATGCTTTTCTAAGGTTCAGTAGTTTTAGTGTGGGTGATGGCACTTGCATAAAGTTTTGGCATGACTCTCTTGGTCTGGAGGATAACTGTTGAGGGAGACATTCCCAAAATTATTTTTGAATAGCATGTGATACAAGAGGCATCAGTGGCTGATCATTAGATCATTTTGGGGGAGTCCCATCATTGGGATATTAGTTTTGTTACAACAGTATAGCTGTATAGGATTTGGAACTGGAATTCATTGTAACCTTTATGGTCTAATTTACTCCAGTCAGATATGATGAAGTGGAAGTGGACACACATTGTTACACCCTTCAACCCAATCTTCCTTTTCTTGGAAAAAATTGTGGAAGCCTAAAGTCCCAAGTAAGGGGGCCTTAGGAAAAATCCTGACCATTGATATTTTCAGGAAGCGGTGGGTAATGGTTATATACCGGTGTTGTATGTGTAAGCCAGTAGTCGGCTGGGGAAACTACGAATCTTCTACTTCTTTACTGCCCTATTGCTCAAGAGCTTTGGAGTATAGTATTTGTTTTGTTTGGGGTCCATCAGGTAATGTTGAGGGGTGTGGTGGAGCTTCTAGCAAGTTGGCAAGGCAGGTTTGATACAAGCGGCAATAGTGTGATTCGAATGTGATCCCTCACTGTCTCATATGGTGTCTTTAGTGTGAGAGATGCTAGAATGTTCGAGGGACCTGAGAAATCCATTCCAGATGGACCAGGTCTCAAGTTTTCATTCCTCAAATCTATATTTGAGTGGATTAATGTGTCCGGTTTATTTTCATTTGAGTTTCTTGAGAATTTTTCTTTTTGTGCTTAATGTTGGTGTACTTTTTGTACCCATCATGTGTACATGGGTGGGGCTCCTTTGTCTTTATTGAATTATTAAATTTTTTTTTTTTTGGGGGTCCTGTTAATGGTTTTCCTTATGGCATCTGTTAATGGACAATTTTAGGAAAGTTTTGATACTATTTTTATGGGAAATATAAAAAGCTATTAAAAAATCAGTTATTTTTTTCTTTTTCCATAAAAAGTTCCTAAAAATATTTCCTAAACCAATGCCCTTAGAGAATCTGATAACTTTTCCCTATTTTTTATTAAAAGAGAAAAAGAAAAAAGAACAGAGGTATCTGGTATTGGAGAGAGAGAGAGAGAGAGAGAGAGAGAGAGCATAAAGCATGCAGGCACGTCCACACCATTTGATTGGATCATGGGGTAAGAGATAGCATATATGCATGCTGGCATGTACGCACCATTTGATTTTGCCCTGTTTGTGCTTCATAGGATGCAAGAAATTAGAGTTGCATTACTTTTATGCTGGATATGTATTCGTTTTTCAAATTGGTCGTATGCTTAGGATGTGATAATTGTTTATGATATTTCTTTGCAGGTGAACCTTGAAAGTTTGCCTAATTGGGAAGAGAAGCAGATGTTTAAACAGTAAGTACACAAAAATGTTGATTAGATTGAGTTAACCTCTAAAAGAAAACCTTTTTTTTATTTTTATTTTTATTTTTTAAGAATTTGTAAAATTAATTATTTTTTCCTCTTATCTTCTAAATTGAGTAAAAATGTTTAGCCAATAAGCTCTAGCTCAAATGGCACCTGCTATCCTTGTGAGTGCAAGGTGGGGGGATGATGTCATAGGTTCAAGCCCATAGGGGTGTGTAGTACTTACCAATAAATAAATTTTTGCAAAAGAACTTTAGTATTGTATAAATGTTTAATGCTTGTTACCTATCCAAAAAAAAAAAAGTCTAATGCCTCTTTGTTTGGCAGATTCATGGAGGATCACAATACAGCTACTTTTCCTTCTAAAAAGTGAGCTTCTTTGCTGTTAGTTAAATAGTCTCCTGTTTTTCATTCTTTTGTGTAGAATTGTAACGTAATTAGTCTTTCTCTTTTTTATTAGTAGTAGTTTGAGGTTCATTGACTCTGGTTCTGTTAGGCTTATCTCAAATTTTCCTGGATATGAGTAGTCTTTTCTCTGTTGAAGGTATATCTTTCCCTGTAGTCAAAGTGTTATTTGTCAATCTATGTTTTCATTAGTGAAACTGGCAAAAGGGAGGAAATCAAGGCCGAAGTGTGTCTTGATCAGTAGATAAGTACAAGCATATGGACAGGTCATTGAGAGCATAGGCAAGAGCGAGCATATAGGCTTTGAACCAATAGTAAAGGAGATCTGGTTGGGGGAGGGATAAGTGAGGAGACCTGTGCTTATTGGAGACTGGAACTAGGCTGTGGGTGCTTTAACATTAAGGAATAAATTGTGAAATTATAACAGATGGTGCCCATTGGGTAGATTTTATTATTTTTGTTATCATCATCATCACCATCATGGTTCTTCATCTACATAAGTACTTAAAAATAGGCCCAAATCAGTGACAAAAATGTGGCAGTCTTTTATTTATTTTAGTCTAAATCATAAAATGCACATGGTTGATGAAATAAGGGGTATACACTTTTTAATTTATTGCCAGGATGAAATAAAGAGAAGATTTTAGGAGTCATTTGTTATCAGTTCCGTGGTTTACTCCAAAGGGCCTTGCCTTGGTAAGGTTCCACATCATCCGAAAAAACGAAAAAAAAAGAAGATTTTAGGATCTAATTTCATATATTTAGTTGATGTTATACAGTCTTATCTATTTTAGAGAGTAGTGCTAATTGCTTATTTGACACTTGTGTTGATATCTTCACCTTATACAAGGTTTTGTATAATAAATCAGTCCATCCAGTTTACTGACTATTAATAAGCCAATAAATCCTTTCAATGTTTGTGGTTTCAGGTATTACAACCTTGATGCCTATTACAGAAGTAAAATGGAAAAAGAACAGATGAAAGGTTTTAAAAAAGTTATTCAGAAAGAACGTACTATCTTCGATGATGAAGAACAGCGTCGGTATGTTTCAGTGCATGCTACATTATTTGAATCTATCATGAAGTTGCAAAGAGCCTGGCATCCTAGTAGTTCTGTGATTTTGTCTTGTTTGATCTGATGAAGAAAGGATTCTTGTTTTTAATTTTAATCACCCTCTTCATGTGTTCATATTCATCTGTCTTAAATCAAATAGCTAAAGCATGACAAAAACAGCATCAAACCAGTTAGGAATTGAGAATTTTCAACCAATGCTAATTTTAAGTGGTACTTTGTTACTCTATCGATCTCTTTCTGGATTTCTGGAAAATTTTTTAATGTAATTGTTATTATTATTGCTTCTTTATTAGAATGTCTTGTTATTTCTGAAATTAAACGAGAACCTTATTTGGAATTTTATATCCTAAAAAGTTGACCATCCTTTCATATTTAGCATTGAGAGACAGCTTTTTCCTTCAGATTTTGTCTGTACTGTCGAATAAATTTACTTTTCAGAGTCTTTATCAAGAGAGTATTTTCATTCATCTGAAAAGGTATTATTAAGTATTTTTATTGTGTGATTTTGGTATTACTCAGTTTTTTGACTTGTGTGATTTTATCTACATACTTTAATAATTGGTCTTGGTGAATTGTTTAAAAAAGGGTCTGTTAAAATAACCAGAAAAGAGAGTTTGAAGGTTTCATATTTAAAAAATGACGGAAGGTGCTATGGTTCTTCCTCTATAAAACTTAAAAGTTTTAAGAAGTGTTATAATAAAGTAAAAGAAGGTTAAATGATAAGTTGTAGAGACTATTCACCATTATCATCATTTTTTTCTAAATAAATGTCAAGCAAAAATTATCTCTCTTAACCTGGGCTCTAATTATTTCTGCTATTCAGGCAAGAACTTATGCGAGAACGTGAAAAGCACAAGGAAGAACAGGTGGTAGCTTTAAAGAGGTCAATGCAGGGTGGAATGGTTAGTTTCCAATTGATCACTTAAATTCTAATTTACTTGACCCATCACTTGATGGCAAGTCATGCTTTATCACTTTGTTTCCATTTGGATTCCAGGCACAAGCAATGAAAGAGCAAGCTCAGCTGAGGGAGGAGATGGCTTACCAGTACAAAATTGGAAATTTTGAGGTGAGTATAATAAACTTGATCTGCCCCTACTTTGTGTTTTCCAATTATTTATCAAAAAATATATTGAGGTCTCCACCACTGTTATAGGCTGCTGCCGCTATTCAGAGAAAATTGGATCCAGATGTTGCTATGTAAAGATGGGTGGCCATGTAATGGGAACATAGCATATGTCATGTTTTTCGCATTGCATTTGCCTAATGAATATGTAATGTGCAAAGGGGGTACCACTTTATTTAAGTAGAAAACATTTTTGAAGTATCCTGTATCGAAAAGCTACCCAGATTTGTGTTATATTCGAGGCTGTAAAATTTTGTGTTTAGTTGATATTTATTTCAGGAGGGTTGAGTTTGTGTTTTGTTTTGCCTTCCTGCCAATTTGCAGGTTATGTTGTAATATTTGTCATTTTCTTTTTAATAATTTCTACTTTTTCCATACTAATGGAATCGCTTGCAATATTGCAGAAAATCAAAGCAAACCAACTTGACAAGCAATCTTTTACATTGAAAGCATGGTTTTCAAATTAGAGATTCAATACAATGATTGTTGAATGGGTTTACTTTACACAAGTTGGTTGATTTCGTACTGGTAGGCCGAACTATTTCTTACTGGTCACCAAGCCGGCACCAATATATTTCACTTGAAAAACTGGCCTGTTTTTCCGTGTACCAGTCATTACAGTTTGGGCAGTTTGGGCCCCTTTTGTTTTTTTGCAATTCAGACCAGTACAAACTCAAGTGTTTTCTCCTCTCTTGCTTGACTCTTCTCCTTTTCTGTGTTTTCTCGGCCGTTTACTTCAGTGTTTTCTCCTTCTGTTTTCTAGGGCCCGTTTAAGGTTCTCTTTCTTTTTAATTTTTTGTAAAAGGGCACAGTGTAATTGCAAGTGGTTGGTGTGTGCCCACTGCAATGGCAGCTAATACCATCTTTCTAGCCTGCATATTCGTGGAACTCAAATCTCATTAAGTTGATCATTTGGAGCAAAGTTTGGCGCATGCTTGCCGATGACCTCCCCCACTGAAACAAGAGTGGGTTTTTACCAACTTAAAAATATTCGATTTTAGGGTATGGGTTTGTCTTTTCTCTTTTTACTTTTTATTTTTTTAATATTTAAGTTAAAAACATTATGCAGTGCTGACTGTTGTGAATATTTTTAATTAGATTGATTATAAATTTTTTTATTAGGAAAATTCTTAGTTTACATTTTACTAGCAATGTAAGATTTACATTATAAATTAATCAAATAAATGTGTACAACATTATACATATTTGTCTAGTCTATATTGTAAGATTTACTACTATATTTATTTTACTTATCAAAAAAAAAAAAATGTAAGATTTACTTCCATGTAAATTTATAATTACCTTTTTTTAATTATTAGTGTGGGGCCCAATAATTTAAGGGCCAGACCCAGTTGCTCTTGGAAAATCCGAAGGTCCAAGCCGAGGAGAGCTGTGGCCCAAACTCTACAATACAGAGCACAAAACAGTTTTGGGAGGCAACCGAGGACAGTTCAGTCCTTGGTAGATCCAGAATCCCACCGGAATAAAGGGGTGAAACTGGTATAGGAACGAATTTGTAAGGAGATCCAAAATATCTTGGGGGAAGTTATCCTTACTATCCTTCCAGATAAGACTCTGCACCTGACAGAGCCGTACTCTGCAGCCTTATCAACCATCCCCAACAATTTTGGGATTAGACTGATGGGACAAATATCAGTCTTGTAAAGATTGACCCTACACGTGGACGAAGGACAGTTAACGCTGACGAGTATAAAAGGAGAAAGTAAGTAAATCGAAAGAAGACTCCCATTCCTCCTCCAAAAAAGGGAGACGATCTGGGTAAGAACATCTCAACAACACCTGAGATTACAGAAAAAACCCATCGTCGGGTAACCGGGGTAAGACCCTAATGGTCCTCGGATCAAGTCCGAGGAGGCCCATCCCATAGGATGCGATGCTGTAGGGCTTAAACGTTCAAGCCCAAATCCTTTTTCTACACGAATTCCTCTAAAACCAGGACCGGGCACCGCCCCGTGACCAACGGCTAGCTTTTCAAGCCCACTCTCTACAAATCATATTGTGAGGGATCTTTCATGCGCGAGCCCAACATCCTTATTGGGCCGCCAGAGAATTGTGTTCTTACAATTGGCGCCATCTGTGGGGAGAGCTTGCGCGTTGGCGCAGGTGGCGGTGGAGCCAGCTCTCTAGCAAGCAGAAATTCCTGGGGCTTCCTCCGACTCCAGCGACATACAGTTGTTGCTCCGGCATAAGCTTCTGCTAGGGGCTACGCCTTACAGTGCCAAGGGCGCGGGGATCTCTAGGGGCTTCCGGCCTCAAGCCAACTTTCCCCGCCCTGGTATAGGGGCTTATGGTCGAAAAGTAAACCGAATAAAAGAAAAAATCACAAGTTTTGGACAGAACCAAGGACTTGCATGGTCCTCGGACTCAAGCCTATGGGGAAACTAAGTACAAAAAAGAAAAAATCACAAGTTTTGGACAGAACCAAGGACTTGCATGGTCCTCGGACTCAAGCCTATGGGGAAACCAAGTACATAAAAGAAATTTCACAAGTTTTGGACAGAACCAAGGCCTTGCATGGTCCTCGGACTCAAGCCTATGGGGAAACCAAGTACATAAAAGAAATTTTACAAGTTTTGGACAGAACCAAGGCCTTGCATGGTCCTCGGACTCAAGCCTATGGGGAAACCAAGTACATAAAAGAAATTTTACAAGTTTTGGACAGAACCAAGGCCTTGCATGGTCCTCGGACTCAAGCCTATGGGGAAACCAAGTACATAAAAGAAATTTTACAAGTTTTGGACAGAACCAAGGCCTTGCATGGTCCTCGGACTCAAGCCTATGGGAAACCAAGTACATAAAAGAAACCAAGTTTCATAAAGAGTTTTGGACAGAACCAAGGCCTTGCATGGTCCTCGGACTCAAGCCTATGGGGAAACCAAGTACAAAAAATAAACCTTACAAGTTTTGGACAGAACCAAGGCCTTACATGGTCCTCGGACTCAAGCCTATGGGGAAACCAAGTACATAAAAGAAAATCCACAAGTTTTGGACAGAACCAAGGCCTTGCATGGTCCTCGGACTCAAGCCTATGGGGAAACCAAGTACATAAAAGAAAATCCACAAGTTTTGGACAGAACCAAGGCCTTGCATGGTCCTCGGACTCAAGCCTATGGGGAAACCAAGTACATAAAAGAAAAACTGTTACTTGAACATTAAAATCCATCCGAGAAGAACTCCCCGTTAACAGTAGGGTTGATCCCTAAAACTGCACGGATCCCCCAGTCTACCCTCGGATCCCCAACACCAAAGGGATCGATGAGATATAGTGCAATATATTACCCAAAAACACAATCAAAGTCCCTCACTACTCGGCCACCCTCTCGGACATTGGTCTAGCATGCATCGCGCAGCACTCAGCGGTTATCCCGGTTAGTTCCAAGAGTTTAATTTATTAAGGCTTACCCTTGTTATATTTGATAATATTTGTGAGTTTAAACTAGTAGGAATCTGCGTTAAGGCATTTTTCTGCCCGGAATATTATTAAGGGCAAGCTTACATTTAATATTCATGCGCAAAGTAGTTGTTGCAGAGAAGAAAAGCATGTGTAAAGAAATGAACTTATCTTTTATTAAGACAAAGGAACAGTATAGTGTATAGTGAAAAGCTAAAACAAGCTTACATTACAACTAACTATGCAAGTGAAAAGAAAAAAGATACAATAGAATGAAGAAAAGCCGAAGAAAAAAGGCGCAGAGGAGAGGTTGGCTACTGTTCCAAGATGTCGTCTAAGGAAACTATTCCTCGACGCTTCTACATGCCCATAACTCAGGCAACCAAAGAACCCAACTTGGGGCCTGCATCGGTGAAGAAAAGGTGCAGGGAACCTGACCTCAGGCTAACACCATCTACAGAAAAGGTGCAGGGAACCGGAAGTTGGGGAGCCCCCGCAAAAATTTGCCTGCTACAAGACAGACGGCGCTGATGGCGGAAATTCCTTCTTCTGACATACCAAAAATCTGGCATGACCAGAACCTGCTTCGGATTTTGACTAAAAGAGGGAGAAACACCCTTTCCCCTCTGTCGAACTGAAGTATTCTCTTGAATTTATGCCTCCTTTGCCCGTACATCACTCTTTTGAGCCTCAGGAGGACATGGCGCCTCTGTGGCGGAGAAAGTTCCTTTTCCCCAACCCTTGCCGCAAACATGATGTGCTAAGGGAGGAAACTGAAGGATTTGTGCGTAGGTAAAGCAACTTTCTCTCTTATTTATTTAAAAAGATGAGGTGGTGGCATTTAATTTACGCAGCGTCCCAAGGAACGCTACAGACAAAATGTCTCTGGCTCGATTTCCAACGTCGTCTGCAACCCTGAGGTTAAAGGAGTCTCGAGAAGGCGCACCTCGAACACTGGGACGCCAAAAAGTACCGCGTGATCAAAGACTACGGAAATACCTCTTAATTTGTGGGCCCAGTAAATTCGCAGCCCAGGCCCGTTCAGCATATGGGCCTAGGGACAGAACCAAGGCCTTGCATGGTCCTCGGACTCAAGCCTATGGGGAAACCAAGTACAAAGAATAAACCTTACAAGTTTTGGACAGAACCAAGGCCTTGCATGGTCCTCGGACTCAAGCCTATGGGGAAACCAAGTACAAAAAATAAACCTTACAAGTTTTGGACAGAACCAAGGCCTTGCATGGTCCTCGGACTCAAGCCTATGGGGAAACCAAGTACAAAAAATAAACCTTACAAGTTTTGGACAGAACCAAGGCCTTGCATGGTCCTCGGACTCAAGCCTATGGGGAAACCAAGTACAAAGAATAAACCTTACAAGTTTTGGACAGAACCAAGGCCTTGCATGGTCCTCGGACTCAAGCCTATGGGGAAACCAAGTACAAAAAATAAACCTTACAAGTTTTGGACAGAACCAAGGCCTTGCATGGTCCTCGGACTCAAGCCTATGGGGAAACCGAGTAAAAAAAAAAAGAAATTACAAGTTTTGGACAGAACCAAGGCCTTGTATGGTCCTCGGACCCAAGCCAATGGGAGAAACCAACTACTTGGATAAGAAGATGTTTGAATTCCGTAAGATGGGCTACTTGATAAAAAAAAATGTCAGGTTACTCCGTTCACGGCTTAAACACCATAAAAGGTTAAGGCCAACAAAGGTGTAAGGACGGTGGTGGGACGCCCCAGTATTCAGTAGCCTAAGAAGGCTGTTCATTTGGCGGGTGATATGTTTTCAGATGGTTATTTCTCACACGGCATCAAGCCTTCGGTTCTCTCTTCGGCTAGCGTGGGTAAGTATTACTTTTCACTGGTCGGCCTTATTGTGCCAAGCACTTCTATTAAAGTTATGGAGTTATGGCAACATCTTTTTATTATTAAGTGTCTTGGTCTTAGTCGTCATTGATTTAGATGCGATATTATTGAGCCGAGCAGCACTTGCAAATTTATAAAAACAAAGAGACAGAATATGCGAAATGAAATGACAACAATTTTTTTTTATTAATACAAAAAATCATTACAACGTACAAAGAGGGGCTCAAACAAGCCTATACAAAATGTGAACTGCCTAAGCAACAATAACATCCGTAGTACAGATATGTAAACAGTCAGGTGTCTTTTAAACTCGTCTTCAAAAGTCTCTCCAATCTCTGCCTCAATGCTGCTTATGTTATGATAAGAACTTTCTTTGGAAAAAGATGAAAGAGAAGGAAATAGTAAGGAAGAAATCAATGAAGAAGATGGAGGAGATGAATGAGGAAGATGAAGGATATGAGTAAAGAAGGAGGAGAAGAAGAGAGAAGAGATGAAAAGAAAGAAAGGGAGTAAAAGAGGGAGAAGAGAAAGCGCCAGAATGGATCTGGTGCTGGGAAGACTAGGAAAGGAAGGCGGAGAGGGCCACCAGTGAACGAAGAAGGAAGAAGCAGAGACACTTAGTCCCTGCCTCGGTCTTGACTCCTAACACGCTGGGGCCATACTAGGTGAGCTCATAAGAGAGCGGTTGGTTATGATGATGGGAGTTCTCGACTCAATCACGCCGAAAGTTGGACGTGATGAGTCCCTGCTTCGGATTTTGGCTGAAGGGAAGGTGAGACGAATCTTAAGTCTCCGCCAGCCTTGCCCTGACCGAGCCATTTCGAGCTTTATTAGAACACGGTGCTTTGAGGAGGGGTATGGTTCCTTCATCACTCGTTATGGTAAACGCATTCTGATTGGGTGTATGACAATGGGGTTAAGTGAACGCTAAGGGAGGCTAGGGGTTTCAGATCTTAGAAGGATGAGAGGGAGTCTGCACGAAAGTGATGGCCTCCTGCTTGCCTTCTTATAGGAAGGGCAAAACGAAGGGAATTAAATTCATTCAGGTTTCCAAAAGGAATCTGAAGAATAAAGGTGTGTCCGTTCCACTTCCCCACCTCATCAGATGAGTCGCCGAACGCAAATTAGCCTCGTAAAGGGAAGTCATTAAAGGCGCATCTTGGACAGCCAAACGGCAGGAGTAGATTACGAACGGATTAAAGGGAATACCTGGTAAACCGGCGAGTTTCCTGGACAGGTGGAAAACCGCCCACATTAAATGCAGGGCTGAATTAAATAAAGCCATACTGAAGGCCCGGGTTTACCAAAACCCTCCTTTCCAACCAAGAAGTCGGGTAGCAGGGTTTTGAGGGGCTATTGTGGGGCCCAATAATTTAAGGGCCAGGCCCAGTTGCTCTTGGAAAATCCGAAGGCCCAAGCCGAGGAGAGCTGTGGCCCAAGCTCTACAATACAGAGCACAAAACAGTTTTGGGAGGCAGCCGAGGACAGTTCTGATGGTGTCATAAATAAATCCCCAAGTCCATAACTCGTCCATATGTCTCGTCCAACAAAAGAAGCTACAATAGGCGATGAAAATTACAAGCGTACTGGCGAACCTCGTCCATACATGGACGAGCAATACCTCGTGAGATCTATTTATCAGTTATGAACGTCAAGCCTTCCAAGATGATCTCGTTATCTTCCACTGAAGATGGACGAGATCATCCTTGAGGTGTCGTCCATCCTGACTATGGATGGACGAGTTCATCAGCGTCCGACCTAGGTAACTTCCACAGCGGTTATGGAAGTTACTCCTAATTCGCCGGACTCCTCGACATTGGGAACGGTTCCTAAACAGATAAACCGTTCCACACACACACTATATAAGGCTTCTTCGATGAAAGGTAAGGGGGGCAGACACTTTTACTTTTGAGAGAACATTTCTTCGTTACAGAGAGTTCAAAGTAACTAACTTGATCATCGGAGGATTTTTGGCCGGTCCCCCACCGGTCCCCTCTGATTCTGTGTCCTTTGTATTACAGGAAATAGCCTAAAGATCAACGTTCGAGTCCTATCAACCCACTGATAAAGGGAGAATCATCAGTTGGCGCCTTGTGGGAAAGTGTATTACCCGGATTGGTTGGCCAATGTAGTAATGGTCAAAAAAGCGAATGGCAAGTGGAGAATGTGCATGGACTTCACTGATCTGAACAAGGCTTGCCCCAAGGATAGCTACCCGCTACCGCGCATTGACCAGTTAGTAGACTCAACTGCAGGACACAAATTGCTTAGCTTCATGGATGCCTTTTCAGGATACAATCAGATAAGAATGGACGAGGCTGACCAAGAGAAGACATCTTTTGTAACCAGTCAAGGCTTATTCTGCTATAAGGTGATGCCATTTGGCTTAAAGAATGCAGGGGCGACATATCAGAGGTTGGTCAACCACATGTTTCGTCCACAGATTGGGCGGAATGTGGAAGTCTACGTAGATGACATGCTGGTGAAAAGTCAAGACGAAGGAAGACATCTAGACGACCTGCAGGAGACATTCGAGACATTAAGGCAGTATCACATGAAGCTAAATCCTAGCAAATGTGCCTTTGGAGTATCATCAGGGAAATTCCTTGGCTTTATGGTATCCCACAGGGGAATTGAAGCGAATCCAGATAAAATTCAAGCAATATTGGACATGAAGCCACCGCAAAATACAAAGGAAATCCAATCCCTCACTGGACGAGTCGCTGCGCTTAACAGGTTTGTCTCTAAAGCTACTGATAAATGTTTGCCATTTTTTAAGGTTCTCAAAAAAGCATTCGAATGGACCTACGAGTGTCAGAGAGCTTTTGAAGATTTGAAGGTATACCTTACAATGGCACCGCTGTTGAGTCCATCAGTGGAAGGAGAGGAACTATATTTGTACCTAGCAGTAACCCCGCATGCCGTGAGCTCGGCATTGATAAGAGAGGAAGATAAAGTGCAAAGACCTGTGTACTATACAAGCAAGGCATTGAAAGGAGCGGAAGGACGGTATCCGCAAATGGAGAAGTTGGCCTTCGCACTAATCACAGCATCACGGAAGCTGAGGCATTATTTCCAAGCACATGTCATTAATGTTATGACAGATCATCCTCTCAAAAAGGCAATGAATAGGCCGGAAGCTGCAGGACGATTAATCCAGTGGGCTGTGGAGCTAAGTGAGTTCGATATCAGGTATCTACCAAGGCATGCCATTAAAGCTCAAGCCCTAGCAGATTTTATTGCGGAGTTTACCCCAAGTCATAACGAGACAGAGGACAGTAAGAGATGGATCGTTCATGTGGATGGTTCGTCCACACGGCATGCAGGAGGAATTGGTGTGGTCCTGCAGTCCCCAGAGGGAGATAAACTGAAACATAAAGTCCTTCTACAGTACCAAGCGACAAACAATGAAGTCGAATATGAAGCCCTCCTCAAAGGGCTAGAATTGGCAAAGTCCGTGGAAGCAAAGTCCATATGTGTCATGGGGGATTCCCAACTGATCATGGGGCAAGTGAATGGGACGTATGAGGCGAAGGAAGAACGAATGAAGAAGTATCTTGGTAGGGTGATGCGCCTTGTGAAAAGGTTTGAAAAAGCTGACTTCGTTCAAATCCCAAGGGAGGAGAACGTGGAAGCTGATACTATAGCGAAGGAGGCCTCAGCAGACGAATCATTAGGGAAGTCAGACGAAGTTCAATATGTGCCAAGTATAGATGCCCAGGAAGTACAGCAGGTTGATAACAAAGAAAATTGGATGACTCCCATTATATCCTATTTGAAAGACGGACGACTACCAGAAGAAAAGGACGAGGCCAGAAAGGTGAGGGTGAGGTCAGCTAGATACGTCCTTATGAATGGAGTTCTATACAAGAGAGGTTTCTCTCAACCTTACCTTAGATGTTTAGCTCCGGACGAAGCAAACTACGTGCTGAGAGAAGTTCATGAAGGGGCATGTGGCAATCATTCGGGAGCAAGATCACTTGTCCATAAGGTCGTCCGTGCAGGGTACTACTGGCCGAACATGCAAGCTGATGCTAAAGCATACGTTAAGGTCTGCGACCAGTGCCAGCGATTCAGCAACGTCCCCAGGCAACCATCGGAATACCTCACCCCAATGGTGGCACCGTGGCCCTTCGCACAATGGGGACTGGACATTTTGGGTCCCTTCCCTTTGGGAGTAAGGCAGATGAAGTTTCTAGTGGTGGGCATCGATTACTTCACCAAATGGGTGGAGGCAGAACCGTTGGCAAATATCACGCAACAGAATGTGAAAAACTTCGTGTGGAAGAACATCGTATGCAGATTTGGAGTGCCGAAGGTATTGGTGTCTGATAACGGACGACAATTCGACAATGCACTCTTCAAGGACTTCTGCTCACATTTTGGAATTCAGAACCATTACTCCTCGCCTGCACACCCCCAAGCCAACGGCCAGGCTGAAGTTGCAAACCGATCCTTGTTGAAAATCATCAAGACTCGGCTTGAGGGGACAAAGGGAGTGTGGCCAGATGAATTACCAGGAGTTTTATGGGCGTATAGGACCACAGTGAGGACACCTACAGGAGAGACTCCTTTCAAACTAGCCTATGGAAGTGATGCAGTCATACCTGCAGAAGTACATATGGCTAATCATAGGGTGATGATGTATCAAGACAAGGATAATGAAGATCAGCTTCGTCTGAACCTCGATTTAATAGACGAGGTAAGGACAAATGCAGAACACCGGGCAGCAAAGTATAAGAATCTCATGGCTATGCAGTACGACGCGGTGGTGAAGCCTAGGCGTTTCAACATTGGAGATCTCGTCCTGAGAAAGGTCTCTTTGTCGACCAAGAACCCGGCACATGGGAAATTGGGCCCAAACTGGGAAGGACCCTATAAAGTTATCAACTGTAAAAGGCAAGGATCCTACTACCTGGAGGCCCTGGACGGGAGAAAGCTGGAACATCCTTGGAATGTGGAGCACCTGAGGAGGTACTACCAGTAAGAGTGAACCTATGGACGAGACTGGGTCTTATAAGTCTAATTACCCTACTACTACGTATGATGCTGTTTGTGTTTGATACTATTATATTTGGTGTTGCTTATGTGTGGAGTTTGAAACTATGATCTTATTACTTATTATAGTTGTGTTATGGTTATGGACGAAGTCATGAAGTATGTATTTATTAAATAAAAAGGCATCAGTGTGCATATGCCTTGTCTGTAAACAATATTTATGTTATGTGCTAAATGTTGTGTGAAATTTCTCCATGATATTATCGTCCAAGTCAATCCTCAAGAGGGTTGAAAGATCCAAGACGAACAAAATCTCTGGACGCAGAGATGTAACGTCTAAATTTTCTAAGGAAAAAACCACATCCACACTCGTCCAACTCATGGACGAGACGGAGCCAACTGAAACAATCCAAAATCTGGACGAGAGAAAAAGTTGGCAAAATAAGTAAGATGGTAAGTAAAATTAGTTTGCAAGTCCTAAGACGAATCAAGCTAATTAAAAATACTACCTACTAAGACGAGTTAGACTACATGAAAAATATGTAATCTCGATATGGACGAGCTAAAGTTGGAGTTAAAATAGCTTGGCAACATTCGTCCATGAAAATGAAATCACTCGTCCATGCAAAGATAATAAAAATTCATTCAAAGGGTAGACTTCCTACGTCCAAAAAACCCTGATTAGTTTGGAAAGCAGAAACTACTTAAAAACCCGTCCTAAAACCATGGACGAGTATAATGTATTCTTGTTACATAAAGGAAGGTCCAAAAACAAAGGACCAAATAAAAAAAAAGAGAAAAACCACTAAGGTTAAAAGTCTCGTCCTAAGAAGGGGGAGCATTCACAACTGGTGCGTCCTGAGGCTGGGTACTAGCATCGTCTTCCACGTTGACGTCATCAGAGCCAGTCTGGAGAAGAGAGCTTGTGGCAGCAGCAAGGTTAAGCTTGATTGCATTAAAATCAACTTCAGGGAAGTTCTCAATAGCGTCCATTCTGAAATCTTCAAAACCAGCTGCATAATTGCGATCCAAAGTGTCTGTATATTCTTTGGACGACTTGAACTCAGCCACAGCGTCCTCTTTTGCCTTGGAGAGACGAGCATTCAATTCATCATTCATCTTCTGCAAATGATCAATGCGCGTATCCTTCTCCACTGCATCCGTCCTTAGCTCCTCAATCAGCTTGTTACGTTCCTTGACCTCGTCCTTAGCTTTTTCAGCAACCCCAGCCCATTTTTTACACTCAGCATTCACCTGCTGAATCCTCGTCTCCAACAAGACTCTCGTCTTGTCCAGCTCTGTTGCCTGTCTAGACGCTGCTATAAACTTGGACATGGCCTATGAATAGACAAAGCAACATAGAGTGATTAAATGAGGAAAAGTGGCTACCCAAATAAGGATGAGAGATACTGACATACCTTGAAGAGGTCATGGACGCCTGAATGTTCAAATTCCTTTAAACCCATGTTGTAGCACGTTTATATCTTCGTCCTTGACAGCCATCTGGAAACGTTTCCAAGCCAGGTCTTCGTTCTCAATAATGTTCGTGGAATGCTGGGACGAGCCAGGCGTGGTAGACTTGGCCAAAGGAGTTCTGGGTGGAGTCTTGGACGGCGTGGACTCCACTGGAGTGGACGAGTCCACATCAACTATCTGGACGGCAGGCTGGGACTGGGGAGGTTTGGACTTGACCACCTTGGACGAGCCTGACTTGACCCTTTTGTCCCTACGACTGGGGAGCCCTTCCAAGTCAATATTTTTTGGCAAGAACTTCCTTTTGTCCCCAACCGTTGGACGAGTCTGACCCTCAGGACGATCTTGGGCTTGACCCTCAGGACGTTTCCCCTCTCCTGCAATCTCCTTCCCTCTATTCTCTTTCATTGTTGACATTCCTAAGACGAGATGAACGAGTTAGGAAGGTACACAAAAAAGAAAAAGAAAAGGAGGTTTAGCTAAGAACTTACTTTTTCGCACAGTAACTTCGTGGGCGATAGCTTCGTCTGAAGGCTCAGGACCTAAACCCCACTTGGCTAAGCGTCTTAGCGTGACAAGAGAACGAAAGCTCCTGTCTGTATGTAGACGAGCTCTATGGACGCGGTCACGATGGAATTTACTCAGGGACGGACGTTTGGCAGCTACAACACAATGAACAAACAAAGGTTAGAAATTGTAAATATATCAAATAGAAGTAAGAATAAAAATAAACAAGGGGAAGGGACGTACCTTCTGGACGAAGGTTCCCTAGTTCCCCAGTGTAAGGGGGAAAGGGATCCCTGCCAACGTCCACAGGGTTCCCTGCCCAGAAGCCTGAAACGAAAATGAACTCCGTCTTCCATTTCCTATCAGACGAAGCTAGGGACTTGATCAACCTACAATCATTCCCTCTAGCAGTAAACTGATAAAAACCTTCAGATTGACTTATGGCAGAAGGTTTATAACAATAAAGGAACTCGTCCACTGTAAGAGGACGGTCCCCACCAAAAACTTCCCTCCACAAAATTTGCATGGAGATAATTAGTCTCCATGCGTTAGGATTGAATTGACAAACACCTAAACCTAACTTAACTAATAACTCTCTATCGAAGGCATTTAAAGGAAACCTAAGGCCACCTAAAAAGTAAGATTCATAGACGCCTATACCAAAACGGGGCTCACAACACCACTCTCCACGGACGGGCAGCCTAGGGTTAAACTCGTCTGGGATTTGATACCAGGATTTAAGGCTATTTAACTTCTGTTCGTCCGTCTTAGAATGGACGCCTACAGCACAGCTGAAGACGGTTTCTACCTCGTCCGTAGGATTGGACGGAGAACCAGCTTGAGAGCCAGAAGCTCTCCTAAGCTGTTCTTGGACGACCTCAATAGGGAGCCCAGGGGCCCCAGAAGAGTAGTTCTCGTCCGTGCTTCCTCCACTCTCATCACTAGCACTGCTAGAGTTAGACCTCTCACTAGTATCCTCACAGTACTCGTCTATGGCCTTATTAAGGCTATCAGTAGACGAGGAGGCAGCGGACATCTCTAACAAGAAACTTAAAACCTAAAGACGAGGAGAAGAAGAGTACCTGGCTCTAGACGGAAGAAGACTCTAGACGCAGAGAAACTCCTAGACGAGGCTCTAGACGACGGATGTCAAGGAAGAAAATCTCTGGAATGAAAAGGGTTAAGGGAGGCATTCCACTATTTATAGGATGCTGACCTAGGTAATCGAAACGACCCAGCCAATACGAAAGCGACACGTGGCATCTACCTCGGAAATATAAATCGACGAAATTAGCCACCAATAAAAAAATGACACGTGGTGCGAATAATTAATAACCAATTACCAGTCCAAAGACGTTCAACCATTTGGACGACTCACATGGACGAGGGGGCAACTGATGGTGTCATAAATAAATCCCCAAGTCCATAACTCGTCCATATGTCTCGTCCAACAAAAGAAGCTACAATAGGCGATGAAAATTACAAGCGTACTGGCGAACCTCGTCCATACATGGACGAGCAATACCTCGTGAGATCTATTTATCAGTTATGAACGTCAAGCCTTCCAAGATGATCTCGTTATCTTCCACTGAAGATGGACGAGATCATCCTTGAGGTGTCGTCCATCCTGACTATGGATGGACGAGTTCATCAGCGTCCGACCTAAGTAACTTCCACAGCGGTTATGGAAGTTACTCCTAATTCGCCGGACTCCTCGACATTGGGAACGGTTCCTAAACAGATAAACCGTTCCACACACACACTATATAAGGCTTCTTCGATGAAAGGTAAGGGGGGTGAGACACTTTTACTTTTGAGAGAACATTTCTTCGTTACAGAGAGTTCAAAGTAACTAACTTGATCATCGGAGGATTTTTGGCCGGTCCCCCACCGGTCCCCTCTGATTCTGTGTCCTTTGTATTACAGGAAATAGCCTAAAGATCAACGTTCGAGTCCTATCAACCCACTGATAAAGGGAGAATCATCAAGTTCAGTCCTCGGCAGATCCAGAATCCCACCGGAATAAAGGGGTAAAACTGGTATAGGAACGAATTTGTAAGGAGATCCAAAATATCTTGAGGAAAGTTATCCTTACTACCATTCCAGATAAGACTCTGCACCTGACAGAGCCGTACTCTGTAGCCTTATCAACCATCCCCAACAATTCTGGGATTAGACTGATGGGACAAATATCAGTCTTGTAAAGATTGACCCTACACGTGGACGAAGGACAGTTAACGCAGACGAGTATAAAAGGAGAAAGTAAGTAAATCGAAAGGAGACTCCCATTCCTCCTCCAAAAAAGGGAGACGATCTGGGTAAGAACATCTCAACAACACCTGGGATTACAGAAAAAACCCATCGTCGGGTAACCGGGGTAAGACCCTAATGGTCCTCGGATCAAGTCCGAGGAGGCCCATCCCATAGGATGCGATGCCGTAGGGCTTAAACGTTCAAGCCCAAATCCTTTTTCTACATGAATTCCTCTAAAACCAGGACCGGGCACCACCCCGTGACCAACGGCTAGCTTTTCAAGCCCACTCTCTACAAATCATATTGTGAGAGATCTTTCATGCGCGAGCCCAACATCCTTATTGGGCCGCCAGAGAAGTGTGTCCTTACAATTAGTTTGATTGTAATGTTGTGAAAATATCACTACTTTTCTTTTTTTATTATCTTATAGGTAGATGGGTATATTTTTATAATTATTGGGCTTACATTATTGTAAGGGAAAGTTTTGGATCCTAAACCCAAAAGGTAAATGGATTAAGACTTAAAGAGCCTAATACAATGAATTTGTAGAGTGGGCTAAAAATTAGGTTTCAATGAACTATACAACGCTCACAATGAATTGAAGACAGTAGGAAAGCCAAGAAAAATAAGTTTTATGCAAAGAAAGTCTTCCTCGGCTTAGTCCGAGGAAAGTAGTTCTTGATTATATTACTTTTAGACTTGAGTACAATTTCAGTTTTCAGTGCTACAGTGTCTTCTTTACAAATTCTCAGATGCCTCTCTACAATGGGATTTTCCTTCCTTATATTACTCTTCTTCGCTCCATCTTAGCCATCCACGTGTTGATCAGATGGCTAGCTTTTATCTTTGTCACATTAGCACCTTCCTGAAGTTTTTAGAGGTAATTGTAAGGTTGAATATCATTGTTTAGGTATCACCTCCACATTAATGTGGCTAGAGAGTTAGTTACAGAGCATTCAATGTGGTGGCAGCAGCTTTCACTTAGATATTTCTTACTTTTCTATTGCCTTATCCATTCTTGATGCTTATCCTTACCAGTAGAACTACCTAGGACGTTGCTCTTGATGGTAGGTCCACCCTTTTGACTTTTGCTCCGTCAAGCCGAGGTGGCATTTGTCCTTAGATCTCCTTCCTGAACCCTCATGACTAGACCCCTTTCTTCGTTCACTAATGTGCACTTTCATGGTGACGTTTATCTGTCTTTGGACTATTAAGTGTCCTCGACCCAATATATACTTCTGGGCCTGTCATCCTTACAATTATAATTTTAAATTCTTAACAAATAAAAAAAAAAGGGTTTAATTAAAGAACAAATACATATGTCCATTTGGGAATAGTATATCTAGTTTTTTGTTGAAAATTATTGCTGAAGGTGTACTAAAGTATACTTGTATCTTAAAAAAAATAGAAAAAACCAGGTTTTAAAAAGTTGTATATAAAAACTAAAAGTTAAAAGCTAACAGCTGAAGTTGATGCCAAACAGATTCTTAGTAAATCTAGTAGCTTGTGGGACATTTAGTAAATCCGTCATTCTAATATGAGTAATATCCATTAGTCATGACAAGTAATGGAGGTGCCATGTTGATATAATGAATTTGCCACTTGTTCCACCAAGAGTTATCTGTGATAGTCCATATATAGTCGTGAAGATTGATTAAAAAAGAAAAATTTCTAAGTCTTTCTTTTCAACATTTAATTTCTGAGGTCACACTTCTAATAAAATCATTCAATTATATTACCATTTCACTTGTCATAATCGGGAACAAATTGAGTGAGCCAGATTCTAAAATTCCAGGCATATCAAGAGTTAACAAAGCCTATTTATGAACATCTCTTTTTCAATAAAAAAGAAAAAAAAATCGCGTGATTCAAAAAGCAAACATACTTATCCTATTGAACAATTTCTTTGACATGGAGGTCAGACTACTTAAGATAATTGATCCTCTCTCTCTCTCTCTCTCCCCCTTCAAATTAGTTGCTAAGTACTAGTTATAGATTAATAACTCAGTGATAATAAGCATTGACATCCTCAACTGTAAAGTGTAAACCGTTAAAAATCAAAATCCCCACTCCTTTTACCTTTTTCCCAACGGTAAGTAGACATGTCCTTGAGTGCCTTGGGAACGCTGATAGTTTTTCAAGAATAATTTTCTTTATTAAACTTAGTACAGTATTTTAAATCTTAATACGTATTTTCATACACTTTTTTATTCATGTATATTTTTACACATTTTTAAATATATATTTTCAGTTTTTAAGTGCATATATCAAACACCCTAGGTCTCCTTTAGAAAATATCTTACAAATTCAACTTCACGTTTCAATCCTTCATATAGATTAAACGTAAAAGTTTTAAGGTGCGATCGATGACAAGTAACGAGGATCATCATCCAGTGGCTCCATTCAGCAAAACCGATCTTCAAAGTCGTAATACTGATCATGACAAGTTGACAACATACACGTTAGACCATAAGTGTAAGTTTAGGAAAGATTAATTAAATGTGTCCTCCGATTAAGTTAACTGACCTAATCAACAACAACAACAAGAACTTCTAAAAGAATAAATTAGATCTTTTAAGTTCAAAAAAGGTTCAATCCGACCAATTTTTTGAACCTAGAAGAATAAATAGAACCAAAGAGGATGCACGCAACAACATCGCACCTTGATACTAGAAACTTTTATCAATTCAATAGAGCATGATATTGAGGTTTTAATTAATATATGTACCGTAATCCTAACAATATTCACCAATCAAAAACAAAGAAAACAGGGTCTCTTACCTTTTTGCCACCAGGAAGCCTGAATACCCTGTTTCCATATCCAATCTTATCTTCAATGGTCTAGTCCTCGTCAAGTACGTATATTTTAAATCTGATCGGACCGTCCCTGAGTATTCTGATGCAGAGAATCATTAGCTTCGAGGGTCAACCGGTCAAACTCTACATTTCAATTTGCAAGAAGAAAAAAGAAAAAAGAAAAAAGAAAAAGACATCAGTCAAGAGCACGAAAAGTTATCCAACAAAGGAAATCTTCGTGATCGCCATTAAGGTAAATCTGGAGATGTAGCTGTTGGACATTACGGGGTATGGAAGTGTGGGTCCATATGTCAAGAAGGAAAGTGTCACAACTCACAACTAGAATAGCTTTTTGGAGGAACGGTGCTATGCGTATGCGGAGAGCCAAAACTAGCTTCTGAATTCTGATGTATGATCGAGGTGGTGGAGTGTTCCAGAGGAGCTTCCACCTGCTCGACAAAATGGTTGCGGCGATGGCCTTTTCGGTTGGAAGGAAAGAAAGAAAGGCCGTCGCCACAAGCATTTTGTCGAGCGGGTGAGATAAATCATAAAATGGAAAAGGAGAAAGGCCATTTGGAGAAGAGGGTCAGGTAGATTGCTCATCAACACGTACGCGCCGCAACAATTTTAGGGTTTGCTGGAGCTAATAATGAAGTTAGAGATGGAGGTTTTCTTTCCTTTTATAGTGTTTGCTGTAGCTGAAGGTCTAGACTTCTAGGTTTAAAGGTCAGACTTATTGGTGGGAAAGTTAGATAAATGTAAAAGGTAAAGTTACCTTTTTCTTTTTTTTTCGCAGTGACGGTCATCATTAGAATGATTATGGCACTTGAATGAATTTTTCTTTTTGGATAGGTTATTTAGCCTAGCCTCCCTCGTACGCTCATTTTAGTATCATGATTAATAACTTATTTTAAGAAGGTTTTAATATTACTTATATAGGAAAAAAGTATTCAAAATATTATATGTTTTTTTTTTTTTGTTTACTCTTCTTATAAAAATTTTCATAAAATAGTTTCCAAAAAAATGCTTTTAGGGTATTCGTTGACTTTTCCTTTTAAGCTATACCGTCCGTTTAATGGTGATTTATTCTCTATCACTATGCCCAAGACATTAATTGATTCTTTTATAGGTGAGTTTGAACTTTAAATCTTTTATTCCTTATAGGATTTGATTGAATTAAATGACCATATACCATTGTAAGTTTTTTTTTAAAAAAATTTCCCCTCTCCCCGTGTGTATGTTAAAAATACTTAGGATTCTAAAAAAGAAAAAAAAAAGTTTAAATCTCTTATTTAATATTGACCGAAGATTTTAATAAAGGGTAAATTACAAATTATATTCCTAAATTTTGAGAGTATTTGGATTTTACACCTTGAAGTTTTAAAATTTGGATTTTACCTTTTAAAGTCTTGCAAAATGCAAAAAACCCTTCATTTTACACATTTTGACAAAAAAAAAACCCACATCAATGGGTGTAAAAATGTGCATAAATGCACAATTACTATAGTAACAGTGCATATATGCACAGTTATTGTAACATTTGCATTTATTATTTTATTAATTTTTTCTCTCTCTTGTCTTTGGTTGCTTTTTGTTTTTCTCATTTTTCTCTCTCTCATCTTTGCTTCTTTTTCCTTCTCTCTTCTCCTACTAGCTCTAACCCTCGCCAATCTCTTAGCTCCTATGGTGGCTCCAACTGGGAGCACCATGTCACTCACTCGACTTGATGCCGCTCCGACTCTGGCCTCACCGTCCTCGTCATCGGTGCCACTGGCTTCATTGGAAGCCACGTCTCCATGGCCATGAAGCGATGAGGTGACGAGGTTTTGGGTCTCGACAACTTCAATGGGTCTTGAATGGGTCTGTTCACCGATTGGGGTGGGTGATGATGGTGGCTGGGTGTTCAAATTGAGTGGGTTTCGGCTTGAATGGGTCTGTTCGCCGATCAGGATGGATAGTGGCTCCATCCCTCACTCTCTTTGACTTTTACTGCCGATGGTTTTCCTTTGTTTCTAGTGGGTTTTGAAATTTCGATAAATGGGTTTTTGGATCTTTAGATTTGGGTTGGTTGATGATGGTGGCTTGATGATGGTGATGATGGTTATTAGATTTTTGTTGTGTGGCTTGATGATTTTCCTTTGTTTCTAGTGGGTTTTTGGATCTTTGGATTTGGGTAGGTTGATGATGGTGATTGTGTGGGTTGATGATGGATCTTTGGATTTGGGTTTTTGGAGGCTGGTTGATGGTGGCTCGATTGAATGGGTATGTGAATTTCATTGATGGTAGCTTGGTTGAATGGGATGGTGGCTGTGTGGGTTGTGTTAGGTCTGTGAGAGAGGTGGCAGTGGGAAAAAATGAATATTTTATTGAATAAATGTGTATAATAGAGAAACTGATGTGAGAGTTTTGTAAAAATAGGTATGCAAAATAAAAAAAAGCAAGTTTTTTTTTTTTTTTGCAAAATGGACAGATTTTTTGCATCAACTGATGCGGGTGCTCTTATTGATGGGAAAGCTAATGTAAAAGGTAAAGTCACTTTTTTTTTTCTTCGCAATGATGGTCATCATTAGAATGATTATGGCACTTGAATGATTATGGACAGGAATGAATTTTTATTTTTGGATAGGTTATTTAGCCTAGCCTCCGCTCATATGATCATATTAGTAACATTGTTAATAACCTATTTTAAGAAAGCTTTAATATCACTTTTATAGAAAAATAAATTCAAAATATTATTATTATTATTTTTTACTCCTTATAAAAGTTTTCATAAAATAGTTTCTTAAAAAAATGCTTTTAGGGTATTCGTTGACTTTTCTTTTCAAGCTATACCGTTCGTTTAATGATGATTTATTCTCTATCACCATGCCCAAGATATCAATTGATTTTTTCTATAGGTGAGTTTGAACTTCAAATCTTTTATTCCACATAGGACTTGATTGAATTAAATGACCAGACACCATTGTAAGTTTCTTTAAAAAACTTCTCCCATCTCCCCGTGTGTGTGTGTTAAAAATACTTAATATCCTAAAAAATAAAAAAGTTTAAATCTCTTATTTAATATTGATCAAAGATTTTAATAAAGGGTAAATTACAAATTACATTCCTAAATTTTGAGAGTATTTGGATTTTACACCTTGAAGTTTTAAATTTTGGATTTTATCTTCTAAAGTTTGGAGGCGTTTGGATTTTACATCCTAACGTTTCAAAATTTGGATTTTACCTCTAACCACCTCCAAACTTTAGGGGTTAAAATCTAAATTCTAAAACATCATTGTGTAAAATCCAAATACCTGCAAACTTTAGGGGGGTAAAATCTAAATTTTAAAACTTCAAGTGTAAAATCCAAATACCCCCAAATTTTGGGGTATAATTTACAATTTACCCTTTAGTAAATTCTCATTTGGAGCTTAGCAAATTAGTTTTAACCTACAAAAAAAGTACAAAAAAGAAAAAAGAAAAAAGAAAACCCATAGTTTTATTATTGAAACACGTTAAATCCTTGTCTTTTAAATGGGACGTTTTAAACTTAAGACTTTCATAGATATCAATTACATGTGTGAGGGTGGGATTTGTTTGGGTTTTTAAAGGCACATTTATGAAAGTTTGGGGTTTATTTATTTATTTGATAGGAAAAGTTTGGGGGTTTAAATTTAAATTATCCAATTAGAAAATGAGGTTTAATGTGTCCTTACCATAGAATTATGGTGTTCTTTTTTTATAAAAAAAAAAAAAAAGAGTTATTACAAAAAAAATTTAAAAATTGATTTGAAAATGAATTTGAATAATATCATTTCAAAATGCTCTGACTTATTAGTCTATTAGTTTATAAATTTTATGTAAGTTAGATTTACAATGTCTCTAATATCACTATTAAAAAAAAAAAAAAAAAATTAAGTCTTGGGTGTGGCTTAAAAACGAGTTACAGGTTTTTTTATTTTGGTTGTTGTTGTTGTTGGTAAATTTGATTAATTACACCTGAGGTTAGGGCAAGTATCAAGGAGGTCCAAAAGATTTCAAAACTGACCACTTTAGTCCCTAAAGACAACTTTGTCCCTAAACACCGTTAGCCCTTTGTTAGCTTCTCTCTTCCCGGTAACTCTCTCTTCCTTCGTCATGAATGTCCTTGATGGCAGTCCATCAAATAGGAAAGTCACTGAATTTTGGTGGAAACAAAGTTCTTTAGAGGAATCCCATGATCAACTAATCATCTAAGTAAAGTCACTGAATTTTGGTTATGTTTTTATTACAAGGAATAATCATTCCTTATGAATAGCTATTCTTCAAAATGAGGAATAACTATTCCTCTTTAAGAGGTTGTCTTAGCTATTTCTTAGTAAGTGTAATAATTTTAAAACTTAATATATTTCCAAGTAAATAAACTTTCCATATATATCTAACAATTATAAAAATAAAAAATCATAAAAAAATAACACATATCTATCTTAAATTTAAAAATAACAAATTTTAAGGAGATATAATTGTATGAGTAAGAAATTTCCTAATATAAATGTTAAGTTTCATTCTAATATTATAACTCAACCAAACTAATGAATATGTTTAGTTATTACATTACAACACATTCTATTCCCAGTAATAAAAATTACAATTCTTATTGTAATCTCCATTCAGTGTACAAAACTTACCCTAAGAGTCCAAGTTACTATCAAAAGTCCTTAATGTATTGTATTGTTTGGGAAATACCATTGGTGCTTCATATATATATATATATATATATATATATATAAACCATTGGTGCATCAAAATAAATGCAGACTTTATATTGTTAAGGAACCACAACTAGTATAGCTAAGTCAGCCACACCGTAGGACTAGGACTAGATAAATCTCACCTTTGTCCCTCTCGTCCTTCTTCTCTCATTAGTTCACTTCGTCCCTCTCTCTCTCTCTCTCTCTCATCTTAGATATTTTCTCTCTTCAATTCACTCATCCCTCTATCTCTCTAACCTTAGATCTGCCACAACCACCACCTCAGCAACAAAACCCAAATCCAAAAAACCCAGCAACCACCCCCACTACAAATCTACCCATATAATCACCGCCATTGGCCACAAAACCTAGCCAAATCCACAGCAACAAAACTCAAATCCTTCAACAAAAATCAAATCCAAAAAACCTATAGTAAACCCACAACTCCATTAGAATCCATTACAACCATTGCAAATCCAACCCACATTGAAACCCATCACCACCGAAAAACCCACAACAAACCAAAACCCAGCATCGGCAACCCACAACCACGACCCAAAACCACTAAACCCACAAACTACTACTGTGAAAAGAAGAAAGAGACAAGTGAAAATGTGAGCAGAGAAAGGAGAGTGGGTTGGGTTGGGTTTGTGAGAGAGAGAGAGAGAGATGAGAGGGAGAAGAGAGGTTTGACTTCTAAGGGAGAAAGAAAGGAACGAGAGAGAGAGAGAGAGAGAGAGAGAGGTTTGAGAAAGTAAAATGAGCAACGAAGGGTAATGAAATTAGGATTAAATTGTCTTTAGGACTAACGTGGTCAATTTTGAAATGTCATGGACCTGGTTGGCATTAAGATAATGCCTTAAAATGTATACTTGTTATATATTTATGTGGGTGTTATCTCCTTATTACTATGGTTAATTTGTATAATCAAGCCATTAATTTGGATTAGTTCCTATTATTTATCTTTACATAATTTCTTGAATAAGATGTCATTCATTACGTGTAATTCTCTACTTTTAGGAAATTATGTGAAAAAGATGAGTTTACAAGAGTCTATGAAAGAATATAGGCCAAATTAGAATTAAAGAGAAGCTAAAGGACCATTCTTAAATGTCTAAGGAGGTGCAGCTAGAGTACTTGGGTCATCTACTATGTTTGGAAGCTTTAAATAAGGAAAGAAATCAAAGAGGTAGAATCTGAAAACGAAAAATCAGATTTAAGCATTGATCAGTATTTTGGGCGTATCTCTCTCCTCAAAAATCTAATTGACATATGGCTAGATGGGTTGGAACCGTGACTTAAATATCTACAACTTTATAGTTTTGAGTTTTTTGAAATTCTCAATTTTTGAAAGCTGAAATTAACTCAAAATCTACTGCTGTAAATTTGGATGAAAATTAAAATAGTAAAAGTTTTATTTTCTTTGGACACTTTGACATTAGGGTTTTGAAGGGAGGCTAGGTAGAACAAATTTGATAGAGAAAACCTTGTATTTTACTTTCTTTAATGGCAACCTAAACTCTTTGTTAGGGTTAGGGGTTATGTTTCTTCTATACGTTATGAATATTCAATGTGATTCTTTCTAAGATTTTATCAACAACATATTTGATTGTTCAATTAGATTTCTTTTAATGTATTAGTTCTTCCATACTTTCAATAAGTTTAATCATATTTTTCTTATTTTTTAGATAAATTTCTAATAGTTTCAAATTGAAATCAAATTTTAAAGTGAATGGGTTCTTTCTGAAAACTTTTCTAACTGCATTATTAATATAGGTTATCATGCTTTCTTGAATTGTCTCAGTTTGACTGAATCATAAGTATTTAATTGTATACGAACAATCAATTATGAAATATATAATTTCTTAGATCACAAAGAATTTCATATCGATATAGGGAAACACCCCAATGCCCTAGTATTTACATTATTGACTTAAATAAGTTATCACTGTTATTCTTGTTTACAATTACCAGGAAAAAATTATTCTTCATCTTCATCAAAAGTTTTTATTTTTATTTTTTTAATTACATTTTCTTTGAATTTACCTCACTCCTTGTGGTTTGACCTTGGTACTCCAAGAATTATATTGTTACGATTTCCTGCACTTGGGAGTGAGCAAACACATTAGCCCAAATCTCAGGGGGTGTGAATGGAATTTACCATTTTTTTTTTAGAAACAGAGTTACATGTTAAAGTAGACAACTAGTAAAGATGTAGTTGTGTTTTAAGGCATTAATTAAACATTTAATTAGTCATTCTTCTCCATAAAAAGAGAAATGAGAAAAAAAATGCATTGCATATTCTACTAAATGACATCTTTACTATTGGCTCTACAATATAGGTAAATTACGCAGTCACATAAGCCCCAAGTGGAAAAACGTCCCCAAATTTTAACTAATAGGATTATTTATTTCATTGTAATAGTATAAATTAAAATAATAATTTTATCAAATGAAATACATGAAAAAAAGGAAAAGAAGTGCTACGTCGACAACATTTTTACCACAAATCCTAAGTAGCAAGTTGTTATTAATTTTTGTTGGTGGAAAAAAAGTATTTTTTGTGGTGAGTTCAAATTAGAATTAAACATCTTAATACGAATGATTTGTTATAAAAATGTTGTGGATGTAGCATACCCAAATACAAATTCTACAACATTTTTCACAATATTTGAGTTATCAAATTTTTAGTAATTCTCATCTAGGTCCACCACTATAATCATGTTTTTACTTGTTACTATCAATTTGCCGCATTAACAAGCGTGAAAGGTTTTGTCAAATCTTTTGTGCCTATAGACTTTTTTCAAAATAAAAAATAAAAAAATTTGCATGGGTTGTAAGATCTGCTCTAAATCTCAGACTCTTTTTCTTTTGTATGTGATAGTTTTAGAGTGTTAGACTCATTATCTCCCACACTATATACTTTTCATTCAAATAGAGCATTGAAAAATGAATAATTTAAATACTTTTTTCAAATGTGTTAGGAACTCGGTGGGTCTTAATGGGAACAAATAAGAATTGTAGGAGAATTGACTTAATTTGAGGTAGTTATCTCTATAGAGAAAGAAAGGGATTAAGAGAGAAAGATGCACTAATGCACTAAGAAATTGGTTTATTCTTCCATGATGAAAATGTGATTACAAATAGGTATTCATAGAATCATAAAACTATTTTATTGACCCACATAGCCTTATCCTAATAGTCCTATTATTCCCCATGTGTATTGATAATTTTAACATGTGTTAAATGTGATTAACATGCTTGGAATCGTAACTAACTAACCAACTAACTAACTAAATGCAATATTACAACAATTATTATCTATATACCTATAGAGGTTCCTAACATTTCCCTCCACTTCAAAACACTTTGATCACAAGGTGTTGTTGTGACATGACACCTTCATTAGGGGAAACTGGGCACTAACTCGATAAGCCAAAGCATCTTGATCATTGATTACACAAACAACTCCAAAGCAATTAATCACAGCCATGACATAGGAACATAACGCAACAATCATATTGAACTTAACCTTTAGCAATATAGAACTCAATTTCTTATTAAAATTGTGATAATCTTCGCTATTGTTAGGAATGCTATAAGCATATGGATAATAATTATTATAGATTTAGTTAGTTAGTTAGTTACAATTCCAAGCATGTTAATCACATTTAGCATATGTTGGAATTATTAATGTACATGGGAAATAATAGGACCATTAGGATAAGGTTATGTGGGCCGATAGAATAGTTTTATAGTTCTATAAATACTTACTTATAATCACATTTTCATCATTGAAGAATAAGCCAACTCATTACTTAGTGCATCTCTCTCTCTCTCAATATTTTTCTATGTAGGGTGACTACCTCGAATTAAGTCAATTTTCCTAAAATTTCCATCAATCCCCCTATAATTCCTATCCATCCCCATTAGGAACCACGGTGTTCCTAACAAGTGGTATCAAAACCGTTCATCCTAAAGCCATGGTTGAAACTAAATTTACAATACTTCTAGACAAAGCTATTTCCAACTTTCAAGAAGTTTAGAAACAACTTAGTATTATTTTTGAAG